>NC_137783.1:57878299-58273299 GCF_963455305.1 Plecotus auritus | reverse complement strand
GATGGGGAAACTGAGGCAGGTGGGGATATTCTTAGCCTGCAGCCAACTTAACAGTCAGTGCTGACAGGGACAGAGGGTCAGTGGTGGGGCTGCCACCTGGGCTCAGACTAGGGTCATGCTCATCTCATTTGCTTCTTCAAATGCGGCCTTGCTGCTGGGCCACCAGGTTGTCAGGCCCCAGGCCCGTGTCCTCAGGGACCAGCAGGCGCTCAGCACACATTACTGCCCCCAGAACACCTCTCTAGGATCCCTGTCTTCTGGCCTCCAAGCGAGGCCTGTGGGGAAGTCAGTGCCCATCCCTCCTTCCTGCCCATCCACATCCAGAAACTCTCCCCTTCCCCCCACCCCCGTAAGGCAGTAGCTTGCTATACCTTAAAAATAGGGTGCACGGTGGGCAGCTGGCGGTACATGGCGATGCCAAACACTTCGGACATCAGGTGTGTGCGCAGGAGGTGGGTGATGGTCTGGTGGATGTGGAAGTCACTGGAGCGCACCCAGATTTTGGCCAAAAGCCAGTCATATTTCGCATCCGAAGGAAAGAAAATGGGGTTTTCGTCTCCTGGAACTTGGTTGAGCTGGTGCATAGAAGAGAGAAAATACGCTTAATCTTTCATTCCAAACCATAGCTCCTGGAAAGCCCGGCCGCTCAGGAAATTCCAGAGGAATCTGTATTCCTTTTTTAAATTAAATCTTTATTGTTGAAAATATTCCTTATTCCTTTTTATTCTCCATTGACCCCTTCTAGCTTGCTCTCTCCTCCCCTCCACCCCAAGCCTTCACCACCCTATTGTCTGTGTCTATGAGTTATGCATACAGTATATGCATACATGTTCTTTGGTTGATCTCTTCCCACCTGCACCCCCACCCCCCGCCTTCCCTCTGAGATTCCACAGTCTGTTCTAAGCTTCTATATCTCTGCGTCTATTTTATTTATCAGTTTATTTTGTTCATTAGATTCTACATATGAGCGTGATCATCTAATACTTGTCTTTCTCTGACAGGCTTATTTCTCTTAGCATAACACTCTCCAGGTCCCTCCATGCTGTCTCAAAGGGTAAGAGATCCTTCTTTTTTGCTGCTGCATAGTATTCCATTGTGTAAATGAATCACAGCCTTTTTATCCACTCATCTACTGATGGGCACTTGGGCTGTTTCCAGGTCTTAGCTATTATAAATTGTGCTGCTATGAACATAGGGCTGCATACATTTTTTCTGATTGGATTTTTTTAAATAGGGACTTTTGAATCTTGGGAGGATCTTGGGGGAGAGCAGGTGGCTCAGGGGGCTTTGTTTCCCATCCCAGCTACATTGCTTACTACCTGTGGAACCTGGGGCAACTTCCTGAGCCTCCATGAGACCCGGTGCCACCATCTGGAATAAGGGGACAGTATCTGCTCAGCTCACAGGCTATGGGGGCCGTGAATAAGGGCGTGAAGGCACCAGCCTTCAGTGCTCAGGGCACATGCTGGGTCTTCCACCGGCCCCCACACCCCTCTTGCCTTTCCCACTGGCTCACTCCTTCCTGGTTCCTGCTGCCTTTGGGTCTCCTGCACCATCCCTTCCTCTGCTCTCCCCTTAAATGCTGCTGTCCCGAGGCTCTGCCTCAAGGCCTGCTCCTGGCTCCCTGCTTGCCCCGACCCGCCTCCGATCCCCAGGGCTTGAGCCCCTCATGATGCAGTGTCCCAGGTCACTGTCCCTTTAGCCCAGACCTCCGGCCAGTGCCTCCCTAGTGGAGACCAGGCTGTCTTCCCTCTCCAGTTGGTACTCCACACTGGGCCAACGTGATATTTTTTTCTAAAAAGGAAATCATGTTGAAACATAGGTCATCTTGTTCCAGTAACCTCTATTTTGTAAAAACTGCTGTTGAAATTTTAACTCGGCTATTCTTGGCTTCTATAAACATGCTTGCTTAAATAATAGGGAAAATAATACTACTCCCATTTTAGAGAGGCCATAAACCACACCCCAGACAGAGTTATCAATGCTGGCACCAGGCCAAGCCTTGAGATATGGTCTCACGGCCCCATCCCAGCACATGGGCTTTTTGCAAAGCCCGCGAAAGATCTGGAAGTAAAATCCCATATTTGGGAGACAAAGGACTGGAAAAATATAAAAAGGGAAAGCTTCCTCCATGTTTTTGCTCAGGCTCTGGAAACAATATACCTCTGAGCCCGCCAGCGTAATAAAGACTCTTAATTACTAATTAATTTGGCTTATTAAGGCGTCTTATGTTCAGCTTGCTGATTTACAATATAGCAATGTTATGCCAATTTTTAAAAAATATTCAGTCACCTCCTAATCCCTGAAAAGAAAGCCCCTAACTCCATGGTCTGGCCGCTGACATCGGACCCTTCCCTTCATCCCTCCCCTTCGCCAGGCCACTGGTTCTTAGCTGTGCCCATGCCAGTAGTCACAGCATTCATCACACTGCTCAGCTTCAGGACCCCTCGGCATGATGTCATGTGAGTCTGCAAGGTAGGCGCTCATCACTCCTCTTTCAGAGGAGGACAGGTGTCTTGGAGGGGGGACATTTACCATGACAATGAAGACTGGGGAGTGGCATTCCAGCTGCCGTAGCAGGTGAGGGTTGGGGCTGAGTGGGGCTCAGCTCAGCTCAGTGTCGCTACAGCCCAGTGACCCAGGAGAGCTGCCTGCCATGGGGGGTAGGGGAGGGCAGCACCGAGTGGGTGCCTCAAGGTTTTAGTAAAACCTAAGGTCATACTAAAGGTTTTGGAAGGCAATTTCTCTGCTTTTCTCTCAAAAGCAGCAGTGTCCAATAGAAAAATAATGCAAGTCACAAATAGAATTTTAAATTTTCAGGCAGCCACAGTAATAAAAGTAAGAAGAAACAGGTGAAATTTATGTTAATAATAAAATTTTATTTTACCTAATATATCTAAAATATTATCATTCAACATAAAAATAATATAAAATTACTAATGAGATATTTACATTCTTTATATGGGTAATATATTTTATTACTGTTAGCATGGAGTAAAGCTAATGGTGTTTTTGAGGAGTACATTTATTGACACCTTGCTAAAGTAACTTACTAATTCTAGTAGCTTTTTAAAAAATTAGAGTCTCTTAGGTTTTCTAAGTCCACTAAAATATAGTTAGTCTTCTCTGTGTTTTTTTTTTTACATGTTTATTATTTTACTAGAGGCCCGGTGCATGAAATTCATGCACGGGGGGAGGGGTCCCTCAGCCCAGCCTGCACCCTCTCCAATCCAGAACCCCTTGGGGGATGTTCAACTGCCTCTCGCAATCTGGGACCGTTGGCTCCTAACCCCTCTGCCTGCCTGCCTGATTGCCCCTAACCACCTCTGCCTGTCTGCCTGATTGCCCCTAACTGCTCCCCTACTGGCCTGATTGCCCCTAACTGCTCCTCTGCTAGCCTGATTGCCCCTAACCACCTCTGCCTTGCCCTGCACATGGGACCCAGGATTCCCTCCCTCTGGCTGGCCACAGGCACCCAGGACCCAGGCTGGCTTTGCTCGGGCTGGCCACAGCTTCAGGGGACCATGGGTGGGCAGCTTTGCTTGGGCTGCAGCTGCAGGCGCCCGGGACCACAGGGCAGGCAGCTTGTCCCTCTCCCGGGCCCCAGCCCCAACCACTGGTGCCCAGGACCATGGGGCAGGTGGCTTGTCCCTCTCCCGGGCCGCAGCCTGGCTGGTCCCCATTCCTCTCTCGCGAGCTCATTTGTGCCTGGCTGTGAGAGGTCCCATTCCTCTCTCCCCAGTATTGAGTGTCTGAGCAGTTATGGCGTGATGGCGTGAGGGCGTGATGATGTGAGGGCGTAATGACCATTTGCTTATTAGCTCTTTATTATATAGGATTTTCTTGTTTATCACATCCAGGACTATGTTAAATAACAATGGTGATATCAGCATTCTTATGTTTTTGTTTTTTTCATTTTTATTGAATTTATTGGTGACATTGGTTAATAAAATTATATAGGTTTCAGGTGTATAATTCTGCAATGCATCATCTGTATATTGTACTGTGTGTTCACCACCCCAAGTCAAGTCTCCTTCCATCATCCTTTATCCCCTTTAACCTCTCCTATCTCCCTTCACCCCCTTCCCTCTGGTAATCACCATGCTGTTGTCTGTGTCTATGAGTTGTTGGTTTTTGCTTAATCCCTTCACCTTTTTCACTCAACTCCCTCCCCTCTGGCAGCTGTAAGTCTGTCCTCTGTATCTATTTCCGTTAGTTTAACTACTTTGTTCATTAAGCATTCTTAGTTCTGATTTTAATGGAAATGGCCTCAGGATTACCATTTTTTGAATGGTATTTCTTGACTTCATCATATGGAGGTAATTTCTTTCTATTATTATTTTAATTTTCACAAGTTGTGTTATTACATTTCCTTTAGGTTTCAGTTGGTACAACCAGAATATTTTCCGTATAGGCGTGGTGAATTAGGCTGATACAGAGGCATCTGGAATAAACTCGCTTGGTTGTGAGAAACTGGTCATGTATTACACTGCTGTGTTCGCTCTTCGTTGTTAACATGAAACACCGTTGTCAGAGTCTCTTAAACCTCATCTGTCACTTGGATGCCCGTGGCTCTGCTGGAGCCTGCCCGTTGCAGCAGGCCTTGCCAGCCTCGAAGCATGTCGTGGGGGCCATGTGCCCTCGGGAACTCTGGCGACGTCTAACGGTGCCTGCAACTCAGCCCTCATCACAGGGCCTCTCACCAGTCCAGACATTTAACCAGCTTTCTAGATGCTTATCTGGAAATTGGCCTATTTTCTACAACTTGTTCTAGTAATTTGTGTTTTGCTTGGATTTATCCATTTCCTCCAGGTTTTCAAGTTTGTTGCCACATCATTACTCTTTTAAAAAATCTGTGATCGTCTTTCTCTTCTGTCCAATCTTGTATATTTTTGCTCTTTTTATTCTTTCATTAGCCTCATGAGGGGCTTTTTTCAAAACCAGGCTTTGAATGTATTACTCTCTGGCCTTCATTTTCATGGTTCTTTATAATATGCAAAGTCTCCATTGTCAGGAGCAGGAAGAGATTCAAGAACATCCTGTGACTTGCCCAAGGTCCACGGCCTGTAAGCAAGTGGCAGAGCTGGGCCTCAATCCAGGCCCCAACCCCAGGCCACCCCGAGGGCCCTGGAGCACCAGCTGTGTCAGGGGCGCACCAGTGGGAGTGGCCCCTCCTTGCTCTCCTTGCTGCTGACTCCTCTTATATCACCTGGCCCTTACCCCGTGCACAGGGCTTCTCTCTGGTGATGGCTGGAACACTCCTGCAGGAAACATGCCCCGGGGCTGGGGACAGGGGAGCACTGACTTGAAGCCAGAAGGCCTGGCGTGAGTCCCAGCTTTGCTGCTAACTGTGCGTACCCGTGCCTCAGTTTCCCTCTCTGACATAAACAGTCCCTAGCAATAGTGTCCACCTCCCTTGCTGGGCTGTAGCGATGATTACATGACTAGAGGCAGGTTCTTCCTGGAACCCCTGGTGACTAAATGTTTCAGCACGCAGGATTTTTAAGTCTTTAGCAGTGTGCATACTTCATTGTGTGACGCCTCTTTCTCCCACCCAGGTCTTGGCAACATATAGTTTATAATCAAATATATTAGTACTAGAGGCCCAGTGCACAAAATTCATGCACGGGAGGGGGGCCCTAAACCGGCAGTCGGACATCCCTCTCGCAATCTGGGACTGCTGGCTCCTAATCACTCACCTGCCTGCCTGCCTGATTGCCCCTAACTGCCTCTGCCTGCCAGCCTGATGCCCCTAACTGCTCCTCTGCTGACCAGATTGCCCCTAACTGTCCCCCCCTCTGCCAGCCTGATCACCCCTAACTGCCCTCTCCTGCCAGCCTGATTGCCTCTAACTGCTGCCCCCTGCTGGCCTAATCACCCCTAACTGCCCTTCCCTGCTGGCCTGATCGCCCCTAACTGCTCCCCACTGCTGGCCTAATCGCTCCTAACTGCCCTCCCCTCCCGACCTGATCTCCCCTAACTGCCCTCCCCTGCCAGCCTGATTGCCCTTAACCACCTCTGCCTTGGCCCCCACCACTGTGGTTTTGTCTGGAAGGATCTCCAGTCTAATTAGCATATTACCCTTTTATTAGTATAGATTCCTGCAATGACATATAAATTTCACATTGAAAGGGACAAAGCCTTTAATTGGTTCAGAGTGAGTTTTGCTACCAATGAATTTGCTGCCAATTTTTGAAAAACCTAGCAGTGTTAGAACTTTTTAGATTTCAGGATTGAGGATAAGGGATTGTGGACTGCATGGGTAACCCTTAGGGGCAGTCTTGGCATGTGGTTAGCACCAGGCAAAATCAGTGACTATGATGTCTCTAGCACCAATGTCTGGCTCGGGGTTGGCTCAAAGTGCTGTTTGCTGAATGCTTGTCAGCCTGTCCACCATGGGCCCTTGGGCAGCCCACTCCCAGGACCTCTGCCAGGTCCCACCTGGTGTTGCTTCCTGCTGTCTGGACACCAGCTTCCACAGTGTCACAGATCCTGGTGCTGTGAGGAGGCAGACGGCAGCCAGGAAGGGGAGAGATGAAACTCTGTCCCACCCACCTCCCCCCAAAAGGCCTCAGGGCCTGCATGTCTCCTGGCCCAAGCTCCATGCTGCCTCTCAGGGCTCAGTGTCCCGCTCATGTCACAGCTTCGCCTGCCTGGCCCCTGTTGACATTATGATTTGGGGCTCCTGCCCAGGGTTGGAGTGAAGTGTGTTATCCCAGGGCAGGTCCTCTGCAGACAGCTCATCTTGCCAGGAATTTCTCAAGTGGGTCTTGGGTAGTGGGGCCCTCCCTGCCCTGTGGACAGCGCTCCCCACGCCTGGCAGGAAGCCCTGGTTCTTGTTTCCCGCCTGCCTGGTAGAGCTTTTTGCCTCCTCCTTGGGAGACGCAGGCAGAGCTGCCCCTCCTCCTGGAGGTTCAAGTGAGCCTCCCTGAGCCCTGTCTGCTGAGGGTGAAGCCCAGGAATGGAGGAGGCAGAGCCTACCTGGATGGCAATGGGGACCATCTTGTTGACCAGGTTCTTGTACAGCAGGCAGATGGGAGCGGCCAGGAATTGCAGTGTGCAGGGGTCTGTTTTGTTGGCATCAATGCCGTCCAGCAGCTCAAAGTCCACGATGAAGATGTTCCCTTGCTGCAGGAAGCAAGAGGAAATATATCCAATTCAGTGTCAGCCAGAGAAGGGCCCTGGAATGAGGCCCAGAGGGAGGGACGGCAGCTCTGGAGGCCCCTTGCTCAGCAGAGTGGAGATTTGTGGTTCTTTGTGCCCCAGCTTAGAGGCTGACTCAGCCAGGAGCTCCAGGTTGCAGAGGCTTCCTCACAGGGTGAGGGAGGGGCAGTGCCCATCTACATTTGCTGTACGAAGTCTCCTGCTCCTTAAGGAAAATGTGGAAAGGCCACCCAGGGGGACAGTGTAATAAGAAGAAAGCAGATAGCATTTAGATAAAATTGATGAGTAAAATAGCAGAGTACCCCTGTAGGATTCCAGATACAAAACCAGGCAAACTCCACTGTCGGTCACCCTCGGGAGAGAGCAGGAAAGGGGGCGTGTCTTTGGGGGTGGGAGATTCTGCAGGGGGGTCTGCAGGGGTGGGGTCTACAGAGGCAGGCAGAGGTCTACAGGGTCAAGACAGGGCCTTTGGCTGGGGGTGCTCTCCTGGGGCCCAGAGGAGCTGCAGGATCTGGGGGTCTGCAGGAGTGGTGGGCTCAGTGACCCTGTCGGAGCTGTTGGCATGGTGGGAAGGGCCACGTGGAGTGAGTTCACTGACTGGCCGGTGTGCCGCACCGGCACGGTCAAGGGTGAACCTGAGTGGGGGTGGCTGAAAGGCTTAGAAAGGACAGATAAGAGAATGAAAGCTGGGTCTCAGTGGGACGCTGCTTCCTGAGAGACAGAGCTGCACCCCACAAGCCATGTCTTTATTTTTTTTAAATTTTATTTTATTTTTAATATATATTTTATTGATTTTTTACAGAGAAAAAGAGAGAGGGATAGAGAGTTAGAAACATTGATGAGAGAGAAACATCGATCAGCTGCCTCCTGCACACCCCCCACTGGGGATGTGCCCGCAACCAAGGTACATGCCCTTCACCGGAATCGAACCCGGGACCCTTCAGTCCGCAGGCCGACGCTCTATCCACTGAGCCAAACCAGTTTCGGCAAGCCGTGTCTTTATTTTATAGCAGATGCCACGAGGCAAAGTAAGGGCTTGGTCAAGATGTTTACAACATTCTTCTGCGTTTCAATCCTACTCAACTACATGCACCTGAACTCTATCAAGCCCACATCACTCAGGCATGTGGGGCCACCTGTTCGGACCTTAGCTTCAAGCTTACAACTACAGCTGTTGGCTATAATTGTGCTGGGAGGGCTCTGCCCTCCAAGCCGGGACTTGCACGTGGCCATGAGAGGACTGTGCCCTCTCGTTAGTCCAAGGCTTGAACCTGTCCAAAACACTGTAGCCGCGCCCCACAGGCCGGCATTCCTAATGGGCACCCTTTCTGTAGTTACTCTGCTTCACTGCCGAACAAATGTGCCTGGGCTGGGGGAAGCAGAACACTGCCCTTCTCAGGCTCCGCTGAGTCCTCTAGAGCGCACCCCTGCCTGCCCCAGTGTCCCGGCTTCCTTAGCACAGGCGGGCCAGTCAGGCCAGAACTGGGAGTTTGGGTAGGGGGCAAGCAGCTCTTCTTAAGCCTTCCTTGTGTGTGCGTGCGTGCATGTGTGCGTGTGCGTGCTTGTGTGTCTGCATGTGTGGGTGTGTGTTTCAGGTGTACAGCATAGTGGTTAGACATAGGTATAACTTACAAAGTGATCCTGGCATAAGTCTAGACCTGCCTGACACCATATTACTACAATAGTATTGCCGACATTCCCTGTGCGGCACCTCACACCTAGGACTGTCCTGTAATGGCCTTTCTCGTTTCCAGTGAGTGATGGAGTGGGCAGCGGGGGAAGGGGTCAGGTCGACAGGAGCTTAGGGGAGCTGCGTGTGCACGGCTCCGCCCGCAGAGGTCGCAGTGGCCACTGCACCCTGGCTGAGGGGCACCCAGGACCCGAGAACTCAGAGCCCGGCTTCCATCCTCCTCCTCTGTGAATGTGAAGGGCCCCGTGGTCGCGTGGCACCAGCGATGAGCTCTGAGCATCTGCTGTGATGCATGCAGGGCAGGAGTGGGACAGGGTTGGGGGTCATATACTTGGCCAACCAGGGCAGATGGGTGTTCCAGGAGAGTGTGTGGCAGGACTCCTCGGGGCCCCTGGAGAAGAAGGTGGAGACAGGGGGGCTGGTGGGTCACAGGGCTGTCTGAGCTCCTGTGATGGGCTGGACAAGGACTTTCAGAGCAGATGTGCCCATCAGTGAGCACTACACAGGACCCAGGTTAGTTAATGTGATGGGAGCCGGAGGCCTGGGAGCCCGAGGCCTGGACTTGGGCCTGCGATGGGGCATTTCTCTGTTATCCCGAGCCACCTCCTCTCTGGGCTGCGGTGGCATCCTTCTGGAAGGTGAGGGGGCAGCCCTGTCTCCCAGTTCTTCATTCTAGGATTCCGCTGTGGACATGGGTGCTCTTGCCTGTCCCATGCCCTGTCCTCTCCGTTTGGTCAGCATCCTTGTCAGGGCCTTAGTGATTGCTTCAGGGGATTGAGAATCGTGCTGTGGGGGATGGGGTGGCTTGTGTGTATGACTCCAGTCAGTGGTGGCTATGAGACTACTGCTTCAGGACCAAACCACAGCTGAGTGTCCAGACCAGCCGTGGGCAAACTACGGCCCGCAGGCTGGATCTGGCCCGTTCGGTTGTTCTATCCGGCCCGCAGAGCCGAAAGAGCAGAGGGTTCTCTTGCTCTCCCCTCCGCTCCTTTACTTTGAGTTTATATTGGTTCACACAAACACTCCATCCATGCTTTTGTTCCGGCCCTCCAGTCCAGTTTAAGAACCCATTGTGGCCCTTGAGTCAAAAAGTTTGCCCACCCCTGGTCCAGACCATCGCTCAAAGGAAAGATGACCATGTGGCAAAGATGGGTACAACCCACCTGTCCCGGAGATGGCCGGGACCCGGAGCAGAGGCTTTCCCCTGCCGGGGTGCCAGGTGCACAGCAGGCTGCTCAGTGCCTCCCAGTTGTAGGATTCTCTGCCTTTCGAGTTCTCAGATTCTCTGATTTGAAACCTAAGCACTGACTCAAGTTAACACGCCCAGCAATTGATCTACAGGGGGAGCTGCTTTGTGCTGCCTGCATGGGGCATGGGTTATTGTCAGCCGCCCATGTGACCAGGTGGTATCTGGGGGCCGGGCAGATCAGGGAAGCGGGGTGGCGGGGACTGCTTGCCCTGGGCAGGGGCCTTTCCTGGGGTGCATCTGGTAAGGCAGCCCTCCAGAGGCAGGTGAGTAGGGTGGGCTGGCAGATCTGTCCACAGGTGGCGCTAACCATCCCTCTTTGCCCGGGGCCCCAAGGTGAGCTAAGCAAGCAAGATGGGTGACTGGACACAGCAGAAGGCCATGAGTCACCTGGGGGACCAAGGGCCATTCCTGGGGTTCGGTCTTCAGCAAGGAAGGTGCTGACGCTGAGTCCCGCCAGACCCACCATGGAGGCTGAGACTAGGTTTGTCTTGGAACTGAAGAGGATGGACCCTCAGGTGAAGACTGGAACAAGGGCTGGTGCGGGGGGCAGGGGGGGGGGAGAACTGGGGGCGGCCAAGGGCAGAAGCAGATGACACCAACATTTCAAATTAGAAAGTCAAAAATTTCACGTATTCTTCTTTGTTTTGTTCTGCTGCAAGTTGTTCCTTTTACCAGTTTTCTCACCTTTGCAAGGTGGGTAACAATGTGATGCCTGGCCCATTACGGGCTCAAGTCAGAGGGAGCTCTGAATTGTTGATATTGACATTGAAAATATTGACATTATGTTCCTAGACCCAAGCATCACGGAGCCACATCCCGTCAGTTCCTCGTCCTGCTTTGGACAAGGCAGACCCATGGATGCCCAGGGGAAGGAAGCAGCTGCTCCCGGGGCAGCTCTCACCCTTAGCCCAGCAGAGGAACCTGAGGGTGATGGCCTCAGGCCATCAGCGCTGGCCAACAGGAAGTGGTTTCTATCAGACAGTGTGACCGGGCCATCTAAGCTGGGCCTCTGGCCTGGACACTGTCTGCAGCCAACTAGGTCCTACCTCGACCTCCTGCTCCAAGGTGAGCTGCCGCTCCAGGCTGCACTCCACCATCTCTGTGGTCACCGGGAGCTTCTCGGGCAACTTGGTGCAGCGCTGGATCAACACGGGATTGCAGCCGTTCAGGAACTGGTAGCCGAACATGAGGTCTTCCTGCCAGTGATTCATGACCCGCTCTGAGGAGGAGAAGCGAATCGTGGCACTGCCTGAGATCTCAGGGGGGCAGCCTGGGCCCTGCCGGGTCCCCTCTCCCAGGCACCAGAGAGTTGGCTGACCCGGGGCTCCACCTGCCCGCCCCCTGCCCATCACTGGGTCAGGCCGTGGCACCTCCTGCCCTCCTTGAGGCTGGCCCTTAGAAGTTTCCTGGGGTACCCTTTTCTCAAGTACTAAAATAAAAATAGGCTAATGGGATTGCATTAACCTAAAAAACTGCACAGCAATGGAATCAGCAGCGTGTAAGGCAGGCTACAGAATGGGAGAAAGTGTTTGCAAAGCATATATATATCTGATGAGGGGTTAATGTACAAAATACATAAGGAACTCATACAACTCAACAAAAGAAGACTAATAGCTCAATTAAAAAATGGGCAAAGGACTTGAACAGATATTTCTCCAAAGAAGACATACAAATGGCTAGCAGGTGTATGAAGAAATGCTCAGTGACTCGACCCATCAGGGAATCAAAACAACCTCACACCTGTCAGGATGTCTTACACAAAACGAAGCTAAACGAAAGGCAACAGTAAGGATGTGGAGACTGGAACCGTCATGCATTGTTGGTGGGAATACGGAATGTGCAGCGCTAGAGAACATAGCCCAGTGCAGGGTGGCAGCCTGGGTGAGGGGAGGCCTGGGCAGCGGGGCCTGGCAGGCCAGCCTTGCTGGAGCAGGGTGGGCGGCCCTTCCCACTGCCAGGCAGTCTCCCCAGCACCACGAGAGCCCCACAGGCACACTCACCAGAAATAGTGTTGCTGATCTTGACGAAGATTTTTTCGAAGTCGGCAAAGTCACTCCAGGACGACTGGAACATGTGCATGAAGCGGTTGATGAAGAGGTTCTCCATCCTGCACGCAGGGCACAGCATCACCCACAGCATCACGGTGAGGCCTGCCCTCCCCGCACAGCCCTCACACCCTGGCCTACAGAGCCTCTAGAATAGATCCTGCCTGGGCAGTGGGGACTCGTGCCCAGGGCAGCTCCTGCGGGGAGCTCCTTGCAGAAGCAGGACAGAAACTGGCACCCCTGCCCGATGCTCTCCCTCCTGCATCTCCCCGGTGAGAACTTGGCTGCCTGCCATGGAGGACTGTGTGCGGCGCCTCCAATCCTGTGTGTGCATGCTTCCATCCACGCGTGCATGCTTCCGTCCACACACTCATGCCTTCATTAATTCTCAGTGCAAGCTTCCAGGACAGGGGACAAATTGCCTATGAAGCTGCTCTACCGAGTCTCCTGGATTTTGGAGGGATTAGTGGTTCAGTTGAGTTTAACCCTTGTTTACTTTCTACTGAAGCCTGGCTCTGTGCCTGGTGCTAAGGAGGACACAGTCTCCCAGTGCTCATTACACAGGATAGCAAAATAACCCAGGTCCAGCGCTTGATAAATTAAAAGTGCAGGCTGTAGGCAATAAGGAGCGAGCTCTGAGCCATCCTAGGGGCTCCTGGAGGAGGCAGGTATGGGATGGGCATGGGAAAGGTGGAGAGGAAGGACGGAGTTTCCAAGGCTTCCCCGCAGATTCCCAGCAAGGCACAGCAGAGGTATGGGAGATCTGCCTGATGCTCATGGTGACACACTCTGCCTCAGTTTCTCTCTCTGGCACACACATGGCTGAGAGTAACAAGCCGGTACCCATTCCTTCCCCTCTGGCAGTGCTTGCTGTCTCCAGTGTTCAGGCCTCCTTGCGTGCCCTGTCTTTTGTGCGCCCTGACTCAAGCAAGGGCCTTTGCACGTGTGGTTTGCCCTGCAACACCCTGCATCCCTCTTTCTGCTCCTGAGCGTATGGGGTGAGTATACCCTGAAGGCTCCCCCAGCGTGCCCCAACTCCTCCTTCAATTGAACAGAAGCTGCCCCTTCTCCAAACCAGGTTGGCCCTGTGATGCTCTCGGCAGCACTGAAGGAGGTTACATGCACACGCACCTGTGTGAGCACCTGCTGCCTTAGCTAAAAGGCGGGTCTGCATTGCTCAGTGCCGAGCCCGGGCCCCTGGCACCAGAGGGGCCCAGGCAGCATTGAGCATGGTCTGAGGGGGTGGCAGAAGCCGGGGAGCCAGTAACCTCCACCCCAGTAGGGCCCAGCACTCCCCTAGGACTGTCTCCCAGGGAAGTGGGCTGTCTTTGTCTGAGCATTGTCAGGGGAAGGTGTGAGAGTCCGGAGGCCTCCTCAGGCTCTCCCTGACCAGCGGAAGGAAAGGACTGAAGTTTGGGTGTTTTGTCAGAGTGAACCTGGCTTGCAGACTCCCGTTCTGGATCTGCCTCAGTTTAGCAAATGCCTTTGCTTTGGACTGATTGCCCTGGGACCCCTACGAGCCACGCTGCTCAGGAGAAGGACCTGAGGCCACAAAGCTGGTGACCTCTGTGAGCCTCCATCATCCTGAAGCTGCCTGCAGTTATTGTGACGCTGTGATGCCTAGAGGTGCTGGAGCACAACAGGGCAGTCGCGGCCACACAGTGGGCTCAGCATCTTGAAACTGGAGAATAAGGCTGGAGGCATCCTTCAGTCCATGGCTGGAATCATTATCATTTATCCCAGCCCTTCAAAGGGAAGGAAGAGCTCTGAACCCATGCTTGGCATACAACCATTCTGTTCTACACTCTTGCTTGTTCTACACCCATGCTTGTCCTACACCCATGCTTGTTCTAATCTACACCCATCCTTGTCCTACACCCATGCTTGTCCTACACCCATGCTTATTCTAATCTACACCCATCCTTGTCCTACACCCATGCTTGTTCTACACCCATGCTTGTCCTACACCCATGCTTATCCTACACCCATGCTTGTTCTACACCCATGCTGGTCCTACACCCATGCTGGTCCTACACCCATGCTTGTTCTGTACTCATGCTTGTCCTACACCCATGCTTGTCCTACACCCATGCTTGTTCTACACCCATGCTTGTCCTACACCCATGCTTGTTCTAATCTACACCCATCCTTGTCCTACACCCATGCTTGTTCTACAGCCATGCTTGTCTGACACCCATGCTTGTTGCAGCCTCCACTCCAGTAGGCAGCTGCTGAGGCCCAAAAATGCTATTTACCTCTTCCCTCACCATCTTCTTCTAGCTTCCTTGTTAGTAAATATCTGGGTACAAAAGCCCTAGTTAAGCTAGAGGAAAAAATCTCACGTGGCATCTGAGTGTGGAAAGGACTTGTTTCTAAGAAGGAGAGGCCTTTCCAAGTCCCTACAGTCCCCACAGCCCTGAGGTTGTCCTAGTGCCAGTTGGTGTCCAGGGAAGAGGTCCTGGACACTGTACCGTGTGGGGAACTGGGAATGAGTCACAGTCCACAGTCCAGTCATTCCCCACTGGGAGTGGTCACAGTCTCTCCAGCTGGGTCTCTGAACTTGGAACAGGATGGGTGCGGCAGTGCTCAGAGGAAGCTTTAGATCCAGGAAGAAGTGGAGTTAGGAGGAAAATATTTGCATGGCTCCATAGAGATAAATTTTTCTATGTATTTATAGACAACTGAGATACAAGGGACTTAAAGATCTGTTATTGTAAAAAGAGGAAGCTGCGCCAAGAGAAGGCACCCAGCTTGTTCGAGGTCACACAGCCAGGTAATAACATGGCCAGGTAATGGCACAGCCAGGTGGATAACTACAGCGAGCTGCTGGCCTGGCCTTGGAGAGGCAGGAGCTCTTGTTTCCTCTACTTCCCTGCTTCTTTCCTCCTAACAGCTTCTTCATTTTCCATTTCAGTTTTGCTGTTTTGGGGACAGGGCAGGGTGCAAAGCTTACTGAGGAAGGCTGGCCTTGATCTAGGCCAGTGGTCGGCAAACTGCGGCTCGCAAGCCACATGCGGCTCTTTGGCCCCTTGAGTGTGGCTCTTCCACAAAACACCACGGCCTGGGCGAGTCTATTTTGAAGAAGTGGCGTTAGAAAAAGTTTAAGTTTAAAAAATTGGACTCTGAAAAAGAAATTTCAATCGTTGTACTGTTGATATTTGGCTCTGTTGACTAATGAGTTTGCCGACCACTGATCTAGGCAGAACAGGTGGCTCGGAGGAAATGGGTCATTACAGTTACTCAGAATGCTGTGGAATCCAACTGCCCAGAGGCAGAGGCCCAGTGTGGAAAGCCTTTTTGGTGACTTCAGCCATGAGTTCCAATTCTGCATAGGCAGGACTGAGCTTAGCCGTGGGCAGAATGACACTGCTATGACATCAGCCTCAGGGACACAGAGCAGGCCCTGGGTTTGTGGATTCTATCAAAAACCTTGAGTGCAGAGTAGGCTGCCAGGCACGGGTTTGGTGCTCTTTCCCCATCAGACCATTAAGGGGTTTAACCAAATGGTCTTGGGGCCCCCAACCCATGTGCTGGGGTCTGGACAAAAGAGCCTTGGATGGAACCCCAAGCTGGGCTCCGCATCCCAGAGCACCAGAACTGAGAAAGGTGCCCACATAACATCTGGCTATGAAAAGCATCAGGGTTGCTGTCTGCTAGAGAGAGAGAGCTGGAAATTCAGATACCCTTTTAAAGGGCCAACACACAAAATTTTGTGCGCAGCCACTCATCTTGGGCTCCATCAGAGGGAGGGCAGAATGGATTGGAGTTGTGTGAGCAGAAGCCAGGTTGGGGGTTCTGGGATTGGAGCTCAGAGGGCAGCCACCCCGGTTTCCGGTGCTGAGTCATTCCCTCACACTGCAGAAGACATCCCACCCCTTGCTTCTTGACACTAACATGCAGAATGTTGAGCCCTTGGACCTGTCCCTGCTTCAGACCCCCATGGTTCTGACCTCCACCACACTCCCCTGCTAAAGGTTGGGCTCCTGGCCCACCCCCCTTGCAGCTCCAGCCCCACAGGCCCCAGTCTGGCCCTCCTGAGTCCCCCGAGTTCTCCCTGCGCAGAATGCACCCCCTCTGCCCCTCCAGCGGACTGGCAAACTCCTGTGAATCTTCAAATGCAGGTTGGGATTCTCTCTCAGGAAGTGCTTTCGGATGCTGTCCTGGCGGACTGCCTCCCTGCCCGCGTTTCTCCAGAGCCCTTTCCTTTATTGGGTTTGTCTCAAGGAGACAATCAGCACACCCACCACCTGCTGCTGTGAGAGGTCTCCATGGCCCCTGCCCACCAGGCTGAGAGCTTCTTGGTTTGGAACCCAGGGGCCGTTTTGATTCATCTTGACCCTCCCCCCAGCCCCAGAAGCTCAATAAGCAGGTGTCAAAGGCAGAGTAGCAGGTGCCTCCTGCTCCACCTGCTCCCTGGGTGGGGGAGGCCCAGGAGAGCTGGCAAACAGGCAGTGGAGACACAGAATGGAGGAGAATGTCCCCTAAGTGCCCAGAATAGAGAGATAGAGGAAGCTCACCTACAGGGTGCCAGACGTCACCATGGGGACACCGCATACACGAGTTCATGCAAGGCTCCTAACACCTTTACCAGCTACACAAGATGGGGCTCATATTACAGGAGGGAAACTTAGGTCCAAAAACGTCACTCTCTCAAGATGGCGCAGCTGGAGTCTGAATCAACCCCAGCTGGCCAGGCTTTAAATAAGCAGCCTTTTGCTTTTATTTATTTATTTATTTTAAAAAAAATATATATTTTATTGATTTTTTACAGAGAGGAAGGAAGAGGGATAGAGAGTTAGAAACATTGATGAGAGAGAAACATCGATCAGCTGCCTCTTGCACACCTCCTACTGGGGTTGTGCCTGCAACCAAGTTACGTGCCCTTGACCAGAATCGAACCTGGGACCCTTCAGTCCGCAGGCTGACGCTCTATCCACTGAGCCAAACCGGTTTTGGCAGCCTTTTGCTTTTAAAGGGTAGAGATGAGTTGATACTTGTTGCTAATTTTAATAGATTAATAGATGACCCTCCCCCCACCCCCCGGAAAGCAACAATAACCTGGTACTGCATGCGTGGTCCATGGGCCAGCGACATTGGCATCACTTGGGGCGTACTGGGAATTCAAACTCTCTTAGCCCATCTATCAGCATCTGTGGAATGTTCCACGGTGGCCCACGCCACAGGGTTGTCTGAAGGACGGCATCTGGACCTATGTTTCCTTGCTGGGAAACATGGCTGTTTGTCCTGGCCACACAGTGACCAGGAGAAGCCCAGTTGTCCTAAAATGAGCCTCACAAAACCCAGCCACGGTTAAGTCAAACCTGCACCCTCCTTTACTGAGTTTGTTTCAAGGCGAGAATCAGCATTTTCTTTTTCTAATTCTATGGCAGGCTTAAGGAAGGAATGGTGCTCTATGCTGAGGAGCAGAGGAGGAAGAGAGGAAGATGAAGAGGGGGGAAGGTAAATGCACCTTAACCCCGGTTCCCCAACCTGAGCCCTCGGAGGAGTCTGGAGAGCATTGGGACAACAACATCGAGCAGGTGTCATGGCAGGGCTTCTCAGGGCCTTAAAATCTAGAGCAGGGGTTCTCAGTGTGGTCCCCAGGCCAGCCGCCTCTGCACCCCAGACCTTGTTAGAAATGCAGGTTCTAGGCCCATGCCTGGCATCTGAATCAGACACCTGGGGCAGGTTCAGAAATCCAGGGGTTAACAAGCCTCCAGGGGATTCCAATACAAGCTGCAGCTTGTAACACCACCGAAAGGGTCGTGATATTTTCAAGTTAAACTGACTGTAGAGCAAAACCTCTCTCAGGGAAATGCTACTTGAGGCTTTCTGTTAACTCTTGTTCTTATTCTATGACCCATTTTAAAATGAGAAAAAAATGCTACTTTAGCAAATATAATTTAAAAAATTTTAGCTTTAACTTCTAGATGAGATTCTCTGACCTCCCCTCCCCCACCTACATTTTCCCAACAAATTTCTTTTTTCAATGGGATAGAGCTCCTATTTCATAACAAGATGCAATAGAGGTAAAGAGGATTGGTATACAGGCATCAGTTAGAAGGCGGAGATGACTTCTAAAGTTTGCAAGAAGACGAGGGCTTAACATCTGTGAAGTGAAGGGGGAGAAGCCCATTTTCTATCAGTGCTTTGGTGGCATGGAGCCCACTTGTTTCTGAGCTGGGAGGGGGATGGAGGTGGGGTCTTCTTCCCATAAAAACTCATGGCTTATATGCATAGCCCATGGACATAGGCATAAGGTAGTGAAGACCTGGGGAGGGGGGAGGGGCTGAAAAGGAGGGAAAAATGGGAGATATCTGTAATACTATCAACAATAAAATATATATAAATATATCCTATAAAACAAAAGGCTAATATGCAATTCAACCGAATGGCAGAACGACGGGTGCCTATGACATGCACTGACCACGAGGGGGCAGACACTCAATGCAGGAGCTTCCCCCTGATGGTCAGGGCACTCCCACAGGGGGAGCGCTGCTCAGCCAGAAGCCTGGCTCACAGCTGGCGAGTGCAGCAGCGGTGGCAAGAGCCTCTCTCACCTCAGCAGCAGCGCTAAGGACCCCTCGGGGATGTCCCCAAGGGGTTCCAGACTGTGAGAGGGCACAGGCTGGGCTGAGCGACCCCCACTCCCGTGCACAAATGTCATGCACCAGGCCTCTAGTATCCTATATAATAAAAGCCTAATATGCTAAGTGTCCAGTCGTCCAGTAGGCTGTTCACCAATCAAAGCGTAATATGCTAATGATATGCTACGGCCACTCAACCACTCGCTATGGCGTGCACTGACCACCAGGGGCAGATGCTCAACACAGGAGCTACCCCCTGGTGGTCAGTGCGTTCCCACAGGAAGAGCGCTGCTCAGCCAGAAGCCAGGTGCATGGCTAGCAAGCACAGTGGTGGTGGCAGGAGCCTCTCCCGCCTCCGCAGCAGCAATAGGGATGTCTGACTGACAGCTTAGGCCTGGACTGCGAGGGGGTGCAGGTCGTGCTGAGGGACCACCCTTCGAGTGTACGAATTTTGTTTGTGCACAAACAAACCAAAATACTCATGGCTTTGGCTTCCAAAGCAAGAGAATGAGCTCTCTCGAGGCCCCTGTTCTCCATCACTTCATCTTACCCTCTCTTGCTCCCTCTGAGCTTTGGAGAGCCCCATCCCCAGGCCTCACCAGCCTGCTCCCATCTCTTTCTTCCCTCCCTAGAACTCTGTCCCATCCATGTCCTCTCTCTAGGCCCCTGCTCTTCACTTCAGGGGCCAGCTCTCCCCACACACAATAGCTTCTTTTAAGGAGCTGTAATTTATGTAATAATGTTGTCTCTCTTCAAACAAGCACTGGGTGACTGGTGTAGGGCTGGAGCAGGGGTGGATGTAAATTATTGCTGTCAGCCTCACTCACAGTCCTCTTCCTGCCTCCCATCCCCTGTCCCTTGCAGGCTCCCAACCTTGCTTCGCCTCAATGCTTTCGGAAGCCTTTCTGCATAGCCCTGAGCCTGCATGTCCCACTGCCCACCCGACCCACCAGCAGAGGCTGCACATGCCTCTCCAGCTGAACATGCCCCCACAATAGACTCATCTTCCCCTCCAAACCTCTTCTTCCTCAGCTTTCCTTTTAAAGAATCATCTACTTTCCCTACAAGCCAGATGCCCATCAATCTGGGTTCTCCCCTCAACCTGTCCCCACTGTGATCTGAATTCCAACTGGATCCCAGGTTGGTCCATACCGCATCCCTACTCTCCTGTTCCCTGTCTTCATCCCTGTCTTCATTCAACTTCTTTCCCACCTCTGGGCTCTCTCATGTGACCCTCCAAGGCCGCCAGTCCAGCTTTTGCAGTGTAGCTCTAATTCCCTTTACAAGTTGCAAATCCAGACTCATAGTGGCCAACCACAGCTCCTGGCAGCATTTCTGGTGCTGCCTTTCCAGGAAAGTAACTGGGGTCTGGGTGAGGGAGAAGGTGTCCCTCCAAGGAGCTACCCATCCAATCTCATCAGATGGGAAATGCATAGTGGGTGAGGGTCCGAACACCCTGGTCCTGGCAGGAGGCTGGTCAATGCTCCCAAACTCAGTCACATTTCTGCACTGTCCTGCTCTGCTGGGAAAGAAGCTCTTTCTCAATTTCCCTTAAAGAGGACATTCCCTTATTAGCCTGCTAACCTCCTGAAATCAAGCTTCAGACTGCAAATAGTGATAGTGAGAAAACACATAAGGTGCTCCTCCTTTGATGCCATCAGGAAATTTCACAACTCATCTGTTTTTGTGAGCAAGCTCAGCCACATCCGGACTTTACACATGGTACTCTCTCTGCCCCAGCATCCTTGCCCCATTTCTCTGTGTCTCCTTGGCCAGGAGCAAGGCCAGGCCAGATGCCCTGCTGTGAAGCCTTCCTGGGCCCCATAGTGAGATAACACCAGAGAGGGTGAGGACAAAGGACCTAAACAGACACTTCTCCAAAGGAGACATACAGATGGCCAAGAGACATATGAGAAAATGCTCAAAGTTACTGATCATCAGACAGATGCAAGTTAAAATGACAATGAGGTATCACCTCACACCTGTCAGAATGGCTGCCATCAACAAATCAACTAATGACAAGTGCTGGCGAGGCTGTGGAGAAAAGGGAACCCTAGTACACTATTGGTGGGAATGCAGACTGGTGCAGCCATTATGGAAAACAGTATGGAGTTTCCTCAAAAAATTAAATATAGAACTGACATTTGATCCAGTGATCCCACTTCTAGGAATATATCCTAAGACACCCAAAGCACCAATCAGAAAGGATATATGCACCTCTATGTTCATAGCAGCACAATTTACAATAGCTGAGATCTGGAAATAGCCCAAGTGCCCACCAGTAGATGAGTGAATAAAAAAGCTGTGGTACATTTACACCATGGAATACTGTGCAGCTGTAAAAAAGAAGAATCTCTTATCCTTTGAGACAGCATGGAGGGACCTGGAGAGTATTATGCTAAGTGAAATAAGCCAGTCAGAAAGACAAGTATCACATGTGGAATCTAATGAACAAAATAAACTGATGAACAAAATAGATCCAGAGACTCAGAAGCATAGAACAGACTGTCGAATCTCAGAGGGAAAGCGGGGTGGATGGGTGGATGGGTGGATGGGTGGATGGGTGGGTGGGTGGGAAGAGATCAACCAAAGGACTTGTATGCATATATGCAAAACCCATGGGCACAGACAACAATGTGGTGAAGGCCTGGGGTGGGGAGTAGGAGTGAATTATAAGGGGTCAATGGGAGAGAAAAGAGGACATATGTAATACTTTCAACAGTAAAGATTAAAAAAATAAAAAAGAAATGTAGAAACTATATTATTTGCTGCAATAAAATAAAATATTTAATAAAGAGTGAACAAAAAAATTAAAAGTAAATCCAGGGAGCGCTGGCATGGTGGCCGCTCTTAGGGCAGAGCCCTGCCCCCTAGGGGACAGCTTGCATACTGTTTCCCCTGGAGCTGGCTGTGGAGAGGATAAGACTTGGGTTGGGGCTGGGCATTCCAATAAAATAACCCCGCTTTGGGCTGAAACAGCCTTGTCCGGTGTCAGGAGTCTTCAGGTTGTAACTGTTCATACAGGATACCCTGTGACTGGGTTGTGAACCCACTCTATGACCAAGATTCCATCAGAAGCATTGGAAAGAGAGGCCGGGCTGAGCTGCTCCCCAACCCCTTTGCAGCCCTGGCCAGCGGAGGAGCTGCCCAGTGTCCTGGAGCCCACCTGGACTTACGCTTTTGAGTAGTTCAGGACAAAGTCCACGCCCTTCTCACTATCGAACTGGATGTCGCGAGGCAAATCCCTGTGGCACTTGGCGTCGATGCTCAAGGGGAATCCAGGGTTCCATTCCATCCACCTGACAGGTGAAAGGAGAACGTTGAGTTAAGCGCCTCAGCACAAAGACCGCCCCTGTGCCTGAGGACATGCCCTCCCCCAGGTCAACACATGGCAGCTGATGTGCATCCAGCAAGGAACTGCACCCCTCCCCAGGTCCTCGGCAGCCACTGTGCTGAGCATCACCCGGGAGGCCTGAGGCCCTGAACCCGAGACTGCGCTGACAGCCAAGGGGCAGCGAATGGTAGGCCTGCACACTGTGTAAGGGGTTGAAAGAAAACATCAGAAGAGGGGGCACTGAGCAGCGAGGCCTCCCAGGGCGCTCCCAGGCACAGAGCTGCCTTGGTAGGCACCTGTGGCTACCCTGCCAGGCCTGGGCGTCCAAGGTCCCACCCGCGGCTCAGTGCACCCTGAACTGCGTGCGATGGTCACAGTGGCGATGCCTGCGTGGTAGGTCCGTGGGCGGAGGGTGGCTGAGCCTACCGCTCCCACGGCACAGAGAGCTGCCATAGGAGGTGCAGGGATTTTATCATCAAAGCAGGTCCCCTAAAACAGGCCATGCACCTTCCCGCCAAAGTTCTCAGATCCTGGTTCCTTGAAACTTCCCCCGCAGCCCTGGACATTCGTGTGGTCTTTGGAAATTTTACATTTCTTCTGGTTTATAGAGAAAAACAAAACCTAACAAACAAACCCTATCAGTTTCCTCAGAGCAGGGAGCACCATCTTATAGTTATTTAAAAGCCCAAATCTACATTCTGAGATTTCAGCTTTTCCATTTATATCCCTAATTCTCCTTCCTTTTACATCTCTCTTATGAGAGGAAAGTAAAACTTGAGATTTTGGTTATTAAAAGTCTTGAGTCCCTTTTACCGTCACAAAAACCTCTCCTGTTTCTCGTGGTGGTGCTGGCCCCGGAAGCCTCTCAGAGTCACAGGTACAGAAAGGGCATGTGTTTGCCCCATACCCACCTGTGGTCCCTCTTAGAGCAATCACATCACAGAGCATGTTCTGTTTTCTAAGTCCTGGCAGAAAAAAGGCTACCTAGATATATACTGATTATTTTTCAAAGTGCTGGAGAAAAGAATGTGTGTGTGTAATACTTTCAGCAATAAAGTATTGTGTGTGTGTGTGTGTGTGTGTGTGTGTGTGTGAGAGAGAGAGAGAGAGAGAGAGAGAGAGGTGAGGGTTGAGGAGGGAGGAAGGGGGGGATGAAGGGAGAGAGAGATGCTCCCACAAACTCACAAGCTTCTGGAAGAAGAAAGATAACCAAACTATCA
Source organism: Plecotus auritus (assembly GCF_963455305.1). NCBI lineage: Eukaryota > Metazoa > Chordata > Mammalia > Chiroptera > Vespertilionidae > Plecotus > Plecotus auritus. The sequence continues at coordinate 58,250,010 of NC_137783.1, read as the reverse complement.
TTAGTTTCCTTACTTGCCATACTAAAAATGGAAGACAGTGTGAAGTGTTTACAGACTTTTTTTTTAGATCATCATCTAAGCCTCTCATATTAAGTCCAATAATTGGTGAGGGCAGGAGAGTAGGTGGGTGTGGGGCAAGTACATAGCCTTTCGGAGGAAATTCATTGAACAAGTTCAGGCAGACAAAATGAAATTAGAATGAACCAAGAAGTTCCTAAATATAGTACAGAGTGTTCATCTGAAAATAAGAACAAGTCTAATTTAAACAAACAAGCAAATAAATAAACAAAAATATCAAAGGTATTTTCTCAAAAATCAAGACCCAGAGAGAAGGTTCATCATTACTACTAGTACTTGTTTTGGGGAATTTCAGCCACACAATGAGAACAATGTATCAGTGGTGTAAATCATTCTCTATAGTAAAAGGCTAATATGCAAATAGACCGAATGGCGGAATGACCGGTCGCTATGATGCGCACTAACCACCAGGGGGAAGATACTCAACGCAAGAGCTACCCCCCAGTGGTCAGTGCGCTCCCACAGGGGGAAGCTGGGCTCACGGCTGGCGAGCACAGCAGCAGTGGCAGGAGCCTCTACCACCTTGGCGACAGTGCTAAAGATGTCCAACTGCCAGCTTAGGCCCGCTCCCCATGTCAGGCAGACATACCCTGACGGCTCTCAGACTGTGAGAGGGCGCAGGCTGGGCTGAGGGGACCGCCCCCCCCCCCCCCCCGCACCACGAGTGTATGAATTTCATGCACCAGGCCTCTAGTGAAAAATAAAAGACAAAATTATCATCATTTGAGTAATATGATCAAATAACTAGGTAACTAAAGAGACTTATTAAAATGATGACTGCCAATAGAAGAGTTTAGTAAGGTGTCAATACAAGGTAAATATTTAAAAATGAGTAATTTGTCTTTATGCAGCAATAGTTATTTACAAAGAGAAAAACTCAGAACTGTGCAAGCTATAGTTTCCTGGCTACAAAGTAATTTGAAAGGAGTAAGAACCGCATGACAAAAACTGAAAATTCTGTTGAAGGACATCTCAGGAGATCTCGGCGGGTGGAAGGACACACCAAGTCCTAGGTGGACAGATGGACTGTCATTAAATGCTGGCACATGACAATCTATATGTAACCCAGAGAGTTCCCATCATGAAAACCTTTTAAAAAATGGTGAAATAACACAGCAACTAGTAACATATGTTAGAAAGATATGAGAATAAGAAAATGGGGCTGGGCTGTGGCATAAAAAAAATAAAGTAACACACAAGTCCAGAAGCAGACCCAAGAAAATATGTGACTCTAATACCTACATAGCTAATATTTACTGTGTGCTTTCTATGTGCCAAATACCATTTCTATGTGTTTTCGTGGTTTAACCTATTTAATTCTCTCAAAAACCCTATGAGGCAGGACTGTTATTTCGTCCATTTCACAGACTGTGGGATTGAGGCACAGAGAGATTCAACAAATTTCACAGACCACGAGGTCAGTGGCTACAAGTGGGGCTGAGCCCAGGAACTGGCTACTGTGGGTGTGGCCCAGGGCAGTAGGGAGGGATGTATTAGGTAATAGATGATACTGGAGACCTTTCGCCCCTACTTCACACCATATGTAAAAATACATGGCAGATGAAATAAAGGCCTACAGTTAAAAAAAAACAAAACACCACCACAATATTGTAAAAGTATTAGACAAAAATCTAGTATTATGTTACTTTGGGGTGGGAGGGCCTTCTTAAGCAAAGCATGAAGCCCAACAGTTATAAAGGAGAAACAATATGCGTAGTTTAGAAAATGAAGAACTAAAACCCCCTGAGAGAAAAGCCATGGAAGACGAATGATAACGCTGTGCACAGGCCAGAGGGAAGCCACGCTCCATTCCCTAGCAGTGCCCAGCGGAGGCGACGACACGGAGAGCCTCAGCTCCCCGTGCAGGGGAGGCAGTGGGTCTCAGGGAGTTGCAATTCGTCAAAATGTAAAAGACCAATGTCACCAAGTATTGGCAAAAGTATGGGTAAAAGCATAGTTTCACAGATAATTGGTGGGACTGAAAATTATTATAAAATGTTGGGAAAGGATTTTTGTCAGTATTTTTTTTTTAAGATTTTAAAATTAATTTTTAGAGAGAGAGGAAGGGAGAGGGAGAGAGAGACATTGATGTTGAGAGAGAAACATCAATTGGCTGCCTCCTGCAGGCCCCTCACCAGGGTCAAGTCAACAACCCTGACGTGTGCAACCTTTCAGTGCAAGGGAGACACTTAACCAACTGGGCTACACTGGCCAGGGCTGTCAGTATTTCTTAAAATGAAAAATGCTTTGGGTAGTGGACACACGTGCAATCATGTATCATAGACATGTACACTTGAAACCTATATGATCCTGCTAACCAATGCCACCCAATGAGTTTAATAAAAATAAATGTTAAGATGAAAGTGCTGATTTGAGCAGCGGCGTGAGTTCTGGCTACTCCTGATGGCAGTGACAGCATCAGCACGCCAGGACGTTGGCACAAGTCTGTTTCTTACAGCACCATTTGTGACACCAAAACAAGAGCAGATGTACACAGGGAAACAGGCTGGGTGTCCCCCAACAGGGAGTGGCTGAGGGAGTTATGACATATTCATATGAAGCCAGACACATGTGGCATTTAAGGAGGAAGAAAGCAATGAGACAACATCTCACACATTAGATGGACAAGAATGAAAATGTCTCAAGGTGCAAAGTGTGTCCAAGATGTAGGGCAATGGTAATGCTCAGAAACAGCTGCTGTGGTGAAAATTGGCAGGAACCTTTTAGAAAACAATTGGCAATATCTAGAGAACTTAAAATGTGGTCTACAACTCTGCAAGTCTACTTCTAGGAATGCTCCCTAGAGTAACTCTTCCATGAGAGCACTGGGAGATCATGAGGAAGCTCTTTGAAGTATGGCTTAGACTGGTGTTTAAGTAACAGCCAGAAATTAAGAGAGCCCACAAGTCAACAGCAGGAGAGGGAGAGCATGGTGGTGTATTCATAAGATGCTATACAGAAGCTGAAATAATGGGTCATGCCATCTGTGTCAAATGGTTGCTCTTTAAAATAGAATGAGTGAAAAAAGGTAGGGCCCAGCATGATTAGATTAACTGGTGCCGATTAAAACCCTACACTGTATGTTGCTGTGAGTGTGTGCGGGTGCCGCCCAGGTACATAAAGTCACAGTGAGAGCAGGCGGTGAGGAATGGCTTGTGCTGGCTCCTCCACCTCCCTGCCTGGCTGGTTGAACGATGAGGGCCAGCTGGGCTCACTGGCTTTCTCGCATGGTAGAGACTTTTCCTAGTTGTTACTTTACTTCCAAACCCCAATAACACGGATGCCTAAATGCGTGTGAAAGAGGAACTCCAAGATTGTGCAGACAGCGCAAAGTTGTGTTTCCTGAACGGAAACAGAGGTGGGGAGGGGAGGTTATGAAAAGGACAAATTAGTGGAAGGAGGAAGAAAAAAAAGAGGATTATATCCATGAAAGGGGCAAACTATCTCACCAAAGCCCCATTGCTGTGAGAACCCCACTGGATTACCGCTCGCTGGCGAAGAGGTGATTCCCAAAGGGTGCTCCATACAGCACTCCTTCTGCAGGATGGTAACTCATAGGTCCAATTCTCTTGGGGAAAACTAGATTAAAAAGCAATTAACCCTGGCCACTTATCACAGAACTTCTCAGGATGCCCCATGCCTGTGCAAATTGTGAACCCCCAAGAGGGCTGTGTGATAAACAGTTTCCCAAACGTGTTTTACCATGCGACCAATCCTCCAGGGCACACTGGGTAATATTGGGTTAAGCAAATGCCTGTAAGACTAGGGTATCAAGTCATTACTATCTTAGTCTGAATTAGTGTGGAGCTGATAAGACTGGCTGCCCATTCACCTAACAGGACGCAAACTAGCCTGATTCTCTGGAAGCTGTTTAACAGCATCACAGTCTAGGACTCCTTCCTTCCACAAGGCCAGAAGCAGGTGGAGTGTTCACGGGAGGGGCTTTGCCACAGGTGGTGGAAGGGAGGAAAGCAAGGAAAGCTCTTTGTTCCACGGCTATACAACTTTCCCTAGACAGTGTAACTCCAGACCTTATGGACTGGCCAGACTTGTGTGCTTCTCTTTACTCTCCGACACTGCAGCTGGGAGTTCTGCCCACGCTGCTCTGCACGGCAGCAGGTGGCTGACTCTCCTTGCGGGTAAAATGATCACTGTTTTTCTGTTCTGCTGTTGATGGACATTGGTGGCTCCCATTTGCCGGCTGTCAGGAGTAATGCTGCTATGGACAGCTGCGTGCATGTACCCAGGAGCACAGGCGTACCAATGTGGATCCAGGAATAGAACGACTGAGTCATAGATTATAATGTAGGTTCAATTTTATTAGATATTGCAAGATTATTTTTCAAAAAGGATTTTTCCCCCCACATAAGCATTGAGGATCCTGAGAAGTTCTGTGATAATGGACCAGGGTTAATTGCTTTTTAACCCAGTTTTTCCGAAGAGAATTGGACCTATGAGTTACCATCTTGCAGCAATGTCTTCCCACCCAACCACTTCGTTAACATTCGGGTATTGTCAAGTTTCAGTTTTGCCCATCTGGTGCGTGGTGTGTGTGTATGTGTTGTGGTAGTCATAGTAGGAATAGTGGTACTAGGGATTTAATTAATAGATCTTCATTGCTGTCTTACTTTTGATTCCCTTGGTTCCGAATGAGGCTGAGCACTGTTTTTTGTATATTTGCTCCTCATATTTTGTATGGTGAGTACTCAAATCGCTTGCCTATTTTTCTACTGAATTGACAACCCTCTTCTTATAGATTTGTAGGGGTCATTGGCATATTATAAATCATAATTCTTGTCCACTACTCTGTGAATTGTCTTCTCACTTTTCATGGTGTCTTTCAGTGAACAGAAGTTTCTCCTCATGAGCGAGGTGATATTAATCTTTTCCTTTATGGTTAGTGCATTTTGAGTCTTTTTTGAAAAATATTTTTAACTGGAGGCCAGGAAGAATAACCTCCTGTAGTCTAAAAATGTTATAGTTTTGCCTTTAACATTTAAGCCTATTCAACCCAAAACTGAGTTTTCCGAATGATGTGAAGTAGACTCCAATGTCTTCTTTTCCTCCTTCTCCTCTCTCTCTCCCTTCTGTGGCTGCCCAGTAGCCTGGCACTGCTCCTGCCCGTGCCCTCTGTACACATCACATATCCACATGTGTATGGCCCCGTTGCTCATTTTTTTTTTTTCATTATGTTTCACGGAAATGTAAGTTTTCATGGATCTGGGCAACCAGCGGGGACTTCTGAACCACATGACAGCACCACTGCTGGGTCCCTGGAAGCGGGGAGGACAGGAGCTAAGAGATGAGAGACACCTCTACAAATTAGAACAGTTAAAAAAGAGGCTGCCCAGCTTGGCCAGAATTGGTGAAATTGGATACCCGTCCTCTGCTTGTGAAAACTGGTCAAAGAGTTTTGAAGAGGAATTTGTCAATATATACTAATAACTTACACTATTTGCTTAGTGACTTTATTTTTGGGCACCTATCCTGAGGAAAATACTTAAAAATGCACCAAAATTCCCCACAAAGGTTTTCACATTGTTTAGAAGAAAAACATCAGAAACTTCCAAAGTGTCCAGTTAGACTGGTGTTTAAATAGATTATGGTGCATCCATACAATGGGATATTATATGAAACCTAGAATAATGTTTGTGATAAGGTTTTTAAAATGTGGGAGAAATGTTGCTGCTATATCTTTAAGAGGAAAAAAGGAGGCTAAGGCTGCAGACTTTGAATATAGTACAATCCCAAAGAAGTCAGAGTGAAAATGGATGAATTACAGTTATTTTCCTGCTTTTGTGTTATTCCCCTTCCTTGGCTTTATTGAATTAAAAAACCTTAAAATACTACATGTTCCTGGTGAGAAGCTAAACGATGGAGGAACTTGTAGGAAAGTGTAACAGCCGTTGCCCCACCAAGGCCGCTCCACAGCCAGTAACCATGCTGACCCTCAGCACGCTGCCTCCCACTCTCTCTTGGAAGGAGTCTCACACTCAAAAGTCTCCAGGGGCTGAAGCAGGAAACTAAGTGCAAAAAGCCTTGATATAGACATTAGCAGGTGTGGACTGAGGAAACCTGGGGAACAAACACCTGTTGCCTCAAACCTCCACAATGACCCATCAAACATATGGAGGGGCTGGATACTGCCCATACCACCAGTTTCCATGTGAGCACTCTACAGCATGTATTACTATTATTATTTTAAAGCAGATTTATTGAGAAATAATTTACATACCATAAAATTCATGCTTTAAAATTATCCAATTAAGAAGATTTTAGTAAATCTACAGAGCTGTGCATCCATCACCAGAATCTAATTTTGGAATATTTTCATCTCAAATAGAAACCTTGTACCCATTGATAGTCATTCCCCATCTCCCATCTCCAACTTCCAGCCCTAAGAAACCACTAATCTATTAATCTGTGTCCATAAATTTGTCTATTTGGATATTTCATATAGGTAGATTCATGCAATATGTGATCTTTTGTAAATGATTTTTTCATTTAGAAGAATGTTATTGAGGTTCATGCATGGTTAAGTATATAACCATAATACATTACTTTTTAATGCTAAATAATATTTCATTGCATGAATGGACGACATGTTGTTTATCCATTCATCAGCTAATGGGATTTAGGTTGTTTCCACTTTGGGGTAATTATGAATATACTAGAGGCCCGGTGCACAAAATTTGTGCATGGGGGTGGTGTCCCTCAGCCCGGCCTGCACCCTCTCCAATCTGGGACCCCTCGGGGGATGTCCGACTGCTGGTTTAGGCCCGATCCTCTGGGGATCGGGCCTAAACTGGCAGTCAGACATCCCTCTCATAATCCGGAACTGCTGACTCCTAACCACTCGCTTGCCTGCCTGCCTGATTGCCCCTAACCGCTTCTGTCTGCCAGCCTGATCGCCCCCTAACCACTCCCCTGCCAACCTGATTGCCCACAACTGTCCTCCCCTGCTGGCCTGATCACCCACAACTGCCTTCCCCTGTTGGCCTGATTGCCCACAACTGCCCTCCCCTGCCATGACCCGCCTCCTCCGCGGGGACCCACCTCCTCCGCATGAGGTGGCGGAGACGCTGAGATCGGCCTCCACTCCACGTGGAGTAGTGGGATCCCCAGGCCTCACCGCACGGAGCAGCTTCCACTGTGCGCGCAGCCATCTTGTGATGGCCATCTTGTGATGACGTGAGGGTGTGACGACCACCTAGGCCAGCAGTCCTCAAACTACGGCCCGCGGGCCACATGCGGCCAGCCAAGGACATTTATCCAGCCTGCCGGGTGCCGCTGCCTGTCCTGCTTAGCAGCTGACTCGTCCCGGGCCCGCAGTGCGCATAGGAATTTGTTCATAGTTTTTTTTTTTAAACTATAGTCCAGCCCTCCAACGGTCTGAGGGACAGTGAACTGGCCCCTGTTTAAAAAGCTTGAGGACCCCTGACCTAGGCTATTATTAGTATAGATTGCTATGAATACCTTGTACAATTTTTATGTGTAGAAATATGTTTTCATTACTCTGTGTATGGTAACTCTGTTTAAGATTTGGGGGAGGAGAAACCAAGATGGCGGCATAGGTAAGCACCTAAACTGCTGCCTCACACAACAATTTCAAAACTACAACTAAAAGACAGAACGGACACCATCCAGAACCACAGGAAAGCTGGCTGAGTGAAAATTCTACAACTAGAAGGAAAGAGAAAAGCTCACAGAGAATTGGAGGTACAGCAAAGGGTCTTTGTGCGCGCAGAGAGGAAGGGCGGCTGAGAGCCTGGCTGACTTTCTCTGGCGGAAGGGGGAAGGAAGCCCCCGACTGCACTGAACCCCAGTTCTGACTGCACTGAACCCCAGTTCCAGGCGAGCCCCTGGGGACCCACGCTCTTGTGGGGGGAATCTGGACTCTCAGGTGGAGACTCGGGAGCCGGGGAAGGCAGAGGTCTGAAGGAGCGCGCATGCCAGTGCGCACAAAGGCTGCGGAGGTTGCCACAGGCTTTCCCTAGTGGAAGGGAGTCAGAAGCTCCTGACTGCACTGAGCCCCAGTTCTGACTGCACTGAACCCTAGTTCCAGGCGAGCCCCTGGGGACCCACGCTCTTGTGGGGGGAATCTGGACTCTCGGGCGGAGACTTGGGAGCCGGGGAAGGCAGAGGTCTGAAGGCGCGCACGTGCATGCAAGGGCAAGGCTGACTGGAAGCCAAGACTGTCTGCTCCGCCCTGAGACTCCACCCCATCCAAGCTGAGCACAGAGGCTATTGCAATTTGGCAAGTCCAATCCTATAAGGCTGTCTCCAGCACCGAACTTCTCCCAGCATAGACACAGCTGATCCTAACAGCCAACTGACCTGGAGGTCAATTCCTCCCAGTGATACCAACAACAATCAAGACTTAATTACAACAAGGCTGTACACACAGTCCACAAAGGGGTGCACCAAGAGTGTCCACCTCAGGTTAACTGGGGAGGCCAACCCACTGGGCCATATAGGAAACCTAGCACACAAATCTACCCTACCAACTCAGGGAAACAGTGAAAATGCGGCATCAAAGAAACAGATCACAAACAAAAGAAATGGAGGAAAACAAACGACTGGATATAGAATTCAAAACCACGGTTATAAGGCTTTTCAAGAATATCCTAGAAAAGGCCAATAAATATAACGAGACCCTCGAAGATATGAAAAAGGACCAACTAGAAATTAAACATACACTGACTGAAATAAAAAATATTATACAGAGACCCAAAAACAGACTAGAGGAACACAAGAATCAAGTCAAAGAATTGAAATACAAAGAAGCAAAAAACACTCAACCGAAAAAGCAAAAAGCAAAAAAAAATCCAAAAAGTTGAAGATAGTGTAAGAAGACTCTGGGACAACTTCAAGCATACCAACATCAGAATTATGGGGGTGCCAGAAGAAGAGAGAGAGCAAGATACTGAAAACCTATTTGAAGAAATAATGACCGAAAACTTCCCCCACCTGGTGAAAGAAATAGACTTACAAGTCCAGGAAGCGCACAGAACCCCAAACAAAAGGAATCCAAAGAGGACCACACCAAGACACATCATAATTAAAATGCCAAGAGCAAAAGACAAAGAGAGAATATTAAAAGCAGCAAGAGAAAAACAGTTAATTACCTACAAGGGAGCACCCATAGGACTGTCAGCTGATGTCTCCACAGAAACTATGCAGGCCAGATGGGAGTGGCAAGAAATTTTCAATGTGATGAATAGCAAGTACCTACAACCACGATTACTCTACCCAGCAAAGCTATCATTCCGAATTGAAGGGCAGATAAAGAGCTTCACAGATAAGAAAAAGCTAAAGGAGTTCATCACCACCAAACCAGTATTATATGAATTGCTGAAAGGTATTCTTTAAGAAGAGGAAGAAGAAGAAAAAAGTAAAGATAAAAATTATGAACAACAAATACATATCTATCAACAAGTGAACCTAAAAATCAAGTGAATTAAAAACCTGAGGAACAGAATAATCTGGTGAATATAATAGAATCAGGGGCATAGAAAGGGAGTGGACTGATAATTCTCAGGGGGAAAGAGGTATGGGGGGTTCAGGAAGAGAATGGACAAAAATCATACACCTATGGATGAGGACAGTGGGGGGGAGGTAAGGGCAGAAGGTGGGGTGGGAACCTGGTGGAGGGGCGCTATGGGGGGAAAAAGGAGAAACAATTATAATAATCTGAATAAAGATTTATTAAAAAAATAAAAATAAATAAAAAAATAAAAAAGATTTGGGGGGACTGCTAAAGTAGTTTCCAAAGTGGCTGTATCATTTTACATTCTACCAGCAATGTATGAGTGAGTTTCTCCACATCCTTGGCAGCACTTGCCATTATCTGCCTTTTTTGTTTTAGCCATCCTAGTGCATGTGAAGTGGTATTTCATGGTGCTACCATGATAACCAACAGTGTTGAACATCCTTCCATGTGCTTATTGACCACTCATACATTTTCTTTGAAGAATGGTCAATGTATTCATTCCTTTATATGGCTGAAATAGATTCCATTACATAGATATACTGCTGATATTCATCAGTTAGTGAACATTTGGGTTGAACTCACCTTTTGGCTATTATGGGCAATGCTGCTATAAACATTCACATACAAGTTTTTCTGTGGACATATGTTTTAATTTTTCTTGGGTATGTGCTTAGGTGTGGAATTGTACCATTTTACATCCCCACCAGTAGTATATGAGGCTCTTATTTCTCCACATCCTTGCTAACAAATGTTACTTTATCCCATTCTGTGGGTTATCTTTTCATTTTCTTGAGGGTATCCTTTGAAGCATAAAATTTTTAAAATTTGAGGACACCAATTTATCTTTTTTCTTTTGTAGCTTATGCTTTTGTTACATCTAAAACCCCTTTGCCATACAATAATTCTATTTTTAATTTTTTGAGGAGTCTCCCAGGAATTCCACTGCTGGGTAATTATCCAAAACACTAATTTGAAAAGATATATGCCTCCCTATGTTCACTGCAGTGTTATTTACAATAGCCAACATTTGGAAGCAACCTAAGTGCCTATGAGTAGACAACTGGATAAAGAAGATGTGGTACCTATATACAATGAATATTACTTAGCCATAAAAAAGAATGACATTTTACCATTTACAACAATATGAATGGATCTAGAGGGTATTGTGCTAAGTGAAATAAGTCGGACACAGAGAGAAAAATGCCATATTATTTCACTTATATGTGGAATTTAAAGAACAAAATAAACAAACCAGTAAAACAGAAACAGACTAATAGCTATAGAGAACAAATTGATGGTTGTTAAATGAAAGGGGTTGGGGGGGCTGGGTGAAAAAGAAAAAGGGATTAAGAAGTACAAATTGGTGGGTACAAAATAGTCACAAGGATGTAAAGTACAGCACAGGGACTATGGTCAATAATGTAATAGCTATGCATGGTGCCTGGTTGGTACTAGACTTATTGGAAGGATTACTTCATAAATTATATAAATGTCTACCCACTATGCTGTACCACAGAAACCAACATAAAATAATATTGAATGTCAACTATAATTGAAAATTCTTTGTGAATCTAAGGTTATGAAGGTTTACCCATGTTTTCTTCAAACTTTTATAGTTTTAGCTCTTACATTTAGGTATTTGATCCATTTAAGTTAATTTATGTATGTGGTATGAGGTAAGGTCCAAGTTCATTCTTTTACATGTGATTATTTACTTGTTTAATTTATTAAAAAGAGCATTTTTCCTCCACTGAGTTGTCTTGCTACCTCTGTTGAAAATTAATTGACATAAATGTAAGGGTTTGTTCCTGAACTCCCAATTCTATTTCATTGACCAACTGTCTTGATTACAGCAGCAGTGTAGCAATTTTGATATTGAGAAGTATGAGTCCTTCAACTTTGTTTTCTTTTTTTAAGATTGTTTAGACTATTCTGGGTTCCTTGCATTTCAATATGAATTTTAGGATCTGCTTGTCAATATCTGCAAAAAGTCAGCTGGGATTGTGATAGGGATTGTGTTATATCACTTTGGGGAGTACTGCCATTTAAACAATATTAAGTCCTCTGATCCATGAGCATGAGATTTCCTTCACCTTATTTAGATCTTCTTTTTGATACATGAATCATTTTATTCATAACAAAATTTAGGCCTTTCACTGTTACTCATTAATCCTTTTTTTAAAAAAAAATTATCTTTATTGTTGAAAGTATTATAGATGTTCCCTTTTTTTCCTCATTGACACTCTTCACCTTGTCCCCCAGCCCCAGGTCTTCACCACACTATTGTCTGTGTCTTTAATCTTCAACACTATTTTGTAGTTTTCTTGACTTTTGTTAAATTTAGTTATAAATATTTTATTCCTTTTGATGCTATTGTAAACTGAATTGTTTTCTTATTTTTATTTTCAGATTGTTGGTTGCTAGCATATAGATAAAAAATTGAATTTTGTATATAATCTTGTATCCTGCTTTCTTGTTTAAATATTGGGATGATCATGTTTTTTAGTTGTTTACTCTATTTGGATGTTTAAACCAACCTTTCATGTTTGGGATAAATCCTACCTGGCCATATAATGCCTTTTATGTGCTACAGGGTTTGGTTTGCTAGTGTTTATTGAAAATCTTTGCATCTGTATTCATAAGAGATCTGGGTGTATAGTTTTCTTTTTTTGCAATGTCTTTGGTTTTGGTATAATGCTTGCTTCATACAGTGAGTTAAGACTTGTTCCCTCTTCTATTTTCTGGAAGAGTTTATGTAAGATTGGTAGTAATTTTTTAAATGCTTGGTAGAATTCACCAGTGAAGCCATGTGGGCCTGAGTTTTTCTTTGTGGGAAATTTTAAATTTAATACTTCAATCTCTTTGCTTATAATTGTTCTAGTAAGATTATTTCATATTGAGTCAGTTTGGCAGTTTCTGTCTTTCTGTGAATTTGTCCATTTCATCTCAGTTATCTGATGGGTTGGTATACAGTTGTTCATAGTATTCCCTTGTATTCATTTTAATTTCTATGAGTTGGTATTGATGTTCCCTCTCTTCTAATTTTAATAATTTGTGGCCTCTCTTTTTTCTTAATCTTTAGCTAGAGATTTGCCAATGTTCTTTTGGATTATGTACCACTTTTATAACCAAACTGGAGGCCCGGTGCATGAAAATTCATGCACTGGAGGGGGGGTCCCTCAGCCCGGCCTGCTCCCTCTCACAGTCCGGGAGCTCTCAGGGGTGGGAGGTGACCTGGTGATCAGGGGAAGGCGACACCCCCATCACACCTCTGCTGCTGCCACTGCCGGCAGCGCAAGCCTTGGTCAGCCCTGGTTACCTGAGCCTCGGGTGGTCCTGGGTGGCTGGGCAGCCGACAGCCGAGGTTTGCCTGTGCCTCAGGCAGCCCTGGGCAGCTGGCGGGCTGAGGGAACTGGGGACTCCGGAGGCCGCGCACCTGGCACACTGGCAGGGCTGAGGGGACTGGGCGCTGCCATATTTGAGGGCGTGGCAGTCAATTAGCATATTCCCTCCTTATTGGCTGTGGGCGCTGCCATCTTTGCGATGGCATGAGAGTCAGTTAGCATATTTCCTCTTTATTAGATAGAATTATTATCAGAAGACATAAAAAATGAGGGGTAATCCTTACAACTGGAGGTGAGGGAACATCAAGATAAATTCAAGCTTTTGCTGCCCATTCTCCTAAATGCCAGTATGGTCGAACCCAAGATTTTTTTTTTTATTATTGATTAAAGTATTAAATATATTTCCTTTTCCCCACAATTCTCTTCACCACCTCTGCTTGGAGTGGTGGTTGGGGGGAACTTGGGGAGCACAGGCGGCTGGTGCCTTGGTCATCACTCACCAGCAGTGATGGGCCATAAGCTGTGGGCAGGGATTATCTCGTACCCTGGCCCCGAGACAGAGGAAACCAGGTCCCATGCCATTCGGCCTGATGGCATCACTCACCTGTACTGTTTCTGCCGTGTTTCCAGTTCTTTGCGTCTGTGCTGCTTGAGAATGTGAATTTGGTCATCGCGTGGCAGCTTTGCTGTGAGGAAAGGGCACATGTGAGAAGAGCCTAAGGACGAATGACATGGGCCGACACCAGGGTTTCCCTCAGACTCCCTGCCCCTGCTTCACATGGATCCTCTTACTGAAGCCTCAGAACACTCTGTTTTACTAAATGGGACTCAGGCAGGTTGAAGTTTACTCAAGGTCACACACCTAATTAGTAGGTCACACACCTAATTAATAGGTTTGCAATCCCACGCTCCTAGTCACTCCTTTTCCAAAAGACAACTCCCGTTTCTCCTGCTGCTCACTCAGCAGCTGGCAGCCTGCACCGGGCCTTCCGATCCCTCCTGGTGCATGAGCCAGGCCTGTTTCCCAGGAGGCTTTTCGGGCACAGGCAGTGATTCTCTGTCCTCCTCCTACAGGGACCGTGTGTGCCCAACTCTGGCCACCTGTGGATTTTCACCTGGAGGCTCTATCTTCTGCTTGCCCACAGGACATTGCTCTGCAGGAGTCCTGGCGCTGGGGCAGAGCCAGCTGCCTCTCTAGGTGTCCTTTGCTGGGTTTCTTTAAACCGCTCAGAACCGTCCGCTCCCATTCCCTGCAGTTCCCGTGCAGAGTAGCCAGGACAGCTGCCTGCGGCCCCCCTGCGGCCCTATAGCAGCAGCTGCCCGTGGCTCTCGTGTTTCGAAGCCCAATTGGCTGCCTCCTGGAGAAACGTGTGACTTAAGACCCAACATACAGATGCCGACACTACCCATTCCCCATGCTGTCTGCTCAGAGGACTGAGAATGGAGCCTGACTGAAGCAGGACGTGGTGTCCTAGTGTGGGCTTTAGAAGGGACACACCTGGCACCCGTTGCCTTGGCTTCCTTACAGGGGAAATGGAGGTAAAGTTCCTATTTCAGGTCGTGGTGGGATGTAGTGAGAGAGTGCAGCAAAGCCCCCACGCAGTGCTCGGCACCCAGGAACTGCCCAAGAAATGGGAACAATGGCCATCGTCCTTATAATCCCAATGAACCTGAGCCTCCTCTTCCTCCCTCTGAGCCTGGCTGCTAAGTCTCTCATCTCTCATTCAGGAGTGGGCAGGCGTTGGAGATGGGGGGCGGGGGGGGAGAGGATGGGAGGGGGCAGAGGGGCAGAGGCCGGACGGCGAGTGCCCTGTTACTGTTATTTCAGGTGACGGCAGTGGGCATAGTCACGGTGTTCCTGAGTGTCAGGGGTTCCAGACTTTCAAAACTTCCATTCCATCACAGACTGATATTTTTGTAAAACACAATATAAATTAACTACTAAAAACAAAATAAAAAATAAGCCAAAGACATTCAACAGGCATGCCCTGATTTTATTACCAGATGCAGTAGCCACAGAATTTTCCTGGCTAGCTGCTCTGAAAGCTGGGCCTGCTCCCAGTCTCTGGCTCCCACAGGCACGGCCCCACAGTGCTACGCACACTCCTGCCACATGGCCACTCCCAGAACAAAGCTTGTGATCTCTTTCCGAGGTCAGGGGACAAAACTCCTCTAGCTCCAGTCCTTCAGTTCAGACATTTTCTTGGAATTTGGCTTCGTAAGTTAAACCCATGTCAGAAACAACGGGGTGTGCCTGATCGTTTAAGAACACTGGGTAGAGAGGGGCCTTTCCCTCCTTCATCTTGGTTTTCTTAGCTAAGAAGGGGCCGGTAATCACTCTTTTATCTACTCGGCGGGACTTCCGTGAAGAGCAAATGCACCAGTGAGAGGAAGCCATTGTACTAGGAATGCTAAAGGGCGCCAGGGACAGAGGCAGCGGGCCCCTCCTCGTTCTGGGGGGTGCATGGCACCTGAAGACTTATTTTTCCAGGTTTAGAGTGTGAGCAAACTGAAGGGCCAGGACTTGAAGTAAAGTAGGCACCTGCCGAGGCCCGGATGGTGCTCTCACAGGCTAAGAGGCTGATGTGTAGAAAGCTGGCGGCGTGACTGACCTCTGCCCCGTGCTTCATGTGCATCGGCCAGCCGCGTGTCTCCTGTGCAGAATGGCCTGCTGAGGCAGCGCCAGGCTGGGTATGCATAGGTGAGGGGCCTGCTTCAGAGGACAGATTTTAGGTTCTTTTCTCTTTCAACAAAAAGTGGGACTTCGCCTTTAACAACTGGTGACTGCAGACCCAGCCTGCCCACAGCCTCTGGGTGGGGCCCTGCTGTGACGTCACACAGGGCAGTGTGGGGCTGGGTGTCTGAGATCTGCAAAGTGATGCATCTGGAGAACTGCCCAGTTAGGGGTACCCCCAGGGGCACTTGTTACTGGGGAGCCTAGTTACCCCTTGGAGAACTATAGCTCAGGGACCCCATGGCTGGCCTGCACCTGGGGCCGCGGGCTCCACCCTGGGAGCTGGATCTGTTAGTAGGGGGGAAGTTCACGCCTCCTGCAGGTGCTTTGAGGCACAGAGCAGTGCGCGCCGGGGCCGGTGGTTATTATTCCCGTGGATACAGTTCGCTGGGAAGGGGTCTGCAAGCCCGGTCCTTGGGAAGCTCGGGGAGCCAGCCTAGCTGCTCACCTCGCCCGTCTCTGAGCACCACCTCGCCCTCCCCGGTGAGCCAGCGGTAGCAGGGGAACTCAATGTAGTCCCCGGAGGGCGTCTTCAGCGTGATGTACTTCAGGTACCAGTCGTCGTGCAGCCAGTACTTGCGCTTCTCGATTTTGACCAGCTGGATGTCACCCAGCTCTTCATCCACCGTCACATCGTAAGAATCCACCTGCGAAGGAGAAAAGGCAGGTGAGACCTTTGAGGTCATGGAGCCTGGGTATCACCCTGTGGCCCCGCGCCCAGGTGTCTGCAGGTGCCTGCCCTCTGGCTGTGCCCTGACCTGCGTGGGGCTGTGGGACCACCTGCGGGTCTGCCGCCCTGTGGGAACTCCTGCGGGTCTGCCACGCTGGAGGCAGGGGCTGTGGGAAGCCGGGACACAGGCCTTTCTCGGGCACTTGCTAAACCAGATTCCACCAACCCTAAGCTTTACCTCGGCATAGAGCCTAGAGCTCTCAGCATGCCAGTCAGGCCAGTGGAGGGCACGCTGTTCGTGGTGCATGCGCCCCCAGGCGCCTTACTCTTCTCCTGCCAGTAGCACCCTGAGGGGCTTTGTCAGTAAAATGAGAAGTTGGGTGTCGTCAGAGACCTCTGGGCTCGCAAGCTGTGGCAGCCACAGGCGCCAGACGCTGTGGTTAGAAGCCTCCTTCCTGTGTCCTGCGGTCTCGGCCTGGGCCCCAAGGACAAGGAGCCAGATGTGTGTGAGATGACACTTCCGTGCAGTGAGGCCTGGGTCTGGGCAGGGTGGCGGCTCCAGGGGAAGTGGCTTTTCTGTGGCTCTGAGGGGCTGGAGCGGCTGAAGAGTCCTGGGGTTGATGCAGGAAGGCTGGGGCTCAGGGGAGAGCAGAGCCATTCCCAAGGAGCAGGTGCAGGAGCATCCTGGTGGACACTCTACTGGGAGGGAGAAGCCCGCGCCTGGGACTGTGAAGGACAGTGGGGGCTCGCGGCCTCTGGGACTGGGCGGCTCTCAGAAGCAAGGCCAGCTGTCCGGATGGGGTGGTGACCGACAAAGAGATGAGGGGCAGCTTCCCTGAGGGCGGGAAGAGCAGGGTCACCTTCAACAGGAGGAGGGCCCCCAGGTTTCCCGCCCGCTCCTGTAGGCCTGGCAGAGGGCTTTGGAGTCTCACCCAGGATAGACAGACGGAGCAAATGGCAGGGCTCCCATATGCCGTCTGACAGGGTCTTGGAGGGGCTAGAGGAATACGCCTGCCAGTCTGGCGGGTCGCTGACTGGCCCCGGCTTCAAACTCAGTGCTCAGGAGGCGAGCAAGCATCTGAGGAGTTCAGCCCCTGCAACTCAGCAAGTCTTTTAGGCATGAAGTCTGGCTACTGTGGCATTGGCACCCACAGGAGCCACTACTGGACAGTCACAAAGAACAGAGACAGGCTCCCAGAAGACTGCTGGGTCCCAAGCATCAAATTGCAAGTCAAGTCTTAGGAAGGTGCCACATTACACCCTCCTCTGTGGGGCCAGTGCCAGGTGGCTGCTCTGCTGTCTGTTTGCCTTGACACGTTGAATTCTCATGTCCATTCAGCACAGTGGACACTGTCAACAGTGGCTGGCCCCTACCCAGCCCTCAGTAAATGCAAAGCGTGTGTGTGACTGCATGGATGGTTCCCATTTTACAGAAGGAAACAGGCTCACAGAAGTCAGGCAGCTGCCAGCCTTGGTATAATTGTGGCCCCATGATTGCAGTCCGCACCTGTCTGGTGACCAGTCCAGTCCTCCACTGTCCCTGTAGCCACGTGGTGGGAAAAGCCCTGGACAGGGAGCCGGTGACCTGGTTCTGAGCCCTGGTTCACCGCTCGATGGAGTATGAAGAGGCAGCATGGGTGGAGTGGAGGGCATGGAATAGCTTCCTAAGAGATGGCATTTGAGGCAGCTCTTGGGACTCAGTAAAATTTCAGAGGTGAGGTGAGTGGGAGGAGTGGGATGGGCAAGGCATTTCTATTACAGGAAAGGAGAAAGCAAGATCCTCAAGGCAGGAGGCGGCTGGAGCATGGAGCTCCCTGAGCAGAGGTGGCAGGAGCTGCAGGCAGACGCTGGAGAGAGACATGGAGCCAGGAAGCATGCCCTTCACCAGCCTCAGTTTGTGGAAGGACCACTTGGCTGGTTTCACTGGCTGTTCTCAACTCCTTTTTGAATATTCAGCAAAGTGTTGGCTGGCCATTTTCATCTGATTTTTTTTTTTAAATATATTTTATTGATTTTTTACAGAGCGGAAGGGAGAGGAGGGATAGTTAGAAACATCGATGAGAGAGAAACATCGATCAGCTGCCTCTTGCACTCCCCCTACTGGGGATGTGCCCGCAACCAAGGTACATGCCCTTGACCGGAATCGAACCTGGGACCCTTGAGTCCGCAGGCCGACGCTCTATCCACTGAGCCAAACCGGTTTTGGCTCATCTGATTTTTATATCAGCATTTTAAGGAGGGTTTCATTTTCTCTGCCCAGATCCTGCTGTTGCTGTGACAGGGATCTCTGCTGGAGCAAGGACAGGGCCATGGCACAGCCAGCCTGGGGTGCCCATCTTGGGGGGCTGTGGAGGTTGACGGGGGCTGGTGGGGGCTGGGATGGGAGAGGAGGAGGCTGTAGAGCAGAGAGAGAGGGAGATTAAGGGGTGGACTTAAGGGGTGGACAAGGGAGAGACTGGGGTAGAGAGAAGGAGAAAGGGGGCCGTGGTTAGGGAGATGGACGGGGGGAGAATGGGTGAGCAGGAGGAAAATGGGAGCCAGAATGGAAGGAGAAATTGGAGCAGAGAAGAGAGAAATTGGGGGTTTGAGGGATGGTGGGGAATAAGGAATAGAGGAATAAATGGAGCAAGAAGAGGAGGCAGATGTAGGGAAGAGAGGGGACAGAGAAGAAAGATTGGGGGATAGAGATTGAGGAGCAAAAAGAAATATTTATTCTTCATTAATATATCCTGAGGCCCTGACCGGTTTGGCTCAGTGGATAGAGCGTCGGCCTGCGGACTGAAGAGTCCCAGGTTCGATTCTGGTCAAGGGCATGTACCTTGGTTGTGGGCACATTCCCAGGAGGGGGTGTGCAGGAGGAAGCTGATTGATGTTTCTCTCTCATTGATGTTTCACTCTATCCCTCTCCCTTCCTCTCTGTAAAAAATCAATAAAATATATTTAAAAATATATATATATTCTGAGAATGAGGTGTTCTAGAATGTATTCTTCATGAATACATATATTATAAGAATATTCACAGAAAATATTCAAGAAGTATATATAATTGTAAGAATTGCTTACACTCTCTGAATATATTCTAGGATAACTTATTGTGCTTAGCTTTCCTAAAAGTGCTGCCACAGAATGAAAATGGGTCAAGTAAGATTTCCCAGAAATGTTCTATCTGTACAGTCACGCCATTTTACCTGAATTATTTTCAATCAACGGAGTGAAAGAAACACACCAGTTGACTAAATTGGCCCAGACTTGGGCTAGTCTCTAGGCTCTCAGGTCCGCAGTCAGGCTGTCCCCCGTAGACACCGAGGGGCCAATGGAGGGGGGCTGTTTCCAGGAGAATCTGACCTGCGAAGGACTCCAGCTCCCAGTCTTGCCTAAACCACTCTGCAGGCTGCTAGGGAGAACAGCCAGGGATCTGTGATTCAATTTATCTAGGAAAAAAATCAGTCTTCTCCGTTATCTGACTGAATTGTGCAAGGGTGGGTTGGGGTGTTGACCTGCCGATTACCTGGAAATGACTGTCTGGTTGCCTGGAAATAGTCATTACTGCCACTGTTATTAACCATCACGATTGTAACACTTTTCGAGTAAAATGGGTACCTTTTCTTCTCAGCAAGTATTTCCTCTAATTTTTTCTTTCACCTTTACCCAAAAGTGACAGATTGTCCTTAAAGAGACATTGGCAGGAGAATGGGGAAATCACTCTGGGCTGTGCAAGACAGTGTGGAGTAACTGCATCAACAGGAACTTTCTCAAAAGCTGATTTTTTTCGGAGAGCCTTTCCGAGCCAGCTGGTTCCCCTGCATGGAGCAGCCACCCTGACTCGCCCTCTCCCAATGGAAATGTGAATGCAAATTGCTCCTGAAATTTGCTTCTGAGACACTCGCTGAGGTGTTGAATCACAAGGGCATTTAAATGAATTCTCAGGGGTCGGAAGACAGAAGAGAAGGAGGGGGATAAGGAACAGAACAGTGTTCCCAAGCCCTCTGCCAACAACCTGTTTGGGTCACACCACTGTCTTCCGAGGAGAAGCCACACTGGGTGCCAGTGCTGCATAGTGAGTACCCGGCTGTGTGCCGTGTGTGGGAGGACAGGGCCCACGGTGGCCCACTGATAAAGAGGAAGCAGTCTGGATCCTGTTCTCCTCCCCAAGGTGTGGGGGTGTCCATAAGTAATAGAAGTAAACGAAGGTGCTTCAGAAAGGACAGAGGGGGCCATGGTCTCACACGGATGACTAACTAGCCCTCCTGTTCTCAGGGCCAGTTCCCTGGCAGGGCAGCCAGCACCAAGAGGTGGTCCTCACATGCTACACCTATCTCTCCGTGAAGGGAGCTCGACCCTGGCTAATCCAGGGTGGGGCAAAAGTAGGTTGACAGTTGTTCATATGGGAAATAATACAACCCTGGCCAGTGCTCAGTGGTTAGAGCGTCAGCCTGCTCATGGAAGGGTCATGGGTTTGATTCCCAGTCAAGGGTACATACCTGGGTTGCAGGTTTGATCCCCGGCCCCAGGCAGGGTGGGTTCAAGAGGCAACCATTCCATGTGTCTCTCTCTCATGGATGTTTCTCTCCTCATCCCTCACCCCCTGTCCCCAACCCTACTTCCCACTTGATGGGAAAAATATCCTCGGGTGAGGATTAACAAAATAAACAAACAATAAAAGGAAATAATACAAGAATAAATAATGATATAAGAATAAACTGTGTTTTGCATACTCACAACTGTAAACCTACATTTGCCCACCCTGTATGCTGAACTTGGCTAAGTGCCCAGTCAGCCTACAGCGAGGATCTAAGGCTCCAGAGCAGCAACCTAGCCCATCTGAATTTGGGACTGGAAAAGAGGGGACTATGACGTACAGGCTCTAGGCTCTGCAGCCCTAAAGCACACTTCACAGATGAATCCATAAGTATTTGGCCGAGCCATATGAAATTGCCGTTTTGTCTGTCAAACGTAATGGACTCTGAGCAATTTTATATGGTTCGATCTTATAATCCACGAGGTGGCGAGAAGACGCTTTGTGAAGTCTACATGTGTTGGTCCAGTTCAGGAGCTGGGATGACGGAGGGAACAGTATTCCGTGTGCCTCGCAGCCTCCTGGGGCGGCCACAGCAGTCCATCGCTGAGCACTGCCTATACGCGGGCCCCAGGCTGGGCGCTGCTGGAGGCACCGCGGGACCTGGCCGCATGCTCACGGGCTGGAGCTCATGCGGGAGCCTCAGGAGCCCACTTCCGAGTGAGGACACCTGTGCACTGTCAGCCTGGGGTGCAGTGAACACCAGTTCCCTTCGCTTCCTGCACTCCTCCAGCTCCAGGGAAGAGGGGGGAGGGGAGTCTTCTCCCCACCCCCCGCCCAGCCCTCACTCTGGGTGGACGCTCCCTGGTGCACACCCTGCTGCCTTGCAAGCCTTCTCCTCGGGTTCTCTTGTTCCTCCTAAATACGTCTGGGACCCGTCCTGAAACGGCAGCTGCTCAGTTGTGGAGACATCTGCTAGTACATTTGTGGAAACTGAGGCCCAGAGCGGGGGACAGTGAGCTAGTGGTCAGGCCCGGATGGAACTCAGGTCCCTGGACCCCCGACCTGCGCTTTCTCACAGCTGGCGGCTGCTCCAGGTGCCCTCTGCGCTCCACAGCAGGGCAAGGACTCACGCGGTCCCTGTCCGGGCCCCTCTCCCCCCACCCCTGGAAGGAGCTCAGTGAAGGGGCCTCTCAGAGCCTCGGCCTCCGGTGTGAATGGAGAGCAAACCTTGACCCTCCCGCACCCTGGGGAGCAGAGCCTCACCCTAGACCAGACCCTGACCATGGTCCCCAACGACGGCCCTGACGCGCTTCCACGGGCCCAGGTCTCCCAGAGGGGCTGCTGGAGCGCCCCAGCCGGCAGGCTGCTCCGATGGATGGTCCCGGGGTCCTTCTGCCCGCCCCCTCCCCTCCCCACGGCCCCAGACGCCCCCGCCCCGCCGCCCGCCCTCACCGCGCCGCGCTCGAAGTCGTTGTAGAAAGCCTTGTCCAACAGGTGCTTCTCGCTGCAGCCCGCGGTGCCCACGAGGCTGAGGTAGATATAGTCGTCGGTGCCAGCGAACCACTGGCTGCCGGTGGCCACGGTGACTGTGTAGGAGGGCATGGCGGCGGGCAGCGGGCTCAGCGAGCGCTGGAGCCTCCGTGCGCTGGTTCCGGAGCGCAACTCCCCTGGACCCCAGACACCGCCCGCCAGTCGGCCTCGCCCCGCCCCCGCCCCCGCCCCACCCCGACCCGCCCTCCTGCGGCTCCAACCTGGAGGGGACGCCTGGACGCGCCGGAGTCACCCTTTCCTGCGTTTCCCCTGCTCGGCTTGGCGTCTGTTTTAGTATCGAGGGGCCCGGGGCAACCTCAGCTGCCATCCCTAATCCATCCATCCCCTCATCCATCCACCCATCCATCCTCCCACCCACCCAGTCTCTCATCTCTGTTACACTCTGCGCTCTCACTCATGCCTCAGCTTCCCCCCAGGGAGCGGATAAGGCTGGGCTCCCGGGACCCCCAGAAAACCTGCTCTCTCCAAGTTCCCAGGGCGCGTGGGCGCGCGGGAAAGTCTCCCATGCTGTGTGTTTCCCGGTCCATAGCGGGAGGAGGAAGCCACCTGGGGAATCGGGGAGGCCACACCCCTGAGCCCACACAGCGTGAGCTGAGACCTCTGTCAGCACTGGCTCCTTCCACGGGCTGGGCTGAATGCCACTCCGGGCGGGTGCAGGTGGAAATCAGGTGAGACAGATGCCAGCCACACCCAGGCCGTGAGATGGGCAGGATATAGCGGGAGGCAGAGCAGACAGCGAGGGGGCGGCCCCGATGAGAAAACCCATATCTAGACGCTTAGGGGTTGTCTGCCTGAAGTCGGGGACTTCCTGAGAGGAGGGCTGCGGAGCGCGGGGCTGGCGGCTGCGCTGCCGGGAAGGAGTCAGGCTTGTTTGAGACACTCATGGGAGTGGACCCATGGCTGGAGGTCCCGGGAAGAAGATGTGGACCACAGGGGGTGCTCCCACAGTTAGAGCTGGTACGGGGGAACCCACTGTCCCACTCCCCCGCCCCCAATCTGTTGACTTTCTAGGTGAGGGGCGGGAGCCTGGGAAGGGCGTTAGTGGAAGGCTTTGTGCACTGGAAGGCAGCTTCCCAACTACTATGACCTGGTCTCAACAATTCTCTCTATTTGCCTGCACGCCCTCATCCCCCCTCCCACTTCAGAACTGGTCTGACCGTGCTACACATTCAGTAAAGAGCTGGACTAAATTAAAAACCAGCTAATTCCATGCGAGGTGGAGGCTATGTCAAGTTACCTGCTTTGTGCCCTCATTCGGATGGAGGCTGTAAGATGCTGTACAAATATGTAGGCCAAAGGCAGGCTCCCCGTTTCTGGGAGCCTGGGCTGTACCTGGTGGCAAATCCTGCCTCCATGGCAGGACCAAGACTCTGGGCAGAAAGAGGGCACCATTCCACCTCTACACCTGGGGGATGAGGTCAGATTTCAGTGCGTCTGGCTTTAGTCATTGAAAGACAGGCACCAAGGGATTATTTTTTTATTACTAGAATGTAATTTATTTTCCTGTTGCACATTCATGCTGATCGAAGTTTTTTTTTTTTTTAAATCTTTATTGTTGAAAGTATTACATAGGTCCCCTTTTTCCCCCATTAACCCCTCTCCAGCCTGCCCTTGCCCTCTGTCCCAGGCCCTCTATGTCCATGGGCTATGAATTTACTACTAATAGGCATACAAGGTCCTTGGTTAATTGCTTCCCATCCACCCACCCGCCCCCACCTTCCCTCCAAGATTCCACACTCTGTTCCATGTCTCTGGATCCACTTCGTTCACCAGTTTATTTTGTTACTTAGATGCCACATATGCATGAGATCGTGTGATACTTATCTTTCTCTGCCTGACTTATTTCATGTAGCATGATATTCTCCAGGTCCCACCATGATGTCTCAAAAGGTAAGAGATTCTTCTTTTTTACAGGTGTATAGTATTCCATGGTGTAAATGTACCCCAGCATTTTTATCCACTCATCTGCTGATGGGCACTTAGGCTGTTTCCAGATGTTAGCTATTGTAAATTGTGCTGCTATGAACATAGGGGTGCATACATTCTTTCTGATTAGCATTTCAGGTTTCTTAGGATATCTTCCTAGAAGTGGGATCACTGGGTCAAATGACAGTTCCATATTTATTGTTTTGAAGAAATGCCATACTGTTTTCCATAATGGCTGCTCCTGTGAAGCATTCTGGACCCGGGCATTTGTTTGCTGGAAGTTTTTTTATTGCTGTTTCTATGTCATCAGTATTGGCCTATTCGGGTTTTCTGATTCCTCCTGATTCAGTTTTGGAAGATTGTATTTATCTAGGAACTAGAGGCCTGGTGCACAAAATTCGTGCACGGGAGGGTGTGTCCCTCAGCCCAGCCTGCAACCCTCTCTAATCTGGGATCAGGCCTAAACGGGCAGTTAGACATCCCTCTCACAATTCAGGACTGCTGGCTCCCAACTGCTTGCCTGCCTGCCTTCCTGATTGCCCCTAACCGCTTCTGCCTGCCAGCCTGATCACCCCCTAATCACTCCCCTGCCAGCCTGTTTGCCCCTAACTACCCTCTCCTGCAGGCCCGGTCACCCTTAACTGCCCTCTCCTGCAGGCCTGGTCCCCCCCAACTGCTCTCCCCTGCAGGCCCGGTTGCCCCCAACTTCCCTCCTCTGCTGGCCTGGTCACCCCTAACTGCCCTCCCCTGCAGGCTTGATTGCCCCCAACTGCCCTCCCTTGCAGGCCTGGTCCCTCCCAACTGCACTCCCCTGCTGGCCATCTTGTGGTGGCCATCTTGTGTCCACATGGGGGCAGTCATCTTTGACCACATGGGGGCAGCCAATCTTGTGTGTTGGAGTGATGGTCAATTTGCATATTATTCTTCTAATAGACAGAATAGAGGCCTGGTTCACGGGTGGGGCCGGCTGGTTTGCCCTAAAGGGTGTCCTGGATCAGGGTGAGGGTTCCCTTGGGGCGTGGGCAGCCTGGGCGAGGGGCCTGTGGTGGTTTGCAGGCTGGCCACGCCCCCTGGCAACCCAAGCAGAGGCCCTGGTATCTGGGATTTATTTATCTTCTATAATTGAAATTTTGTAGCCTTCAGTGGAGCTAAGCCTCCTGCTCACTCAGTGGCCACAGCCATTTTTGTTGGGATTTATTTATCTTCTATAATTGAAACTTTGTAGCCTTAAGCGGAGGCCAAGGCAGGCCAAAGCAGGCGGAAAGCTTGGCTTCCTCCATTGCCGGGGAAACCCAAGCCTCCTGCTTGCTGCAGCTCCATGGTCACAGCCATCTTGGTTGGGTTAATTTGCATATCCACTCCTGATTGGCTGGTGGGCGTGGCTTGTGGGTGAGCGGCGGTATGGTCAATTTGCATATTACTCTTTTATTAGATAGGATTTGTCCATTTCATTCACATTGTCCAGCTTATCGCATATAGTTGTTCATTGTATTTTCTTACAATCCTTTGTATTTCTGTGGTGTTAGTGGTTACTTCTCCATTTTCGTTTCTGATTTTATTTATTTGGGTTCTCTCTCTTTGTTTCTTGATGAGTCTGGCTAACAGTTTATCAATTCTGTTTATCTTTTCAAAGAACCAGCTCTTGGCTTCATTGATTTTTTTTCTATTGCTTTTTTTCCCCCCCACTTTGGTGTGTCTCTATGTTACTTATTTCTGCTCTAGTCTTTTTTCAAATTTTAAATTCTTTATTGTTTAAAGTATTACATAAGTCTCATATTCCCCCCATTGATCTCTCCCCAGCTTCTCCCACCCCCCAGCACATGCCCTACCCCCTACTGTCTGAGTCCATTGGTTATGCTCATATGCAAGTCCTTTGGTTGATCTCTTATCGCCTCTGTGACTCTGGCTCTATTTTTGTTCATCACTTTATGTTGTTCATTATATCTCACAAATGAATGAGATCATATGATATTTACCTTTATCCAGCTGGCTTATTTCACTTAGCATAATATTCTCCAGGTCCATCCATGCTGTTGCAAATGGTAAGAGTTCCTTCTTTTTTTACAGCAGCATAGTATTCCATTGTGTAGATGTACCACTGTGTTTTTTTTTAATATATTTTATTGATATTTTACAGAGAGGAAGGGAGAGGGATAGAGAGCTAGAAACATCGATGAGAGAGAAACATCGATCAGCTGCCTCCTGCACACCTCCCACTGGGGATGTGCCTGCAACCAAGGTACATGCCCTTGACTGGAATCGAACCCGGGACCCTTCAGTCCGCAGGCCGACGCTCTATCCACTGAGCCAAACCGGTTTCGGCAGTACCACTGTTTTTTAATCCACTCATCTGCTGATGGGCACTTAGGCTGTTTCCAAATCTTAGCGATTGTAAATTGTGCTGTTATGAACATCAGGTGCATATATCATTTCTGACTGGTGTTTCTGATTTCTTGGTATATAGTCCTAAAAGTGGGATTACTGGGTCAAATGGGAGTTCCATTTTTAGTTTTTTGAGGAAACTCCATACTGTTCTCCACAGTTGCTGCACCAGTCTGCATTCCCACCAGCAGTGCATGAGGGTTCCTTTTTCTCCACACCCTCACCAGCACTTGCCATTTGTTATTGATGATAGCCATTCTGACAGGTGTGAGGTGGCACTTCATTGAAGTTTTGATTTGCATCTCTTAGATGGTTAGTGACTTTGAGCATGTTTTCATATGTCTCTTGGCCTTCCGTATGTCCTCTTTCAAAAAGTGTCTATTTAGGTCCTTTGTTTATTTTTTGATTGGATTGTTTATCTTCCATTTGTTAAGTTGTATGAGTTCTCTGTAAATGTTGGAGATTAAACCCTTATCTGAAATAGCATTGGTAAATATGTTCTCCCATGCAGTGGGCTTTCCTATTGTTTTGTTGATGGTATCTTTTGCTGTGCACAAGCTTTTTATTTTGATGTAGTCCCATTTGTTTATTTATGTTTTCCTTAGTTTCCATTGCCCTAAGAGCTGTATCAGTAAAGATATTGCTACAACACATGTGCTATTTTGCTGCCTATGGATTCTTCTAAGATTTTTATGGTTTCCCATCTTACATTTAAGTTCCGTATCCAATTTGAGTTTATTTTTGTATATGGTGCAAGTTGGTGGTCTAGTTTTATTTTTTTGCATGCGTCTGTCCAATTTTCCCAACACCATTTATTGAAGAGACTGTCTTGACTCCATTGTATGCTCTTGCCTCCTTTGTCAAATATCAATTGAGCATAATGTCTTGGATCGATTTCTGGGTTCTCTGTTCTGTTCCATTGGTCTATATGTCTGTTTTTGTGCCAGTACCAGGCAGTTTTGAGAACAGTGGCTTTGTAATATAGCTTGATATCTGGTATTGTGATCCTTCCAACTTTGTTCTTCTTTTTCAGGATTGCTGTGGTTATTTGGGGTATTTTTTTATTCTATATGAAGTTTTGGTGAGTTTGTTCTAGGTCTGTGAAATAGGTCGTTGGCATTTTAATGGGGATTGCATTGAATCTATAGATGGCTTTGGGTAGTATAGACATTTTAATGATGTTGATTCTACCAATCCATGAACATGGTATATTCTTCCATTTGTTTATGTCTTCCTCTAGCTCTTTTTTCAACATCCTGTAGTTTTCTGAGTACAGGTCTTTTACTTTCTTTGTTAAGTTTATTCCTAGGTATCTTAATTTTTTTGTTGCAGTGGTAAATGGGATTACTTTTTTAGTTTCTATTTCTGTGAATTCATTATTGGTGTATAAAAAGCCATACCTTTCTGGGTGTTAATTTTTTATCCTGCTATATTGATGAATTCATTTATTAAGTCTAGTAGTTTTTTGTGGAGTCTTTAGGGTACTCTATGTACAATATCATGTAATCTGGGAATAATGACAGTTTTACTTCTTCTTTTCCAATTTGGATGCCTTTTATTTCTTCTTCTTGTCTGATCACTATAGCTAGCAATTCCAGTACTATGTCGAACAGGAGTGGAGAAAGTGGGCATCCCTGTCTTGTTCCTATACTTAGGGGAAATGGTTTTAGTTTTGCTCATTGAGTATGACTTTGTCATATAAGGCTTTTATTATGTTGAGGTATGATCCCTCTATTTCCACTTTGCTGAGAGTTTTTATCAGGAGAGGGTGTTGGATTTTGTCAAATGCTTTTTCTGCATCAATTGATATGATTATGTGATTTTTGTCTCTCAATTTATTTGTTTATATGATGTATAATGTTTATTGATTTGAAGATATTGTACCAGCCTTTTATCCCTGGAATTAATCCCACTTGGTCATTGTGTATGATCTTTCTAATGTAATGCTGAATCTGATTTGCTAGAATTTTGTTGAGGATTTTAGCATCTATGTTCATCAGGGATATTGGCCTGTAATTCTCTTTCTTTGTAGTGTCTTTATCTGGTTTTGGGATTAGGGTAATGTGGGCTTCATAGAAAGAGTTTGGAAGTGTGCTTTCCTCTTAAGTTTTTTGGAATAGTCTGAGAAGGATAGGTTTTAGTTATTCTTTGAATGTTTGATAAAACTCTCCTGTGAAGCTGTCCGGTCCAGGGCTTTTTTGTTTGCTGGAAGTTTTTTGATTACTGTTTCAATTTCATCAGTAGTTATCAGCCTATTCAGGTTTTTTTATTCTTTCTGTTTGAGTTTTGGAAGCTTGTATTTTTCTGGGAATATGTCCATTTCGTCCAGTTTGTTGGAGTAGAGTTGTTTGTAGTATTTTTTTAAATAATCCTTTGTATTTCTGTGTGGTCAGTTGTTACTTCATATATTTCATTTTTGATTTTGTTTATTTGGGTCCTCTCTCTTTGCTTCTTGGTGAGGCTGGCTAGCGGTTCATAAATCTTGTTTATCCTTTCAAAGAACTAGCTCTTGGTTTTATTGATCTTTTGTATTGTTTTTTTGTATTGTTTTGTATTGGTCTCTATGTCATTTGTCCCCACTCTGAACTTTATTATTTCCTTCCTTCTGCTTACTCTGGGCTTTTCTTGTTGCTCTCATTCTAATTCTTTAAGTTGTAGGGTTAGATCATTTATTACAATTTTTTTCTTGTTTTTTTTTGAGGTAGGCCTGTAGACGATGAACTTCCCTCTCAGGACTGCTTTCACTGTGTCCCATAGATTTTGGATTGTTGTTTTCATTGTCATTTGTTTTCAGGATGCTTTTTATTTCTTCTTTGATTTCTTTGATAACCCAAATCATTGT
This sequence comes from Plecotus auritus, assembly GCF_963455305.1. NCBI lineage: Eukaryota > Metazoa > Chordata > Mammalia > Chiroptera > Vespertilionidae > Plecotus > Plecotus auritus. Next base: position 58,220,471 of record NC_137783.1, on the reverse strand, counting down.
TTAATAGCACACTATTTATCCTCCAAGTGTTTGATTTTTTTCATTGCTTTTATTGTAGTTGATTTCTAATCTTATGCCATTGTGATCTGAGAAGATGTTTTGTATGATTTTGATCTTTTTGAATTTGAAGAGACTTTTCCTGTGTCCTGATATGTGGTCTATGTTTGAAAATGTGCTGTGTGCACCTGAGAAGAATTGTATATTCTGTAGTTTTGGGGTGAAATGTTCTGAAGATGTCAATTAGTTCTATTTGACCTAGTGAGGCATTTAGGATTGATGTTTCTTTGCTGATTATTGTTTAGAGGATTTATACAGTGGTGTCAATGAGGTATTAAAGTCCTCTACTATGAATGTATTGCTGTCTATCTCTCCTTTGATATATTCCAGAATTCTTTTTATGTATTTGGGTGCTCCTGTATTGGGTGCATATATGTTTTCCAGAGTTATATCCTCTTGTTGAATTGTTCCCTTTAGTATTATGAAGTGGCCCTCTCTATCTCTTCTTATGGCCTTCACTTTGAGGTCTATTTTGTCAGATATAAGTATTGTTATCCCAGCTTTTTTCTCATTTCCATTTGCCTGAAATTTTTTTCATCCCTTCACTATCAGTGTGTGTGAGTCCTTTGTTCTGAGGTGAGTCTCTTGTAGATAGCAAATATATGGGTCATACTTTCTTAGCCATTCAGATACCCTATGTCTTTTGATTATTAGAGTATTTAATCCATTTATGTTTAAGGTTATTATTGTTAGGGACTTGTTTGTTGCCATTTTTACTCTTTATGCCTGTGTTCCTTCTTCCCATTCTATTTCTTCTTTTTACAGCAGTCCCTTTAGTATTTCTTGCATTGCTGGTTTGGTGATAATATATTCCCTTAGCCCCCCCCTTTTTTTTGTCTGTGAAGCTCCTGATTTCACCTTCAATTTTGAATGATCACCTTGCTGGGTATATTATTCTTGGATTCAGTCCCTTGCTTTGCATCACTGTTTCATTCGATGTGTTTCTGTTGAGAAATCAGTTGATAGTCTAATGAGAGATCCCTTGTAGGTAACTTTCTGTCTCTCTCTGACAGCCTTTAAGAGTCTTACTTTGTCATTGATGTTTGCCAATTTAATTATGATGTGTCTTGGTGGCAGTCTTTTTGGGTTTACCTTGTTTGGGACTCTGTGCTTCTTGGACTTGTGTGGCTCCCCCCAACCCCAACATCAGCGAAGTTTTCTGTCATTATTTCTTCAAACAGATTTTTTATTTCTTGCTCAGCTTCCTCTCCTTGTGGCACCCCTTTTACGCAGATGTTGATTTGTTTTGTATTGTCCCAAAGCTCCCTTAGGCTCTCCTCCTGCTTTTTAATTTTTCCTTCCAGTTGCTGCTGTGCTTGGGTGATTTTCCTATCTTGTCTTCTATCTCACTGATGCGGTCCTCAGCTTCTTCTAGTCTGCTGTTGAAACTTTCCATTGTGTTCTTTATTGCAGCTATGTGATTCTTTATTTCCTCTTGATTCTTCTTCATATCCTCTTGATTCTTACACATGTTGAATTTGTCTTCCATCCTTTTCAGGACTTATAACCATTACTTTGAATTTTTTCTCTGACAAATTTCTTGCCTCCATTTAATCTATTTCCTTTTCTGGTGATGCCTCCTTTTCTTTTATTCTTTTTTTTTTTTTTCCAAATTTTTATTAAGGTATTATATATGTACATATCTTACCATTGCCCCCCACCCCCACCCCACTCCCATACCTGCCCTCACCCCCCAATGTTTTGCATCCGTTGGTTACTCTTATATGCATGCATACAAGTCCCTCAGTTGATCTCTTATTTCCCCCACCTCTCCCTAACCTTACCGCTGTAATTAGACACTCTGTTTGATGCTTTACTGCCCCTGTAACTATCTTTTGGTTCATCAGTTTATAATGTTTTTCATTATCCCTAAATGAGTGAGATCATGTGGTATTTTTCTTTCATTGACTGGCTTATTTCACTTAGCATAATGTTCTCTAATTCCATCCAGGTGTCTACAAATGGTAGTAATACCTTCTTTTTTATGGCAGCATAGTATTCCATTGTGTAGATGTACCATAGTTTTCTGATCCAGTCATCTGCTGACAGGCACCTAGGCTGTTTCCAAATCTTAGCTATTGTAAATTGTGCTGCTATGAACATAGGGGTGCATATATCCTTTCTGATTGGTGTTTCTGGTTTCTTAGGATATATTCCTAGGAGTGGGATTACTGGGTCAAATGGGAGTTCCATTTTCAGTTTTTTGAGGAAACTCCATACTGTTCTCCACAGTGGCTGCACCAGTCTGCATTCCCACCAGCAGTGCACGAGGGTTCCTTTTTCTCCGCATCCTCGCCAACACTTGTCGTTTGTTGATTTGTTGATGATAGCCATTCTGACAGGTGTGAGATGGTATCGCATTGTCGTTTTGATTTGCATCTCTCGGATAATAAGTGACTTTGAGCATGTTTTCATGTGTCTCTTGGCCTTCCTTCTGTCTTCTTTCGAAAAGATTCTATTTAGGTCCGTTGCCCATTTTTTTATTGGATCATTTATCTTCCTTTTATTAAGTTGTATAAGCTGCCTGTAGATGTTGGAAATTAAACCTTTATCAGTGATACCATTTGCAAATATGTTCTCCCATACAGTGGGGTTTCTTGTTGTTTTGTTGATGGTTTCTTTTGCTGTGCAAAAGCTTTTTATTTTGATGTAGTCCCATTTGTTTATTTTCTCTTTGGCTTCCATTGCCCTAGGGGCAGTATCACTGAAAAAGTTCTTTTGGCATATGTCTGAGATTTTGCTGCCTGTGGATTCCTCTAGTATTTTTATGGTTTCCCGTCTTATATTTAAGTCCTGTATCCATTTTGAGTTTATTTTTGTGTATGGTGTAAGTTGGTGATCTAGTTTCATTTTTTTGCATGTATCTGTCCAATTTTCCCAACACCATTTATTGAAGAGACTGTCTTGACTCCATTGTATGCTCATGCCTCCTTTGTCAAATATTAATTGCGCATATTGGTTTGGGTCGATATCTGGATTCTCTATTCTATTACATTGATCTATATGTCTGTTCTTGTGCCAGTACCAGGCTGTTTTGAGGACAGTGGCTTTGTAATACAGCTTGAAATCTGGTATTGAGATCCCTCCTACTTTATTCTTCTTTCTCAGGATTGCTGTGGCTATTCGGGGTCTTTTTTTATTCCAGATGAATTTTTGGAGAGTTTGTTCTAGGTCTGTGAAATATGCTGTTGGTATTTTAATGCGGAGTGCATTGATTCTATAGATTGCTTTGGGTAGTATGGACATTTTGATGATGTTGATTCTACCAATCCATGAACATGGTATGTTCTTCCATCTGTTTACATCTTCCTCTATCTCTTTTTTCAGTGTCCTGTAGTTTTCCGCATATAGGTCTTTTACCTCCTTGGTTAGGTTTATTCCTAAGTATCTTAATTTTTTTGGTGCGATGGAAAATGGGATTGCTTTTTTAGTCTCTCTTTCTGTAAGTTCACTGTTGGTGTATAGAAATGCCATAGATTTCTTGGCGTTAATTTTGTATCCTGCTACCTTGCCGAATTCATTTATTAAGTCTGTTAGTTTTTTGATAGAGTCTTTCGGGTTTTTTATGTACAATATCATGTCATCTGCAAATAAGGACAGCTTTACTTCTTCTTTTCCAATTTGGATGCCTTTTATTTCTTCTTCTTGACTAATTGCAATGGCTAATACTTCCAGTACTATGTCAAACAGGAGTGGTGAGAGTGGGCATCCTTGTCTTGTTCCTGTTCTTAGGGGAAATGGTTTTAGTTTTTGCCCATTGAGTATGATGTTAGCTGTGGGTTTATCATATATAGCTTTTATTATGTTGAGGTATGATCCTTCTATTCCCACCTTGTTGAGAGTTTTTATCAAGAAAGGGTGTTGGATTTTGTCAAATGCTTTTTCTGCATCAATTGATATGACTATGTGATTTTTATCTTTCAATTTGTTTGTGTGATGTATCACATTTATTGATTTTCGGATATTGAACCATCCTTGCATTCCTGGGATAAACCCTACTTGGTCATGGTGTATGATCTTTCTGATGTACTGCTGGATCCGATTTGCTAGAATTTTGTTGAGGATTTTGGCATCTACATTCATGAGGGATATTGGCCTGTAATTCTCTTTCATTGTGTTGTCTTTATCTGGTTTTGGTATTAGGGTGATGCTGGCTTCATAGAAGGAGCTTGGAAGTGTTCCTTCCTCTTGAATTTTTTGGAATAGTCTGAGGAGGATAGGTTTTAGTTCTTCCTTGAATGTTTGGTAAAACTCTCCTGTGAAGCCGTCTGGCCCCGGGCTTTTGTTTGCCGGAAGCTCTTTGATGACTGCTTCAATTTCTTCCATAGTTACTGGCATATTGAGCTGTTTAGATTCTTCCTGATTGAGTTTTGGAAGGTTATATTTTTCTAGGAATCTGTCCATTTCCTCCAGGTTGTCCAGTTTGTTGGAATAGAGTTGTTCGTAGTATTTTTTAACAATCCTTTGTATTTCGGCGGGATCTGTTGTTATTTCACCTCTTTCATTTCTGATTTTGTTTATTTGGGTCCTCTCTCTTTGCTTCTTGGTGAGCCTGGCTAGAGGTTCATCAATCTTGTTTATCCTTTCAAAGAACCAGCTCTTGGTTTTGTTGATCTTTTGTATTGTTTCTTTGGTCTCTATGTCGTTTATCTGTGCTCTGATCTTTATTATTTCCTTCCTTCTGCTTACACTGGGCTTTTCTTGTTGCTCTTTCTCTAACTCTTTGAGTTGTTGGGTTAGGTAATTTATTACCATTGTTTCTTGTTTTTTGCAGTAGGCTTGTAGAGCTATGAACTTCCCTCTCAAGACTGCTTTCGCTGTGTCCCATAGATTTTGGATTGTAGTGTTTTCATTGTCATTTGTTGTCATGATGTTTTTTATTTCTTCTTTGATCTCTCTGGTAACCCAGTTATGGTTTAATAGCATGCTGTTTAGTCTCCATGTGTTTGATTTCTTTGGGTTGTTTTTATTGTAGTTGATTTCCAGTTTTATGCCACTGTGGTCTGAGAAGATGCTTGATATGATTTCTATCTTCTTGAATTTGAAGAGACTTTGCCTATGTCCCAACATATGGTCTATCTTTGAAAATGACCCATGTGCACTTGAGAAGAATGTATATTCTGTGGCTTTGGGGTGAAATGTTCTGAAGATGTCAATTAATTCCATCTGGTCTAGTGAGTCATTTAGGATTGATGTTTCTTTGCTGATTTTTTGTTTAGAGGATTTGTCCAATGGTGATAGTGGGGTATTGAAGTCTCCTACTATGATTGTATTGCTGTCAATCTCTCCCTTGATATCCTCCAGGAGTTTTTTTATGTATTTGGGTGCTCCTGTATTGGGTGCATATATGTTTACCAGAGTTATTTCTTCTTGTTGGATTGCTCCCTTTAGTATTATGAAGTGGCCTTCCTTATCTCTTGTTATATCCTTCAGTTTGAGATCTAATTTGTCAGATATAAGTATTGCTACCCCAGCTTTTTTTTCAGTTCCATTTGCCTGGAAAACCTTTTTCCATCCCTTCACCCTCAGTCTGTGTGCGTCTTTTTTTCTGAGGTGGGTTTCTTGTAGACAGCAGATATATGGGTCATGTTTTCTTATCCAATCCATTACCCTATGTCTTTTGATTGGGGCATTTAATCCATTTACATTTAAAGTTATCATTGATAGGTACTTATTTGTCGCCATTCCTATTCTTTACACCTGTGTTCCTTCTTCGCTTCCTATTTCTTTTTTTTTTTTTTACAGCAGACCCTTTAGCATTTCTTGCATTGCTGGTTTGGTGGTAATAAATTCCCTTAGTCCTTTTTTGTCTGTGAAGCTCCTGATTTCACCTTCAATTTTGATTGACAGCCTTGCTGGGTACAGTATTCTTGGATTCAGACCCTTCCTTTGCATGACTTTGTATATTTTATTCCATTCCCTTCTGGCCTGATGAGTTTCTGTTGAGAAATCAGTTGCTAGTCTGATGGGGGTTCCTTTGTATGTAACTTTCTGTCTCTCTCTGGCCGCTTTTAAGATTCTTACTTTGTCGTTGGTGTTTGCCAATTTAATTATAATGTGCCTTGGCGTTGGTCTTTTGGGGTTCATTTTGCTTGGGACTCTGTGAGATTCTTGGATTTGTGTGGGTTTTTTCTTCTCTATATCAGGGAAATTTTCTGTCATTATTTCTTCAAAGAGGTTTTCTATTCCTTGCTCAGCTTCCTTTCCTTCTGGAACCCCTATTAAGCGGATGTTGTTTTGTTTCGTGTTGTCCCAAAGTTCCCTTAGGCTCTCCTCCTGCCTTTTAATTTTTTTTTCTAGAAGTTGCTCTACTTGGGTATTTTTTCCCATCTTGTCTTCTAGCTCACTGATGCGGTCCTCTGCTTCTTCTAGTCTACTCTTGATGCTTTCTATTGAGTTCTTTACAGCAGCGATGTCATTTTTCATTTCTTCTTGGTTCTTCTTCATTTCCTCTTGGTTCTTGCTCATATTGTCGAATTTGTCTTCCATTCTTTTCAGCCACCTTATGACCATTTCTCTGAATTCTTTTTCTGGAAGGTTGCTTGCTTCCATTTCGTTTACTTCCTTTTCTGGTGATGCCTGCTTTTCTTTCATATGCGGGCTGTGTCTTTGTCTCCCCATGGTCTCTCTTCTCTGGGTGTCTGGTTATGTAGTTCTCTCTCTCCTGCGTCGATTTAAAGGCACAAAATACAGCACTACTAGGTACAACACACAAGGCACTGAACAGAAATGTATTCACGATATTAATAACCTCCAATAAAGGTGACCACTAGAGAAAGGCAAATTAGGGGATAGTAGAGAAAGAAGAAGAGGAAAAAGAAAGAAAGAAGAAGAAAAAAAAAGGGGTGTCAAAATGAAATTGGGAAAAGGGAAAAAAAGAAGAAAAAAAAGTAAGAGAGACAAGAAAGAGACTAAGAGAGAAAGGGAAACAGACTATATATATTGGGGATAAAACTCCAATAGAACAATCACTTATCCCAGCAAATGCCAGCAACAAGTACCTGGGGATTAATACAAACTACAACACCAACTAATATTGAGTGAGGCAAGGGAAAACAGAAGCACTAAACAAACAAAAAAATAAACAAAAGAAGAATAAGCAAAACAATCTCACAAAAAAGCATAAAAATTCGATATAATCTACATTCAAACGAACAACAACAAAAGGACAGAGAGAAGAACAATTTTTTGGATAGTTAAGACAGCGAAGAGAGAGGTGTGTATGGACTTGGAGCAGGGGATTGGAGATTAGATATGTAAGTAGGGTGAAATTTTAAAAGGGGGTAAACAGAAAGAATAGGGAAAATCTAAAGCAGGAAAGGGGTAAGATAAACAGGACACTGAAAAGGGAAAAGTGAGGAAGAGAGTGATGGCATAAAGGTAGATTTGAGATAGAGTGAAATGATGCTAAAGGAAAGATAAAAATAGAATGTAGAACATTAATCCCAAAACAAAATGAAGAGAAAATAAAATGACACATAAAAAAAAAAAGATAAAATAGCAGTAGTAATAATACGGATTGAAAATAAAAATGTAATAATTAAAAAGGTAAAATCAAGTGAGGAAAAAAATTAGTTTCTTGAGTAAAAGATGCAAAAAATGAGAATAAAAAAATAAAAAATAAAAATAAAATGTGGAGTAGTGAAGGTCATTCACTTCCTCTGTTGTTCTGTTTGGCACGCCTGTTTCTCAGTCCGGACAGTATTGCAGTTCCCTGCGTTCCACTGCTCTTCAGTGATGTAAGCCAGTCCTGATTTTAAGCAGGCGGTGTGTCTTAATTCGTATTCCTTTATTTTTGATTACACAAGAGTCAATTTGTGATTCAGCCCCTGGGTGGCAGTGTTTCTGGATTGACTTCCGGGTTTATCTATGGCCTCTCTAGGGAGTGTTAGAGCCTTCTTTCCCTGTGGCACTCACTACCGGTTTGTGGGAGTGGACTGCCTCAGAGCTGGCTCTCTGATGGTCACTCCCCGCTCCGATCCCCAGGTTCCAGAAAAACAACTTTCCCCTGCAGTCTCCCAGGGTGTCCCCAACTGGGTGAACCTATGAATTGGGCTTAGTAATCAGAAGCAAGAATTTCAAGAGGAAAAAGCCCAAGTGTGCGCACTCCGTGGCTGCGCGTAAGTCTAGCACACCCCTGAAATTCTTACGGTGTCCCTGCACTTCAGATCAAATTGGGTTGCTTTTTAGAGAGCCCTTCTGTTAGCAGCTCTGAGGACCCCCTTCCACATTCACAGATCACGCCAGCCCCAGCAGCTACCGATTTTTCTAGGCACAGACTTCCCTGGTCCTCCAGCTCCCGCAAAACGCGCGTTCCTCTCTCGCGCTGGGACCAGAGACCTCACCTTATCCTAGGCGAAATCTGACCTTTCCGTGGTGGAGTGTAGAGCTCCTCTGAACCCGTGTGTTTGCGCCAATTGGGGAGCATTGTTCTGGGGCTCGCAGCTGTTCCGTGGGTGCCGCAGTTGTGGATTCTCAGGCTTCCAATAAGCTCCACTTTCCGGTTCCAGATGGCGGCGACTCCGCGTCCAAGCCCGCAGCTCCGGGAGGGGACCCAGCCACAGTGGGAGCTGCTAGGTCAGGGGAACCCTGTCTAGCAGTCTCCCACCTTCTTCTGGAGTTCAGCTGTCCCCCAACTTGCCAACAAACACTCCTAGTGCGACCCTCAGCTGTTCTTTCTTTCTGCTCCGGGACAAGGCTCGGAACACGTCTGTCTATTCCGCCGCCATTTTTTCTCTCCCTCCTTTTCTTTTGAATGAGGGGTTGTTTCTTTGTCTCCCCATTTTTGTTGTTCCTTTGTGATTGTTTCTATGTATTAAATCAAACTCCTATGCCATCCAGATTTTTTGAGTTTGTCTTACATTGTAGATGTTTTGTGGTACCCAAATTCTTTGGTCTTCTAGGCTGGGTAATCTAGGGATGCCCCATACTGGGTATTGTGTTTATTGGTATAGTTGGGTCTTGAGTGTTATTGTCCCATTTGTGGATGGAGTCTTCTATCAGGGTGTCTTGTTTTGTGGCTCGCTCTCTACCACAATGACCGAACAGCACAAAATACAACTTAAAAAGACACAACACAAAGGGAACAAAGCACAAATGTACTCACGACACCAATAGCTCCAATATAAGTGACCCCCAAAGAAAAGAGAATTAGGAGAGAGAGAAAAGAGAGCAAAAATGATACCAAGAAAATAAAAAAGGTAAGAGAGAAAAGAAAAGGAAGAAGGAAAAAAATATATATGGGCAGAAAACACCACAGAACAAACAGATAAACCAAAAAATGTAAACAACAAACACCCAGAAAAAAATAGGGGGGGCGGGGGGAGACAGAATCTGTAGAGGCAGAGCTTATATACAGATAGTAAGTTCAAGACATTGAATGAATAGAGGGAGGACATTGGGTAAAAAGAGAATGAGTGGATAAGAACAAAAGAAAGAAAACAATAAAATAAAATTACAATAAAAATAGAATGAAGAAAAAATAATGTGAAAAAATAAAATAAACAAAGAAAATAAAGTGAAAATATTTTCAAATAAAGTATTAAATTAAAAAGTGAAGTGCCATTTGTTTCAGCCAAGTTTTAATGCCCCATGGGGAGCTGGTTTAAGATCCCACTCTTCTGTTCTGTCTGCCACTTCTCAGTTTCCTGTTAGGTAGTCAGCACTGTGTTGAAGTCCCAAGTGATCCACCATTCCTCTGTTTGTGTCTATCTCCACAGCCTTAACTGCAAATAGGTGGGACCAATCAGCACACTTAGCCTGTTTGTCTGCTGTCAATCTTAATCTCTCAAGCAGCTATCTCTGACAGGGCTATAGGTAGGGAGGATGCTCTTTGCTTTCTGGGACTGAAAGCAAACACTGGATCAGATGGATTTAATTGACATTTATAAAACATTTCACCCAAAAGCTGCAGAATATATGTTCTTTTCAAGTGCACATGGATCATTCACAAGGATAGATAACATGTTAGCTCACAAAACAAGTCTCTAGAACAGCTGTGGGCAAACTATGGCCCGCGGGCTGGATCCGGCCAATTCGGCTGTTCTATCCGGCCCGCGGAGCCGAAAGAGCGAAAGAGCGGAGGGTTCTCTTGCTCTCCCCTCCGCTCCTTCACCAGCAGCAGGGTTAACATGGCAACGTCGGGAAACACGGCCGCAGCTCCTTCTTCTGAGTGGGCGGATTTATATCCGCCCATTCAGTAGAAGGAACAACCTCTCAGTCTTCCAGAGGCTCCTTGTAATGCCCGCGGATGCGTCTCCTGACATCACCCTGGGAATGCATAGACACGTTATCGTGGTGATGTAGGGAGACACGCCCCTGGAGAGCACAGTATCAGAGCCTTTCTGAGGTAAGATTAAGAGCTCTACTCAAACACAATTTTTTCCTGTTCCCACATTCTGTACATCACAATGACTTGTTAATAAAACAACAAAGACTTTCAGCTTTTAGGGCTTGTATCCACTGCAGTTTTTTTTCCCACTGCTGATGCGCGCAGCAGGGAAAAAGTCACACAGAGGACATGTCACACTAGCCATGCTGCGGCTGCATTTTTTGCTGATACGGATGCGGTATCAGTAACGCTACCGTGGCCACTAACCGCATTTACTGTTTACACATTTTGTTCTTTTCTATTTGTTTTAGTTTTAAATTATTTTATTATATTTAAGTTTAATTTGAAAGGCTTTTGTACCTTTCCTTTGTTAGGCAATTTTATTTTGCCTTTGCCATCTTTAATATAAGGTATGTTATTGTGCTATGATTCCTCCATTTTTTGAAGTTTCATATTATAATAATTAGTGTTTACATTCTTCTTGTTAAAATGTTTGAAATGAATAAAACTATTGAAATTAAAAAAAAAAAAGACCGTACCCTTTTATGTAATGATGTTTACTTTGAATTTATATTAGTTCACACAAACACTCCATCCATGCTTTTGTTCCGGCCCTCTGGTCCAGTTTAAGAACCCATTGTGGCCCTCGAGTCAAAAAGTTTGCCCACCCCTGCTCTAGAAGTTCAAGAAGATTGAAATCATATCAAGTATCTTCTCAGATAGAATGAAATTAGAAATCACCTACAGTAAGAAGACCCCAAAACCCAGTCCCTGAGGGCTTTTGGGGGCTGTTCAGATGTTTTGTGTCCTTTGTACCACTCAGGGTGTAGTCTGGATGTGGCTGTATTAGCTCCCTTGAGGCTGCTGGGAGGGGCTGGCTCTTCAGGAGAAAAAATGGCTGCTTAGGTCTGGAGGGTCAGGGATGTCCCAGTGCTGGACTCCTGGTCACCTCTGCCTGACCCACTCTCCTCCACAGCCTCTCCCAAGACTCCACAAGTCCGCACCTCCACCTGCGCCTCAGCCATGGGCAAGTGTTTGTATTTGAAAGGGCCTATGAACTGGGTTTAGCAAATAAAAGCAAAGAACAAATAGAGGCAAAACAACCATGTGACTGCTAATTTCTTCTCCCCCATCCCCCAGCACCGTGTTTCTTGGGCAATTCTTCAGGCCACCCTTCTGGGCTTAGCCTCTCATGGCTGTGGACTTAGATCTATAATCCCCTGCAGCCAGCAACCCTGTGAACTTCCTTTCCACAGGCTGATGTTACGCTGTCCCCAAGGGACATGGACTTGGTGCCATGACACTTACTTTTGACCCTCTCAGCTTGGTGGTTTTGTGACTCTCTCCAGCTCAGATCCCTGGTCCTACCATTCTTCAGGCATCCTCTGCCCTTTCCAGCTGCAAATTGTCTCACCAGCTGTGTCTACTTTGCCAATTCTGGGTGGATGTTATTTGATTTAGATGCTCCTTCTATCTGCTCTGGGATAAGGCTCAGGACACATCTGCCTATTCAGCCGCCATTTTTCCTCATATCAGCTCTAATCTTTATTATTTCCTTCCTTCTACTTATGCTGGGCTTTTTTTTGTTGTTCTCTTTCTAATTCTTTAAGTTGTAGAGTTAAATGGCTTATTGTTGATTTTTCTTGTGTTTTGAGGTAGGCCTGTAGTTCTATGAATTTACCTCTTAGAACTGCTTTTGCTCTGTCCCAGAGATTTTGGGTTGTGTTTGTTCATTTTCATTTGTTTCCAGAAAGTTTTTTCTTTCTTTATCGATCTCCTTGGTAACCTATTCATTGTTTGATAGCATTCTATTTAGCCTCCATGTGTTTGAATGTTTTGGGGTCTTCTTACTGTAGGTAATTTCTAATTTCATTCTATCTGAGAAGATACTTGATATGATTTCAATCTTCTTGAACTTCTAGAGACTTGTTTTGTGTCCTAACATGTTATCTATCCTTGAATGAATGATCCATGTGCACTTGAGAAGAATGTATATTTCGCAGCTTTTGAGTGAAATGTTTTATAAATGTCAATTAAATCCATCTGATCCAGTGTTTCCTTTAGAGTCACTGCTTCCTTGTTAGGTTTTTGTCTGGAAGGTCTATCCAGTGAAGTCAGTGGAGTGTTAAAGTCCACTACTATGACTGTATTGTTGTCAGTCTCTGCCTTAAAGTCCTCTAAAAGTTGTGTTTGTTTTTGTTTGTTTGTTTGTTTTATGTATTTAGGTGCTCCTATAGTGGGTATATATATGTTTACCAGGGTTATATACTTTTGTTGGATGGATCCCTTTAGAATTATGTAATGACCTTTGATGTCTCTCATGATGGCCTTCACTTTGAAATCTATTTTGTTGGATATGAGTATTGCTACTCCAGCCTTTTTTTCTTTTCCATTTGCATGGACAATTTTTTCCATCCCTTCACTCTCATCCTGTGTGAGCATTTTGTTCTGAGGTGTATCTCTTGTAGACAGCATATAGTTGGGTCATGTTTTTGTATCCATTCAGCTACCCTATATCTTTTGATTGGAGCATTTAACCCATTTACATTTAGGGTTATTATTGATAGGTACTTATTTATTACTACTTTAATTCTTTGTGCCCAGGTTTTTCTATTTCTTCTTATTATTACAGCAGTCTCTTCAGCATTTCTTGTAATGCTGGCTTTGTGGTGATGTACTCCTTTAGTTGTTTCTTTCTTTATTATTTTGTCCAGGAAGGTCTTTATTTCACTGTCAATTTGAATGATAGTCTTGCTGGATATAGTAATCTTGGTTTCAGATCCTTGATTTCCATATATCTTGAGTACTTCATGCCATTCTCTTCTGGCCTGTAGAGTTTCTGACTAGAAATCAGCTGATGGCCTTATGGGAGCTCCTTTGTAGGTAACAGTTTGCTTTTCTATTGCTGCCTTTAAGATTCTCTCTTTGTCTTTAATTTTTGGCATTTTAATTAAGATGTGTCTGGGCATGAGCCTATTTGGGATCTTCTTGCTTGGGGTTCTCTGTGCCTTCTGAACTTGTGTGACTTTTTCCTTTACCAGGTTAGAGATGTTTTCTGCCATTATTTATTTAAAGATGTTCTCTATTCTTTTCTCCCTTTCTGACTCTTCTGTAACACTTTCTATATGAATATTTTTATATTTCACATTGTCCCACAGCTCCCTAAGTGGTATGTCTGTTCTTTAATTGTTCTTTTTGGTTCTTTGTTTGAGTGATTTTTTTCAACCCTGTCTTCTAATTCACTGGTTTGATCCTCAGCTTCCCCTAATCTGCTTGTATTCCTTCCAATGTGTTCTTTATTTGTGCTATGTCATTCTTTATTTCTGTGTTCATAGTTACTATATCTTTTCTCATGCTGTTGAGCATCTTCACCATCATTATTCTGAACTCTATATCAGATAAATTGCTTATCTCCATTTCATTTATCTCTTCTTCTGGAGAATTCTCTTGTTCTTTCATTTGGGGATTGTTTCTTTGTCTCCTCATTTTGGCTGCCTCATTTGGGTTTGTGACTATGTATTGGGTAGATCCGCTATGCCTCTCAATCTCTAGTGCAGGACAGTGTCAAATCCTGTTTCTGACTAATTAGGTCAGGCAAAGACTCAAAACCTCCAGAGACCATCTCTTTCTCCAGACTGATAGGATTCCATCTTGAATTTCCCTCAGGCAATTGTCGATAGGTATGGCAAGAGTTTTTTTCAATAGGGTGGGGCAATTTCTTCTGACTAGAGGCTAATTGTTATTCTCAGTCTCTTAATGGGCCTCAGTAACTCCATACTATAGGGCAAGTGTTTCCAATAGGTTGGGTCAACTGTCTTCCCCCCACGCAAGGCCGCCAGTATAGAAAATGTCTGCATGAGAAATATGACCTCTGCAGCATGAGGGAATGATTCAGAACAGGAAACTGGGGTGTCTGCCTTCTGAACTCTAACCCCAGAGCCCTTGATTTTGGCTTCTGCCCACACAGATCCAAGCCTCTTGGCTCTCCCCCTGCCAGAGCAGAAGGTGAATGGTTCCACAGGGAATTTTGAGCATTGTACCTTTAAAACAGTCCCTGAATTTCCAGCTGTCTCTCCCTGTCAGACAGCAACCCTGCTGCTTTTCTCAGCCATATGTTATGTGGGTATCCTTCTCAGTTCTGGTGCTCTCTTTTGGGGAGCCTAGCTTGAGAGTTAGACCCCAGAATTCTCAATGGCAACCCCTCCCCCCCAGCTAAGATACCTCTTAGGAACTTCAGTTGCTGTCTGTGGGAGCTCAGCCAGCCCTTTTGCGCCTCTGCCTCTCCTACCAGTCTCTATGTGGTCTCCATTTTCAGGCTTCTCTCCAGTGAGTCTTCTGTTGATTATTCAGGAAGTTTTCCTGTATTTTAGTTGTAATTCCAGTTTGGTCTTGAGAGTGTGTCCATGCAGCATCCACTTACTCTGCCACCATTTAAAAAATATATATATTTTATTGACTTTTTTACAGAGAGGAAGGGAGAGGGATAGAGAGTTAGAAACATCAATGAGAGAGAAACACTGATCAGCTGCCTCCTGCACATTCCCCACTAAGGATGTGCCTGCAACCAAGGTACATGCCCTTGACCGGAATCGAACCTAGGACCCTTCAGTCCACAGGCTGACGCTCTATCCAGTGAGCTAAACCGGTTAGGGCTCTGCCACCATTTTTAATATCCAAAGGGATTCTTTGGGAAACCAATTCAAGGAAAAGAGAGGCTCTGAGCACACTTATTATGGGACAGATGAAGACAGCACAAAGATGGGACTCAGCATCTGCCAGGCAAGAGGCATGCTCCAGGACATATGTCCTTATGAACAAAGGCTCTGAATTACCTTCAAACCTAAAAACAAAATGGCTTTTTTTCTTTAAAAAGGAAATTATATATATATATATATTTGACAAACATAATGAACCACCAGAAAATATTAAAAATATAGAAAAGTTTGATACAGAAACAAAATTCATAACAACATGCAGAAAAATCAATTATAAACATTAATTATATTACACATTTTAAAGCATTTAAGAACACATTGTATGTTTAATTTCATATCATTTTCCACTTTTCTTAATATTATAGCATATTCTCTTATGGAATTTTACTTTTTAAGTACTTTAAAGACTGTATATATTCAATTATATGGATATGCCACCATTTCCTTAATTAATCCACTATTATTGGACATTTAGGTTGCTTTCAACCATAAATATTGTGATGGTACCTATTTTGTGCTTAAAATATTAATATTTTTATGATAGGGATTTAGAAACCACTCAAAATGTATGAACATTTTGAGATCTTTGTTACATGATATTAATCTACTTTCCTAAGGACTGCAGTAATTGACATATATGCCATTTACTCTCATGCAGAAGATGGAATGTTTGTTTCATAGAAACTTTGCCATAATGGGATAGTTTCCAAAATATCTCTGTCTTTTTCTCACTGTCCCTGCCCTGGTCCAGACTTTCAGCATCTCCTATATGAATGGTAACAACAGCTGCTACCTAATAATCCCTCTATCTCTAGTCTAACTGCCTCCTCCTCCTTGAGTTCTCTAGCTACCATGTTTCCCTGAAAATAAGACATCCTCCGAAAATAAGACCTACTTACAGGTTTCCTTCTGAGTGAAATATAAGGCATCCCCCGAAAATAAGGCCCCCAGGCTCTGTCTCAGAATGAAAATTAATTTACTGTAAACTGGTCACTAGGGCCGCCCCAACTGGCGTCTAGCAACCAGTGACGTTATGCGGAGTCCTGACGTCACCGCTGTGTGGAGGTGGAGCGGAGGTCGGAATGAGCGGTGAGCGCGGGGCGGGAGAGAGGAGGAGACTTTCGCAGATGCGTGTAGAAGAACAGGAGGATTAGAGCGGATGGGATGCAGCGAAGGTGGTGAGTGCTGGTCTGTCTCTGGTGACACTACCTGATGCTCACAGCCGCCTTCATGATGACTGAAGGTTCTCAGTCAGTGGCAGACCCTGCTCCAGCCCAGATCCAGGCCCCAGCAAGCCCAGTGACAGTCCCCAGGCAGGCCCCAGGGGGTAAATGTCTGATAAAGGGGTAGGGGGGATGTCTGGTGAAGGTGTTCAGTGGCACAGGGGTGGGGGAGGGGGATCACTTAAAATGACACAGGAGGATCAAAAGGGGTTACTAAAATGGTAATCCCCCCTCTGATTCTCCTGTGCCATTTTGATTCCCCCCCCTGATCCCCCCTGTGTCATTTTGAGTGATCCCTCTCCCCCCACCTTGATACCCCAATTCCTTTTTTTTTACCCCTAGAAATGAGCGCAAAAAGAAAAAGCTACTCCATGGAGTACAAGAAAGGAATCGTGGAAGACTCTTGGGGCCAAAATCTTACTGCTTTCTGCAAAGAGAAGATGTTGAGTATCCGATTGGTCCGAAAATGGCGAGAAGAGTATGGTAACATCATTGAACAAGTGGACAAGGGAAATGCTAAAAAGCGCAAGTGTGGATCAGGTCGGCAACCATTATTTTCCAAGCTGGAAGACCTGATCTGTGAATGGGTTGTTGACAGGAGAGCAAAGGCTTTGGTTGTGAATAGGGCTCAGATTCAAGAATTTGCCCTTGCAATGGCACCACAGTTTGACATAGCCCCCAAAGACTTCAAAGCATCACAACACTGGCTGGATAATTTCCTTCAGCTAAGTGAACTGTCTTTAAGAAGATCTACAACATTGTTTAGGTTGGAAGATACTCAAGTTATTAAGCGAGCACTTGCATTCAAGTCCTTTATTGATGATGCTGACTTCTCTAAATACAATCTTTCCAACATGATTGCTATGGATGAAACTGCAGTGTTTATGGGCCAATCATCTCAAACAACAATTGAACAGCGGGGTGCCTCCTTAACGTACATTCCCTCCACTGCTTACGAAAGTAAACGTGTTTCCTGTATTTTGGCAATTCGTCTGGATGGCACTAAAATCCCACCTTTAATAATTTCTAAGGGCAAGAAGGAAAAGATTGAACGTGTTTTGGGCATTTTTATTCTTGAAACTGAAAAAGCCTGGGCCACACAAGCAGTTATAAGGAAGTGGGTCGATTTAATGCTGCCGCTTGTTATGCGAGGGAGCCAAAGAGGTCTGCTAGTCTGGGATGCAGCCAGCACTCACAGTGCTAAAGACATGAAGACATTTCTTCACGAAAGAAAAATAGATCAGATAATGATTCCCGCAGGAATGATGGCCTATCTCCAGACTCTTGATATTGCAATAAACAAGCCATTCAAAGACAATTTGCGCATGGAAATTAATGACTACATTGAAAATAGAATGGAGAGAAATCAGCATGAAAACTTTGTGAAACCTAAACTGCAAGAAGTTGTGACTTGGGTGAAGAATTCATGGGAGAAAATCACTGACAGTTGCATTGCAAATGCACTGTGAGCAGGCTACCTTGACAAGAAGTACTCATTTAAAGACAGTGCTATTGCTAAACATGAGAGATTTGGTCCACTGATTCTGAAAGAAATGGAGTCACAGGAAATTCAGGAATTGGATTGTTATGATGATGTTCCAGAATATGATGACATGATTGTCATTGAATAAATGAGTAAATTCTTGATACTGTAGGATTCACAGTTTGTCTGGTTTGTGTTGACAGCTACCATACTACCATACCGTATACAGGTAATAAATTTCCTTTATTTTCATTTAACAATAAATGTGTACCATATTCTTCTTCATGGAAAAATAAGACATCCCCTGAAAATAAGACCTAGCGTGTCTTTGGGGGCAAAAATTAATATAAGACACTGTCTTATTTTCGGGG
The DNA here is from genome assembly GCF_963455305.1 of Plecotus auritus. NCBI lineage: Eukaryota > Metazoa > Chordata > Mammalia > Chiroptera > Vespertilionidae > Plecotus > Plecotus auritus. The sequence continues at coordinate 58,202,292 of NC_137783.1, read as the reverse complement.
AACCACGGTAGCGTCAGTTGTACATGAAATAAGTGAATTGTATGGCATGCTAACTACATCTCAATAAAGTTGTAAAAATGTTAAAATAAATAAAGCAAAAATACCTACCAAGAAGGACTCCTGGTAACTAATTAGGCTCAAGTGAAAAACAAAACTGTGACATAGATGGCATCCTCTCATTGTCTTATTTAACATCCATCATTGCCTGGGGGAAGAAAACAGTTGACAAATAAAAATTGTATATATTTAATATAAACAGTGTGAGAGTTTGATATACAGACACATTGTGGCATGATTACCACAATCAAGCCAATGACCTCATTCATCACTTCCTACAGTTACCATTATTTTGGTACAACGAGAACACTTAAGTTCTACTCTATTAGCACATTCAAGTACACAGGACAGTATTATTACTTACTAGGGGCCCAGCGCACGAATTCATGCACCTTGAAAGGAACTGTGGGCCTCAAGGCTGCAGTGGGCACTGGGGCAGGTCTTGGCCCATCCTCCATGCCCCCACCAAGCCCTTCCTGCCATGGCACCCGGTCCCCTGTCTGCTGGCAGCCCCGCTCCCACCGCTGCTATTCCCATGTGCTGAGGGTGCTGGCCCTGCTTGCACCCACTGATGGCATGGAGCGATTGGGGCCAGCACCAGCACTGGGTGCAAGTGGGTCCAGTGCTGTCAATGAGTGTGAGCAGTGGCTGCTGCCCCGATTGTCCCTCAGGAGCAGGAGCAGGTGGAGAAGCCCTCAGGGGTGATTGGGGCTGGCAGCTGCTGCCGCACCCACTGATGATGCCAAGCACTGGCAGTGGGTGCAAGTGGTGGCTCTGGTTCTGGCAGCAGGTGCGAGGGGGGCCGGTGTCGGCAGCAAGTATGAGCACTGGGCATGACTGTGGCATGCAGAAGCCAAAAATTTTCAGTAACAACCAGAGGCTTGCCCTGATGACAGCGACTGGTGCCCTGCCTTGGTCTGGTGCCCCCGTTCACCTGCTCCACCATCCCGCTGTGGCTGATGCCCGCCATGTTCCATGCTTTGCCTCCTGCTACCGATGCCTGCTATGTTTTGCACGCACCCTCTCGTGGTCAGCACACATTATAGTGACTGGTTGTTCAGTTGTTCAGTAGTTCTGCTGTTTGGTCTATTTGCATATTAGCCTTTTATCATATAGGGTAGTCATAATGCTGTACATTAGATTCCAAAAACTTATAACTGAAACTTTTTATCCTTTGACCAATCTCTCCTGATTTTTCCTTCTCTCAGACCCTGGTAATTACCACTCTACTCTCTGTTTCTGAGTTCAATTTTCTTATATTCCAAATATAATAGAGATCAGGCAGTATTTGCTTTCTGTGTCTGGCTTATTTAGCATAATCCTATCTAATAAAAGAGTAATATGCAAATTGACCATACCTCCACTGCACCCACAAGCCACGCCCACCAGCCAATCAGGAGCGAGTGTGCAAATTAACCCAACCAAGATGGCTGCGGCCACAGAGAGAGCAGGAGGCTTGGGTTTCCCCGGCAATGGAGGAAGCCAAGCTTTCCGCACACCCTGGCGAGCCCAGGCCTCCACTTAAGGCTACAGAGTTTCAATTATAGAAGATAAATAAATCCCAACAAAAATGGTGGCAGCCGTGGAGCTGGAGAGAGCAGGAGGCTAGGGTTGCCCCTGGTGATGGAGGAAGCCAAGTTTCCACAGCCCTGGCCTGTCTTGGCCTCCGCTTAAGGCTACAAAATTTCAATTATAGAAGATAAATAAATCCCAACAAAAATGGCTGTGGCCACAGAGCAAGCAGGAGGCTTGGCTCCGCTCAAGGCTACAAAGTTTCAATTATAGAAGATAAATAAATCCCAGATACCAAGGCCTCTGCTTGGGTCTCCCGGGGCTGTGGCTGGCCTGCAAACCACCACAGGCCCCTTGCCCAGGCCACCCCACGCCCCAAGGGAACCCCCACCCTGATCTGAGACACCCTTCAGGGCAAACCAGCCGGCCTCCACCTGTGCACCAGGCCTTTATCTTATCTAATAAAAGACCATAACTCCAACATACAAGATGGCTGTCCCATGTGGTCAAAATGACTGACCCCATGTGGACACAAGATGGCTGTCACAAGATGGCCAGCAGGAGAGGGCAGTTGGGAGGGACCAGGCCTGCAAGGGAGGGCAGTTGGGGGCAATCAAGCCTGCAGGGGAGGGCAGTTAGGGGTGACCAGGCCGGCAGAGGAGGGAAGTTGGGGGTGACTGGGCCTGTAGGGAAGGGCAGTTGGGGGGGACCCAGGCCTGCAGGGGAGAGCAGTTGAGGGGGACCAGGCCTGCAGAGGAGGGCAGTTAGGGGTGACCAGGCTTGTAGGGGAGGGCAGTTAGGGGTGACCAGGCCTGCAGAGGAGGGCAGTTAGGGGTGACCAGGCCTGCAGGAGAGGGCAGTTAGGGGCAAACAGGCTGGCAGGGGAGCAGTTAGGCATCAATCAGGCGGGCAGGGGAGTGGTTAGGGGGTGATCAGGCTGGCAGGCAGAAGCAGTTAAGGCAATCAGGAAGGCAGGCAGGTGAGCAGTTGGGAGCCAGCAGTCCTGGATTGTGAGAGGGATGTCCGACTGCCCATTTAGGCCCGATCCTGGTAGGACATCGGGCAGTCGGACATCCCTCATGAGGTCCCAGATTGGAAAGGGTGCAGGCTGGGCTGAGGGACACACACCCCTGTGCATGAATTTTGTGCACCGGGCCTCTAGTTCTATATAATAAAAGCCTAATATGCTAAGTGTCCAGTCATCTGGTTGTTCGTTCAACCAATCAAAGTGTAATATGCTAATGATATGCTAAGGCCACTCAACTGCTCACTATGATGTGCACTGACAACCAGGGGCAGACGCTCCAACTGGTAGGTTAGCTTGCTGCTGGGGTCTGGCCGATCGGGACTGAGCAAGATGGGCTGGACACACCCTGGAGCCCTCTTACGGTCCCTCCCCAGCTGGCCAACTTCCCGTGTTCCTCCCCGGCCCCAATTGTGCACCAGTGGGGTCCCTCAGCCTAGCCTGTGTCCTCTCACAATCTGGGCTGAGGGATCCCCTGCCCCCCAAGTGCACACATTTTGTGCACTGGGCCTCTAGTGTTCTCATATTCATTCATATTGTCACAAATGGCAGGATTTTCTTTTTTATGGCTGAATAGTATTCCAGTGTGTGTGTGTGTGTGTGTGTGTGTGTGTGTGTGTGTGTGTGACATTTTCTTTGTCCACCCATACACTTGAGAGACACTTCAGTTGTTTCCATAACTTAATTATTGTGAATAATGCTGCAGTGAACATTATTTAAGATCCAGATTTCATTCCCTTTAGATATATCATTGAAGTGGGATTGCTGGGTCAAATGGTGGTTCTATTTTTAATTTTTGAGGACATTTATGCTGTTTTCTATAGTTGCTGCACCAATTTACATTCCCACTCACAGTGTACAAGGTTTCCCTTTTCTCCACATCCTAGTCAGCACTTGGATTTTTTTTTCTTTTTGATAATAGCATCCTGACAGGTGTGAAGTTATATATCATTGTAGTTTTGATTTGCATTTTTATAATGATTAGTGTTGTTGACTATCTTTTTATGTACCTGTTGCCCATTTGTATGTTTTCTTTGGAAAAATGTTTATTCAGACCTTTGTCTATTTTATAATTGGGGTGTTTAGGTTTTTTTTTTTACTTGAATTGAATTAGTTATTTACATATTTTGAAGATTAAACCCTTATCAAATATTTGGTTTGCAAATATTTCTCCCATTCAGTAGGTTGCATTTTCATTTTGTTGATTTCTTTTGCTGTGCAGAAGCATTTTAGTTTGATGTAGTCCCACTTATTTACTTTTGCTTCTGTTTCCCTGTGCTTTTGATGTCATATCCACAAATTATTGCCACGACGTATCTCAAGAAGCCTTCTTCCTACATTTTCTTTGGAAAGTTTTAGGGTTTTAAGGTGTTATGCTTAAGTCTTTTGTTGTTGTTGTTAACCTTCATCCAAGGATATTTTTTCTATTGATTTTTAGAGAGAGTAGAAGGGAGGGAGACAGGGAAGGGGGAAAAGAGAGAGAGGGAGAAACAACAATGTGAGAGAGATACATTGATTGGTTGTCTTCGACACATGATCAGACTCAGGCGGGGGATCAAACCTGCAAGCCAGGCCATTGATTCAAAATGGAACCTGCAATCCTTCAGTGTGCAGGCTGGTGCTCCAACCATGGAGCCATGCGGGCCAGGGCATTATGCTTAAGTCTTTAACCTGTTTTCAGTTGATTTTGTATACGTATCAGATAAGGGTCCAATTTCATTCTTTGGCTTAGGATATTCAGTTTTCACAAATAATTTAGTGATGAAACTAAAATATTTTCCCCCATTGTGTATTGTTGGCACCCTTGTCATAGATTAGTTGATGGTATATATATGGATTTATTTTTGGACTTTTAATTTTGTTCTAGTCATCTATGTGTCTGTTTTTATGCCAGTACTATACTGTTTTAATTATGATAGCTTTGTAATACAATTTGACACCAGAAGTGTAATGCCTCCATCTTTGTTCTTCTTTTTCAAGATTGCTTTGGATATTTGTGATTCCATATGAATTTTAGGATTTTTAAAATATTTCTCTGAAAAATGCTATTGTCATTTTAATAGGGACTACATTGAATCCATAGATCACTTCGTGTAGTATAAATATTTTAACAATATTATTCTAATCCAAGAGTATGAGATATCTTTCCATTAAAATTTTTTTTCAAATTGATTTTTAGAGAGAGGAAGGGAAAGGTAGAAAGAGCAGCATCACCGTGAGAGTGAATTACACTGACTGGCTGCCTCCTGCATGCCCGCCCCGTACCCCCACCAGGGATCAAGGCCCCAACTGGCACGTGCCCTGACTGGGAACCGAACCAGGAAACCTCTTGGTGCATGGGATGATGTCCAACCAACTGAGTCACACCCACCAGGGCATACTTTCCCATTTTCTGGATGTCATTTATTTCTTTCATCATTAAGTTGTCAGTGTACAGATATTTCAGCTCCTTGGTTAAATTTATTCCTAATTATTTTACTTTTTGATACTACTGTAAATAAAGTTGTTTTCTTATTATTTTCAGATTGTTCATTACTAGTGTATAAAAGACATTTAATTACTAGTGTATAAAAGACATAATAATTTTATATCCTGCCAGCTTGCTGAACTCATTTACTAATTCTAATGGTTTTGATTGTGTGTGTGTGTGTGTGTGTGTGTGTTTCTTTTGTGTCACATGAGAATAGAGATAGATTTGTTTATTATTTATCTATTGGGATGCCTTTTATTTTGTTTTCTTTCCTAATTGCCTTGGCCAGAACTTCTAGGAAAAAGTTAAATAGAAGTTGCAAAATCAGGCATCCTGTCTTGTTCCCGATTTAAGGGGTGAGCATCTGGTCTTTCATCATTAAGTATGATATTAGTTGTAGGTTTTATATAGTTTCCCTTTATCAAATTGAGAAAGCTTCTTTTATTCCCAGTGTTTTGTAGTGTTTTTATCATGAAAGGGCCTATCTCTTCCCTTTGATCCTTCTTATCCTTTTCTCTCCGTCTCCCAATCTCTTCTTCTAAGAACCCGCACAAGTGTTGCTTCTTCCATGGAGCCTTCCTTGAATCCCTCAGGCAGAATTAATTGCACGTCTTCTGAGCTCCCACACTTCGTTCATGCCCATGTTTTGGAACATTGCCACCCTGTCTCCATCTCTCCCAGCATATTCTGAAAGTCTGAGAACAGGGAGTGGACCTTACTTGACCCTCCATCTCCAGCATGATGCCAGGCACAGAGAAGCTGCAAATAGATCCTAGGTATGTTGAGTTAATGCAGAGCTTGCAACTTGCTGAGAAGATACGGTTTTTGAGGTTGGCAAGGCAGACAGGCAGCATGGGCCTAAGCTCAAGAAAGCAGTTCTAACTTCCCCAGCAACTGGTCGCATGATCCCTGACTCACAGAGTGGAATTTGTGGCTTTTCTACAGAAAGCCCTACAGCTATCGCTTTCATAACTGCAGCAGGACTAGTGTGGCTCTCCTGCAGGACAGCACGGCCCTGGTGCCCTGGCTGACCAAGGACGTGACTAGGGACATGTCTGTCTGATTAGTCATTTTTCTCTGGTTTTGTAGGACCACACCTTCTTTTGGTCAGTTTCTAACATTTATAGCTCTTTGCAGTTTCTCATGCATAATTAAACACTGACTACCACTGAATATAAAGAAAACATTCATCAGAGATTAGAGAAAGAAAAACAAATCGATTGTCCAGAAGCCCTATCTCCTCACCCTGCCCTACGATAGAGGACCTCATAGTTTTGGCTGACTTCCCCTCAGGGTGGATGTTACCAGCTGCTCCCAGCCCATTGCTTGTTTAGCTGCCATTTGTCCTGTTCCAGTAAGAATAAGAGGATAAAGACTAGTAAGTCTTAAGGAGCTCCTGTATATCCGAAAGTGTCCTGCTAGAAGGGTAATGAGGAAAGCCTAGGGCAGCTTCTTCAGCCTGTGACCAGCCTGTGGTGAGGACCTTGTTCTCACGCTCTCCCTTTGTGTGCTTCCGGTTGTCTCTCCCCCCAAGGCTATAACACGAGAGTGGGGTGAGGCACCCAGCACCACTTTACCTAGGTTTATGCTCTCCTAAAGCCTGCACAGGTTACCCTCTGGGGCTCAACCTAAGACCTCTATTTTACTTAGGAGGACAAGGCTGATGGACGTCTTGACTAAGTATAAGGATACTTTTTAATCCATGAAGGACAAGATCTAAATAGACATGTTATATTTGTTATCTGTGATCTTTTTTTTTCAAAAGGGAGAACAATTCTCATACTCAGGCTGACATTTTTCATCCCAAGATTAGTTAATCACCAGAGATGATCTCTATGAGCCCTGACTGAACAAACACAAGAGAAACAATTCACTCCAAGGGGTCTGAGCATCATCATCTTCCTCAGGAAGTCCTGTCCTCAGACCCATCTGTAAGGGTCCCTGGTCACCCCCTCTCCCTTCACTCCACATGAGCTTTCTTCAAGGCACTTACCACCATCTGACATTGACTTCTGTCTTTCCTTCTTCCTTGTTTATTGTCTGTGTCTCCCACTGCAGGTGGTACATTGCGAGATTTTGCCAGTTTTGTTCTCTTTCACATGTGTGATTCCCACAACAAGGATTTGTGGTAACACAGAGATGGGGAGAGAGGGAACTAATAATTTTTAGGTACTCTGTGCTAAGAAATTTTACATATTCTACCTAATTTATTCTTACAACAGCCCCAGGAAATATATATTGTTGCTAAATTTTACAGAGAAGAAAGCCCAAGTTCAAACATCTCCTGCATGGAATTGTGTGTTTCTGTGTGTGTGTGTGTGTGTGTGTGTGTGTGTGTGTTAAAATGTATGTGAGAACTGCAATCAGTATTCCAGAAAGGCCTCTAAGAGTTAAAAGATCTTAACCAGGGAAAATGCCCCTGTATGTTGGAAACCCAATACCAGAAAATGTTAATTAATTATGCATGTGATGTTAGCTCACATTTATTGGGGGCTTCATGTTGCCAGGTACTATGCTGGGTGTCTCATTTGGGCAGGTACTATTCTCACCCTCATTTCACAAAGGGGAAGACTGAGGTAAAGAGGGACCATGTAATATTCTACATAGCTAGCAAGTAGTGGAGTTGGGATTTGAATCTTGGCAATCTAACTATAGGGCCCCAAATTTTAACCAGAGATGTGGGGGGAAGGGAGATGTGATTTGTAAAATGAATGAAAACAAAACAAAACAAAACCAATACTTTTTTCCTCCCCGCAAGGCTTAGATTTAGAGTGTAAGCCTCTTTGTTCCATGAGAATCATGATAACAGTATCAACTAACCTTTGCACAGCACTTTGCACATCACAAAGCATCTCCTCTGACTTCTTTGTGCTTCCCACAATGACTCTGAGAGGCAGGCGAGGTGTGTGTTAAGCTGTTACTCTCAGCTGACAGCTGGGAGGAGGAGCTCAGGAGGTGAAATGACTTGCTCAGTGAGTCTGTTCCATGAGGCGGCCACGGTGGCTCTCATTTAGCTTCTTGCCGCTGCAGGACTGGAGGCTGGTGGGATTTGACACCAGATGCCAGCTTCCTGGGTGGGAGGCAAGTCTGGAACTAAAGATCCTGCTTGGGAGGAGGGAAGCCGGAGGTGGGAGGAGGTGGATAAGGAAGGGTGTACGCTTTCCCCACCCAGCTTTGTGGTAAAGCACTTTACATCTTTGGTCTTTGAGGGCTGGTGTGGCCACAACCCTGCGGTACTGGGCTGGTGGCAGAGTTAAGAACTGCTCCAGAGTGAGTAGGGAGGAGGAGGAGGGGCATAATTTAAGAGACTAATACTCCTGGTTTTTATCTCAATAGTAGATTCCCAAGTGGTGGTAGCAAAAGGGCACGAGGATGAATTTATGGTATCATGGGCCACAAGGTTTCCTCACCAAGCCAGGTCCTTCTTGGAGGTTTTTAGAAATGTCTGAGGCTTTCTGTCTTTGAGAAGAGGCTTACTCCGTCACCAACCACTTGGTGCTCAGCACTGGGATTTGCACTTAGTAGGTGCTTAATAAATGCTGAGTCAACGTGTTTGCTTCTCCTTTAAATCCTGATTTTTGTAACCAGGCAAACCACTCTGTGCTTTGATTATTTTGCACTTTGTCACATCCCATTTAATCTTGTCTAATAAGCCCTGATATTTTACTTATGGGCTTGTGAGCTGACAACAGTACATGCTCAGTCACTGTTATAGTCTTGTGATTCAGTTTGTAGATGGTCAATGCACCATCCAGGTATGAGCTGTCTGAATCCAGATTTTTTAATGTGAAGGACACCTTTTCTCACTAAAAGGCCACAGAGGTCTTTGGAGAAATGGTTAATTCCATGCCCGGGTCAGGGAATCTTCAAGATAAACCTGGAACAGTTGTGGGGTCAGAATGAAAGAAAGCTATCTGGCCACTGGGATTATATCAGAGACCCCTAGCCCAACTTCAAGACAGTCATTCAGGGTCATTTGGGAATCAAAAAGTAACTGAAAGGAATGATACAAAATAAAAGCAACTGGTTGCTAGGGCACCTAGTTATTATTCTGAAAACAAGTGATTAAGGAAAAATAATAAAGTGAGCTACACCAGTTTTTATAGTGATTTAAAATAAAACCTAACTGCCTACATATACTACACCACTCCAGAACTATCTCCCTCACCTGCAACCAGTAGCAGGAATTTGAGGTCCTAGGACATAAGGAACTGTAAGAATCATTTAATTTCACCATCTTCACCAAATTCAATGTCTTCTATAAAATCTCCAATAACAGTCTGCCTACAACATGCTTGAACACTTCTGGGAATTTGAAATCCAGGCAGCCCATTCCATCTTAGATACACAGTGAGTATTTGAAAGCCCAATCTGGTGGGTGTTAAATGGTATCACGGTTTGGTTTTAATTTTTATTTCACCAGTTACTAATGAAATTGAGTAATTTCATGTGTTTAGTAGTAATTTTTATTTACTTCTTGAAGATATATATTTTCAACTTTTTGCCCATTTTTTAAACTGATTTTTTTAAAAATTAAATTCCGGGATTGTCTTAGTCTGTTTGCCCTGTTATAACAAAAATACCATAGACTGAGTGGCTTATAAACCACAGACGTTCATTTCTCACAGTTCTAGAGGCTGGGAAGTGCAAGATCCTGGCACCACTTCCTGGTTCATAGATGGCCATCTTTTAACTGTGTGTTTACAGGAGGAAGGGGTAAGAGAGCTCTCTGGGTATCTTTTATAAGGGCACTAATCCCACCCATGAGCACACCCATGACCTAATTATCTCCCAAGACCCTACCTCCAATACCATCACATTGGGGACTTGGTTTCAACATAAGAATTGTGAGGGGACATAGTCTATAGTTAAGGATCGTCAGTTATATTATACCAGAGGCCTGGTGCACAAAATTTGTGCATGGGGAGGGGGGGCTGTCCCTCAGCCCAGCCTGCACCCTCTCCAATCTGGGACCCCTAGGGGATCGGGCCTAAACCGGCAGTCGGACATCTGCGACTACTGGCTACCAACTGCTCGCCTGCCTGCCTGCCTGATTGCCCCTAACCGCTTCTGCCTGTCAGCCTGATCACCCCCTAACCTGCCAGCCTGATTGACACCTAACTGCTCCCCTGCTGGCCCGAATGCCCCATCTGCCCTCCGCTGCAGGCCTGGTTGCCCCCAACTGCCCTCCCCTGCAGGCCTGGTGCCCCCAACTGCCCTCCCCTGCAGGCCTGGTCGCCCCCAACTGCCCTCTGCTGCAGGCCTGGTCCCCCCCAACTGCCCACCCCTGCTGACCTGATCTCGCCCACAACGGCTCTCCTCTGCTAACCAATTTGGTTCTGATTGGTCAGTTTCAATGCCAATCAGTGTCAAAAGCTCTACCTCCTAGGCAGCCATTGGCTCCGCACAGCACCCACATTTGGTTCTGATTGATTGGTGTCTATGACAGTCAGCATCAAAAGCTCCACCTCCTAGGCAGTCATTGGCTCTTCACAGCACCCACATTTGGTTCTGATTGGTTGGTTCCTATGCCAGTCAATGTCAAAAGCTCCACCTCCTAGGCAGCCATTGGCTCCCCACAGAACCCAGATTTGGTTCTGATCGGTTGGTTTCTATGCCAGTCAGCGTCAAAAGCTTCACCTCCTAGGCAGCCATTGGTTCTTCACAGCACCCAGATTTGGTTCTGATTAGTCGGATCCTATGCCAGTCAGCGTCTCTGGGCCTATCAACGGGGCCTGATCAGAAAGGCGGGGCTGATCAGCAGCCCCGGTGGAGGTGCAGCTGTTGGCCAGACTGGAAGAGAAAGAGAGAGGCAAGTGCTGATCAAAAGCTGCCTCAGCGGCTACGGATAAGTCCCTGCTTCTCTTCTCAGCCATCTCTCTGGCCCTAATTCGTCAGTGCTGGGGCACCACAGTTCTGGGTTACCACGGCAACCCAGAGCTGACTGCAGGACTGACTTCCAGTTGGTGGAGCCTCAGTTGTTACTGGTCGTTATGACCCAGGGTTTTTATATATTAGGATTATCCTATAAATGTATTATCCTACAAATTTATTATCTTATAAAAAGTTATAATTTGATTATTTAAATTTTTAAAATTAAAATTGACTTTAGCATATGGTGTGAGATAGGAATGCAATTCATTTCTATCCATATTGGTGCCAATTGTCACAGAACAAGATGTGTCATAGTCTTCCTTTCCCACTGATATGTACATCACGCCAGATCTTTAATTACATAGTCTCTTCTTGCAAAAAAAAAAAAATTCTTGGTGACTCTTGGTTAGGCAAAAAAATTTTTTAGCTGTAATACCAAAAGCACAGCCCATAAAAGAATAAAATTTGTGTTTATTGTACTTCACCAAAATGAAAAACATCTGCTCATTACAGAAATCATCCTATCTAATAAAAGAGTAATATGGAAATTAACCATCACTCTGCTACACCCACAAGCCATGCCCACCAGCCACACCCACCAGCCAATCAGGAGCAAGTATGCAAATTAACCCAACCAAGATGGCTGCAGCCACAGAGAGAGCAGGAGGGAGGCTTGGGTTTCCCTGGCGATGGAGGAAGCCAAGCTTTCCGCACACCCTTGCCGGCCCACTCCAGGCTACAAAGTTTCAATTATAGAAGGTAAATAAATCCCAACAAAAATGGCAGCAGCTGCAGAGCTGGAGAGAGCAGGAGGCTAGGGTTGCCCCCGGTGATGGAGGAAGCCAAGTTTCCACAGCCCTGGCCTGCCTTGGCCTCTGCTTAAGGCTACAAAGTTTCAATTATAGAAGATAAATAAATCCCAACAAAAATGGTTGCTGCCACGGAGCGAGCAGAAGGCTTGGCTCTGCTTCAGGCTACAAAGTTTCAATTGTAGAAGATAAATAAATCTCAGATACCAGGGCCTCCACTTGGGTTGCCGGGGGGCGTGGCCAGCCTGCAAACCACAGGCCCCTCGCCCAGGCCACCCCAAGCCCCAAGGGAATCCCCACCCTGATCCAGGACACCCTTCAGGGCAAACCAGCTGGCCCCCACCCATGCACCAGGCCTCTATCCTATCTAATAAAAGAGTAATATGCAGATTGACCATCACTCCAGCACACAAGATGGCTGCCCCCATGTGGTCAAAGATCCTGCCCCCATGTGGACACAAGATGGCCACCACAAGATGGCCAGAAGGGGAGGGCAGTTGGGAGGGACCATGCCTGCAAGGGAGGACAGTTGGGGGCGATAAAGCCTGGAGGGGAGGGCAGTTAGGGGTGACCAGGCCTGCAGGGGAGGGCAATTAGGGGCAATCAGTTGGGGTAGACCAGGCCTGCAGGGGAGGGCAATTAGGGGCAATCAGGCTGGCAGGGGAGCAGTTAGGAATTGTTCAGGCTGACAGGGGAGTGGTTAGGGAGTGATCAGGCTGGTAGGCAGAAGCGGTTAGGGGCAATCAGAGAGGCAGGCAGGCAGGCAGGTGAGCAGTTGGGAGCCAGCAGTCCTGGATTGTGAGAGGGATGTTCGACTGCCCTCAAGGGGCCCCAGATTGGAGAGGGTGCAGGCTTGGCTGTGGGACACACACACACACACACACACTCCTCCCCATGCACGAATTCTGTGCACCGGGCCTCTAGTATAAAATAATATTAGATGTCAACTGTAATTGAAAAATAAAATTTAAGAAAAGGTTAAGTAGCTTACAAGAGTAGGACCCTAATCTGTTAGGATTGCGAACTTATAAGAAGGAAAAGAGATTTCTCTCTTTCCCTTTCCTGCCTGGTGAGGACACAGTGAGAAGGTGGCCATATACAAGCCAGGAAGAGAGTCCTCACTAGAGACAGAACTGGCACCTTGACCTTGGACTTCCCAGCCTCCTGAACTATGAGAAAATAAGTTTCGGTTGTTAAGCCACCAATCTATGGCATTTTGTATGGCAGCCCTACCTGACTAATAAAATGTACTAATACACACCAAATTACACAAGGCAAAAATTACAAGAAACATAAGATAAATAAACAGATAAATTTAACTCATTTATTAGAAATTATATAGGAATTAATAAGTGTAATGTTTACAAAATTAAATAAGGATGGTGGTAGAGAAAAGACCTATTTTAGCAGTCACACACACAAAAAAAATAACTAGAAATGTATCTGGTAATATATGTGTAAGATTTATATGTAAAATAACCTTTATTCTTTTACTAAGAAATATAAAACAAGACACTAAACTGCAAGGCCAGCTCATCCTTAGAGAAGAGGATAAATGTTGTAAAGATGTCTAATGATCCTAAATTAATCCATAAGCTAATAAAATATCAATTTTATATTTTGGAACATATCAAGAGTATTTTTGGAATTGTACAAGCTGATTTTAAAATTCACCTGGGAGCCCTGACGGGTTTGGCTCAGTGGACAGAGCGTCGGCCTGCGGACTGAAGTGTCCCAGGTTCGATTCCAGTCAAGGGCATGTACCTTGGTTGCAGGCACATCCCCAGTAGGGGGTGTGCAGGAGGCAGCTGATCGATGTTTCTCTCTCATCAATGTTTCTAGCTCTCTATCCCTCTCCCGTACTCTCTGTAAAAAATCAATAAAAAATATATTAAAAAAAAATAAAATTCGCCTGGGATAAAGTTTAGGTAATAATAAAAACATTTTGGAAACTAGAATAAAACATATTATTATGCTACAATAATTAGAAGCTTGATAATGAAGAAGAGATAAACAGACATGAATTAAAAGTATAAATATAGACCCAAATAACTGTGGCAATTTGAAGTAAGATAAATACTGCCTACAGTATGTTCCCATACGTAGACTCTGTGATATAATCCAGCCTTTGGAAGTAGCGAAAAGCAAAACATCTGGAGGAGAGCCGAAACTGGTTTGGCTCAGTGGATAGAGCGTCAGCCTGCGGACTGAAAGGTCCCAGGTTCGATTCCGGTCAAGGGCACGTACTTTGGTTGCGGGCACATCCCCAGTAGGTGGTGTGCAGGAGGCAGCTGATCGATGTTTCTCTCTCATCGATGTTTCTAAATCTCTATCCCTCTCCCTTCCTCTCTGTAGAATATCAATAAAATATATTTTAAAAAAAAAAACACACCTGGAGGAGGACTAGAGGAATAAGTACCAGAGGAGACAGCAAGGTTATGAAATGCAGCGCTACCAAGGACTTCTCACCGACAGGAAAGGGGACAGAGCACCAGTCATTGCAGTGCAGCCCCATCTCCTGTTTCCCAGCCTGTCCCCAATCTCTGTCTTGCTAAGGAATAAAACTGGCCTTAAATTTATATTTTAATTATAAATATAACACATACACATGATAAAAAGTTCAAACTATGGAAAGCAAACGGTTCTCATAACTGCTTCTCTCTTTTTTTTCATATTTAAATATTTATTCACAGTCCCATTGCATTATGAACTGTCCAGAGACAGTTTTGGTCTCTCTCAGACTCATGAAAATTTTAAATGATCCGGGCAACTCCTGTGAAGATCAAGTTTTCAAATTCTTCACCAAGGACATCCTTAGGTCACGTGTGCTCGCAGGTAGTACTCAGGTAGCAGCAGTCTATGCTTCAAGCATCCATCTTTCCCTCGCCCAGTAGGCGATACTCATTCAATTTCCGCCGGGTTCTGCACCTGGACACGGCGGTCAGGATCTAAACCTTAACTTGCACTTCTACGTGGACTGATTTCACACGTGACATGGGTCGATTTACATGAGGCCGTTCCCTTTCACAAAACCCCCCTACGGCAGAGGCCACGCGGCCGGCCGCACCCACAGAGCCCCCGCCACGCAGGGGCTGCAGGCCAGCCTAGCAGCACCCCAGCGCAGAGACCAGAAAGCTCCACGCTGCTTCTTCGCCTCACCCCTACGCCTTCCTCTCAATGGCCTTTGCACACTGTGTGCACACATGTTCCCGCGGAACCCTGGGAAAGAGTGTTTCTGAGCAGAGGGGTGGATTAAACCTGGATGGGAATGGACTGAGGGGACAGCGCCAGGGAAGGAAAGCAATCTTTCAAGGAGTTGGCTATAGAGGAGAGCAAACTAAGAGGGAAGCAGAGAAAATAACTAGTTTGTTTGTTTTTAAATAAAAAATTGATTTCTTTTCGTTTTCTAGCAGGAAGGGACTAAGTGGCAGAAAAAAAGACTTATTTTCCTGTGCCTTGTAAGTTGTTAATATCTAAGTTACAGTAGAACTGGAAAGAATATGCAGGTAATTTGACTAAATGTGCTCACTTTAAAAAATTATGCTTGCATCTCCAAAGACATGTTACTGAGTCCCATCTGACTGTAGAGGGTGACCTCAAATTCTCCACATTTTGAGTATGATATTTTCAAAGGAAGATACAAGCTGAATACACAAAATAGACAGGCATGTTTCCATTATATCCCCTTTGCTGCCATCTAGTGACAGTTCTAAGCAACGTAAAGAAGTGTAAGAAGCCCAGGGTCCAGAACAAGACTTGTATGACTGAGGCCTTTGTCCATGCAGTGCCCTCATTAAGCTGGGGTGTTTCCAACTAAGCCTAGAGAAACAACCCAGATACTTACTTCTTCAACAAAATGAAACTACTTTGTCTCCCTAACATGGGGAATAAATATAATGGCCATGTACTTCTATTTAGAAGAGGTACTCCTACTACCTGTCAAAAAATTCATATAGGTTTATTTATTTATATTGGTTTTAGAGAGGAAGGGAAAAGATTAATGTGAGAGAAATATCGATCTGTTGCCTCCCACACACAACCCTGATGGGGATCAAACCCGCAACCTGGGTATGTACCCTGAGCAGGAATAAAACCTGCCACCTTTGGTGTATGGAACAACACTCCAATCAACTGAGCCACACTGGCCAGGGCCGTAAAGGTTCTTAAATTTCCCTTAGGAACTTATTAGATGGTTCTGGGGGAAAATTAGAACTCACCTTTAAATTTATGGAAAGTATTATTTTTGCCACTGACAATTTCAGATTTGGTTCAATAGCTTCTCTGCCTCTCATGACCTAAGTCAAAGAGTACATTGCCAGGCGTCCTCAAACTACGGCCCGCGGGCCACATGCGGCCCGCCGAGGACATTTATACGGCTCGCCGGGTGCCGCTGCCTGTCCTGCTTAGCAGCCGACTCGTCCCGGGCCCGCAGTGCGCATAGGAATTTGTTCATAGTTTTTTTTAAAACTATAGTCCGGCCCTCCAACGGTCTGAGGGACAGTGAACTGGCCCCCTGTTTAAAAAGTTTGAGGACCCCTGTATGTCCCAGACTCTGCTAAGCTCTCTGCCTGCATTATTTCATGTAATTCCCCCCACAACTCAACCACAAGTATTTTATCCAACTTAAGAGCAAAATTCAAATTGACCAGTTGCTAGGTGACCAAGATGCAAACCCAAGTATGTTGTCCTAGGGCAGTGGTCGGCAAACTGCGGCTCGTGAGCCACATGTGGCTTTTTGGCCCCTTGAGTGTGGCTCTTCCACAAAATACCACGTGCGGGCGCGCATGTACAGTGCGATTGAAACTTCGTGGCCCATGCGCAGAAGTCGGTTTTTGGCTCTCAAAAGAAATTTCAGTTGTTGTACTGTTGATATTTGGCTCTGTTGACTAATGAGTTTGCCGACCACTGCCCTAGGGCCCAAAGTCTTCATCATTAAATCCTGCCTATCCTTATCAAAGATTAGTATTATGTATGCATCTGACTTAGACACTGTCTCACATAGCACACACTGCCCCCAGTAAATAGGTTATAGCAGTGGTCCTGCAAGAGGGTCCTGGACCAGCATATCACCATCACCTGGGAGCTGGTTAGAAATAGAAATTATTTGGCTACAGCCCAGACCTCTGGAAAGCCATTCTGGGAATGTTTTAACAAGCCTTCCAGGTGATTTTGATGCATGCTGAAATTGAGACCACTGGGTCTCTCACAGTACCGTTTGCTTTACTCATTTACATTCCAATTCCTCTACTTGACTACCCACTTAACCTTAGTTCCTTCAAGCTAAGGCTGTCTTACCCATTTTATTTCTACCGCACTTAGATTGAATAAATTAATAAAGAATGTGGAAGCCAAAGGTTTTAAACAACGTATCTTATTCATTGGTGTAGGACAGAAGTCTCAACAGTATTAAAAAAAAAAAAAAAAAAAAGACTTGGAGCTCCCCTTCCCCTAAATAAAAAATCCAGAGGTTGTATAAGGAGCCAGAAGAATAAAAGGATTCAGCGTGGTAAACCTGTTATGGTGGAAATTCAGCAGAACATTGAGGGCCAGCGTATTTTCATACAAGAGTGTATTCAGAAGCAGTGCTTATAGACTCATGTTCCACTGTTAGTCAATTTCTAACACAAATTAATTCCATTCACAAACTAATGTAAAGCAGTTGTAATTTCTTCTCCTAAGGCAGTGGTCGGCAAACTCATTAGTCAACAGAGCCAAATATCAACAGTACAATTGAAATTTCTTTTGAGAGCCAAAATTTTTAAACTTAAACTTCTTCTAATGCCACTTCTTCAAAACAGACTCGCCCAGGCCATGGTATTTTGTGGAAGAGCCACACTCAACGGGCCAAAGAGCCGCATGTGGCTTGCGAGCCGCAGTTTGCCGACCACGGTCCTAAGGCGCTCCTAAAAGGAGGAAAAGGCTGCAGTGCCACATGTTGGTTACCACATGCTACCAAATGTACTGACCTATTTGCTCCCGGTTTTATGGCTCTACGAAATGCAAACCACAAACTGAGAATACATCACACTCTGGAGTATTTGCTTTATTTTTATAGAGAACAGAGAAGTTTATTCAGGATAAAAATGTAAACTATGAAATTTAACAACATACAAAGGTCTGTTGCAGGACCCTGTGGTTGCTGTCAAAATTGCAAAACTCATTACATTTAAGAAAGTGGTGTTGGTCCAGTCAGAAGTTACTCCAGACACAAAACTGCTACACACTAATGGCAGATCCTCAAAATGGCCCTGCTTCCAAGTGACTTGGCCGGTTAACAGGACACTTGCTAAGCAAAGATCAAGTCTTTTGTGAAAGATAACTGCAATCACCTCATAGTCACACAACACTCTGTGGATATCCCGCTGGATGAAACTATTGCCAGCAAGGCCATCTTCTAAGACTCTACACTAAGTACAAGGCCAGGAGGAAGACAAAGTTCAAGTTTGAGAAAATAAAAAACAGGCAAAACAAATGATTCTTCCAAAGCTGTGCTTTTAGATGTTGCTTAAATCCTGAAAATAATTTCCTGGGAGAAAAATAAAAGGTGGTAGTATGCAAAATATTCCATTTTTTAATTTTTATGAATAATTGTCATTAATACACCAGAAACGGACATGATTATAAAAGATACAAAAAGAAATCAGAATGTTAACATTTAATAGAATTAAAATTTGAGCTGAAGGCTGCATAGCTGTTTGCTAGATTGTAAATAATTTCACTCAGAAAGTTTAACTTAGATTTCAAAATCTACATTGAGCTGCATTTGGATTAAGTAATTTTTGCTTTAGGTAATTTGCTATTAAAGTTCTCCAAGGGGAAGGCAGGGAGGTATGGGCATTGCAAATTTTTAATTAACAAGTTGAGATTGTTTTGGTTACATATGGTTTAATTATTAATGTAGGTCTAAAATGCTATTTCAGTTTGTCAGAGCACAAGAGAACTTCAAAAGAAGTCAAAGGCTTAGAGATGGATAAATCCATTCTAACTTCTGGAAAACAACTAACACAGTGTAATACCATCACAAAGAACTTATGGTTTAATTCAGTTTTCACTTTGACTTTTAGAGTATCTTTTAATAAGAATTTGGTGAAAAACAGGAAAATTCTACTGATTTAACAGCTGTCCATAAGAAGGAAACAAAAGAAAGTTAATAGATAGTGATGGGCCTTAAGAATCAGTGAACAATCAATATATTTTAATATAGTGAATCTTGAGTCATACTTACAAACTGATGATTTATATACTACAAGACTTTACAAACATAAAACTTCATGTTACAGAACTCCAAAACCAATGGAATTAACTTCTTTTCCTTTTTAATTATTCCTTCAACAGAAAGTCTTAAAACTGGTTTCTGAAATTCCTACATTTTTATACGTCATTAAAACATGATTGTTCTTGTCAAAATTATGCAGGAAATACTTTCAAATAAGGTCAAGAAGTTCATATTCTCGCAAAAAATGTTTTCAGTTCTCTGTACTCCAGGTTACATAAAAAAGAAACGAGAACAGTGGGACTCAGGTCATTTCTTTCCACCGCCTGATGGCATTAAACCCCCGTGTTTCAATGTCTCCATGCTAGGAAAGGACAGTGTTTACGTGCTCTATTGTTAAGTATCTCTAGTTCTAAGAGAGCTTTTCCTTTTTCTTTTGCCCTTAGCGGAGGCGAGCCACCGACTTCCTTTTTGTGCCAGTTTTCCAAGAGACTAAGTGAGTTTTTGCCCTAATGTTTTTGCCTGGAGTTTTGCGCGCCTTCTCTTTGTGCACCTTCATATGCTGTCTGAGGTGAGAGCTCTGGCTGAAGCATTTGCCACATTCACTGCACTGGTAGGGCTTCTCCCCCGTGTGGGTTCTCTGATGCTGAATAAGGTGGGAGCTCTGGCTGAAACATCGGCCGCATTGATCACACTGATAGGGTTTTTCTCCAGTATGAATTCTCTGGTGCTGAATGAGATTTGAGCTCTGTTTAAACCTTTCTCCACACTCATCACATTTATAGGGCTTTTCCCCAGTATGGATCCGTCGATGCTGTATGAGATTAGAACTCTGAAAGAAACTTTTCCCACAATCAGCACATTTATGGGATTTCTTTCCAGTATGGATCTTCTGGTGTTGAAAAAGGGTTGAGCTCTGACTGAAACTTTTTTCACATTCTTTACATTTATAGGGCTTCTCATCCAAGCCTCTTCTCCGTCTACTCAAGCTTGAGTCAAAGCGAATAGTCATTCCCCATTTCTGTCGCTGCCAGCCTCTTTTGCGCTGGTTCTCAGAGGTCTTTCCTTGGCTTGCGCTCCGAGAAATACCTCCCTTCAGTTTTCCTAACCGCATTGTGGGAATCAAATGTGTTCTTAACAGAGTCCACTTGCTTCTTCTGAACTAATGCTTCTCTTCCTATAGCTAGAGCTCAGAATTTTCTGGGTGTAGAAGAAAAAACAAAAATAAATTACAGATGATTTGTTAATTATTCAACTTTATATCTCTTTAGATCCATCAAAATTGCTTCCATTTTTAAATTTAAGAAGTATTCAATACATATGAAAACAAAAACAATTCTGCAGAAAATACTTGTAAAGTAATTCTAATAATTTCAGAGTTTAAACTTAATATTAGCAAATAAATATCGTTTTAATATTTACTCCCATGTTAAACTTCTCACTAGTAGCTATCTAATTAAGGAGTCCAAATTAGAAAAACATGACAAATCATGCTTTCATTAACTACAGAGTACCTCAAAAAATGTATATACACTTTAACAGCTGATAGCTCAATTTTGAAAATGAAATGTATTTTAATAAACACTGCCTTTATATTTATTGAAAGTGTGTGTATACACTTTTTGGGACACCTATATTTGTCCTTATTCATTTAGCCATTCTACTTTCACAGCTATAGATAACAACTTTGCTCTAGTTTTTAGCATAAACTGTTTTGAAAGTAGGAACTACTCTGTAAGGAGCACTAAGTTTCTGTGAGTTAATTAAACAAATGCTGGATGAGAAAAATGCCCATAAAGAGATGCTTTATTTTTTTCTAGATTTGAATGATCAAAGAGGACAATTGTTTGAAAACTTGAGGATTGTGTTTTGAAAGATAAATATTTTTAAAGAACTTTTACAGGATAGCGAAAGAAACAGTAAGAAAAAGGGTGCAGAGGAGAAAGTTTACATATAAAAATAGGGTTGGAATTTAAAAAATACCCAAATGCCAAATAAACTCAAAATTTCAAATAAATCAATTTATTTACATATAAAGTTATTTTTTAAAAAGGGCATAAACAAGCCACAAACTCCAAATAGGTGAAAATGTACGAGAAGCTAGGCTTCAAAAATAATACAATTATTTGAACTATTTTTCACATCAGATGTCAGGAAGTAGACTTTAAAAAATTACGCTGGGTCTCTGCAAACAGGCTTCTGAAACAAATAATGAAAACACAAATGACATCATTGTTCTGCCGTTCCTTCATCTTACTGTATAACTGAGAGTTCAGGCTTGAGAGCACTGGGGAATTTATCTGGATATTCAATAATTATATCTGCTGCAATTATGGTATCAGAAAGAGCAAACTGCATTCAAAACAAAATTACAGCAATACGGCTACTCAGTCTTTAACTGTAGTAAATATTTATAGAACATCTTACAAGGAGACATTTGTTAGGTCCATGGTACTGGAGTTCAAAAAATAGCTTTAATAGTAATTATACACTGAAAAAACGCATTTACTTTTTAATACTATAGAAGTGAGACCTGGCAGGAAACTCAAGAGACTACCTAATCCACCTAAAACACTGGAAATGAGGAAATCATACTATAGGCAGCCTGTATGCCAGACACGTGCCATCTTATTCAATTCACATAGCAGTTCTAGGCGATCACCTCCGCCTGCCAACCTGGCCCCAGCCTGTACTGCTGTGGCGGAACTGATGTTCGTGCAGCCAGAGCTTTCAGCCTCAGGCAGGTTGGCATCACGGCCCTCAGGTGCAGGCATTAGGGTGAGCCTTGGGTGGTAGTGGCAGTGTCCGCTGGTCTGGGAACACGCGTAACAGGAACGTGCCTGTTTTCACACATAAAACTGGGAGGACAATAAAGCAGCTACACCAACAGCGGCTAGGTTTAGAGAGTAAAAGTCGCTAAGTCCTTCAGAACCGCCCGGTGCTACCCGGACATCAGTTCCCAACACGCGGAGCGACTGAGGCACAGGAAGCCGTCCGGCCGCCCGCCTACGGCCCCACTGCAGGCCCCTCAGGGCCTCCGCCGGCCCGCTCCGCACACGCCGCCCGCCGCCTCCTCCGCCCCCAGCCCGGCGTCCTCCAGCGGCGCGGGGAGCGGAGGCCAAGACCAAGGCCACCATCCCCAGCCTGCCCAGGCCCACGCACCCCCCACTCCCGCCTGCCGCCCGCTCCCCGCGTCTCTCGGGCCCTCATTCCCCGCGCCCACCCACCCCGCCGGGGTCCGCTTCCCGCACCCCCGGGGCCCCACTCACCGCGCCTCCCGGACCCCGGCCGCCCCCCTGCCGCCCCGCTCACTGCGCCTCTCGGACCCCGGCCGACCCCCTGCCGCCCCGCTCACCAAGCCCACCGCCCCAGCTCCCCAGCTCGGAGCCCTCCAGACACCGGAAGTACAGGCCCCGCCGCCGCCGCCACTCTAGGAACGCGGCGGAGCAACTCTATGGTCGCGGCCCCCTTCTCCCAATGGGTTCCTCCTCCCGCTCCTCCGAAGGCGTCCCGCCCCCGCCCCTTGTGGCGGAGGAGCAACCTGCAGTCCGGTGCTTCCCGTCAGGGTTTAGGGGCCATAACCCAGCCCCCCAGCTCCAGACTTTTTTCTGCACATCTCGCGCATTGACTCATTGTAAGGGGTGCTTTCGGGGAGCCCAACTGTCCCCGATCTTTTTCACGAGTCACCTTGTTTCATTCTCACCAAAACGCCCCCATAGGGCCGGAATGGTCATAACTCATTTCACCCGTAAGGAAACCAAGGCGTAGAAGAAGTTTGCTCCAGTGTGCACCGTGAAAGTGGATGATCAAGGATTGGGGCGGGTTTTTCCCATGGAAGTCTCCCGATTTTCCACACCCCCTTATTTCTCCTTAGTAATGGTCTCTCCTGGTTCTCCTCTCCTACCGATCCTCCTCCTCAGCCAAGCTGGCCTGCGCTGGGCCATCCGACCTGTCCTCTGGGTACCCTCTTTCCTCTGCCAACTCCTCCGGTCCAGTGGCTTCAGATACCATTCATAGGTGCTGAAGACTCCTGGATTGTGAACTCCAGGCCCACCTGAGATGCAAATATTACTGAACTCCAGACTTGTCTGCCCACTTGAGTACTCAGCACTACTTGCTTGTGTGACGGACATTGCAAACTTGACTGAGTGAATTTATGATATTCACCTAACATATTCCTTCAAAAGTCGCCATCCCAACAAACTGATGGCAACTCCATCTTTCCAGGTGCTCAGGTCCAAACTCTTGATGTCATTGTTGACTCTTTTTCATGCAAAACCCAAATCTAATCCATTGAAATTATATTGGCTTTATTCTCAGAATATATCCGGAAATGAACCTCTTTTACCCCCACTGCTATAACCTCTAGCAAGCCACTCTCATCTCCTGTCTGGATATATTGATTATTGCTTTGGCTTCCTCACTTGTCTCCCCAAAGTCTACTCACAGCCCCAGAAAGATCCTCTTAGAATCCAAGTCAGACCATGACATTGCTTTTGTTCAAAACCTCCATAGGTTTCCAATGTCATTAGAAAAAGCCCATGGCCTCACAGTGGTGCACACAGCTGTCCTGGTCTGTTTCTTGCTCTTTTTTGTGTCTGCATTGCTAAGAACAGGGCTTAGCAGGTACCGGCACTCAGCAAGTATTTGTTGAATGAATGAATTTGTAAGATACCTCATTGTTTACAAGTGCGTTTACATCTATTCTCAGGTCATTCATCTTTACTACAGCCTCATGATGCAGGGATAGTTATGTCTGTCTTACAGATCAGTAAAATAAGGCTGAGGGAGGGAGACTTTCCTGAGGTAACACAGTGCGTTGATGGTAGAGGCCAGAGTAGCTCCAGGTGGGCTAAGGCCTGGACAAGGAATGCCAACTCAATAATCTGGATAGTAGCTAGACTGTTTTAAAGATTTAAATGAGATAAATGTAAGGGATTTAGCACAGTGTATAATACAAAAATATGAGGTGTTGCTATTACTTTTACTAGTATTATTAAATCATTATTAGAAGTTGATGCTGGTAGTTGAAGGGTGTGGTGGTAGGGAGCAATGGCCAGAGATAGTATAGGAAAAGTTGTGTGGACCAAGAAGGGCCCAGTTGGCTAACTGGATTCAAATTTAAAAGGAGAGCCTAGCGGCCCTTTCTAAATAGGGGCCTTTCATACAAGCCACACAGCAGGGAGAAGCCTGCCCTGACCTAGCTGCCTGCACTGTGTTCCTGATCTTCCTTATAAAGGAATTCCTGGAATTTCAGCTAATAGGACTGAGGCTTTCCCCATCCAGTCAGAGCTGAGCAGCTATATCACCAACATCTTCACCGATCAATCAGAGCAGCTCCATTTTGACCACTCAGGACAGTGCCTTTTGGACCAATCAAACTGCAAGTATTTGGAGTCCTCATTTGCATGAAGATGACCAATCAGGGACCAGGCTGTGTATATAAGCCAGCTCCCCTCTAGCTGAGACAGTAACCTGCCCCTTTCCACTAATGACTGAAGGTTGTGTTCCCTCTGCTGGTGCTGAAACACTGAAGAAGTTTCGCTGGAGTAGCAGAGTGGGGTAGAGCAGAGCTGTCCAGCCCCATGGCCCTCTCACCCTGCGGCTGTCTCACTCCAGGGCTGCCTTACAGCCATGCTGCTTCATAATTGAGCTGTAACCACACAGCTGTTTCATAGCCGTACTCCGTTTGACAGTTTCAAGAGCAAAAATGACCTGCTGGGACTGTTTGCTCTATGTACATTAAAATAAGATAACATTTATTTAAAAACATGTTATTAGTAAGACAGTCATTAATTAGGACTAACTACTTCCATGTCCCACATAAAGGTGAATTACCTCTTTTAGCTTACCTGAAAACAATTTGGCCAACTATAGAAGGCCCAGAAATGTGTAGATTAGAGAAGTAGAGATTTAGAGAAAGAAAAATGAATTTTAAAAAGGAGAGAGAGAGATGAAAGTCATGAAACAAAGGTGTGTAGGTAGCCAAGAATGGACAGAGTAGGAGGTAAGGATGGAGAGGGGCAAGAAACAGAAAAGGATATGGGGTGGGGAGGAGGAGGAAGATTAAAAGAAAAAGGAGAAAGAGGGAGAGAAAACAAGCAGGGTTTTATGCCTTCTACTTATTAGTATAATTATAGTCAATTCTTACTGAACACTTACCATGTGCCAGGCACTGTTTGAAGCATCTCATTCCATATTCCTGTGATATGATTGTTTCCAATCACTTACTGACCCTTTTTGTCTTTTACATCCCTGCCTATTGCTGTGTGACTTTCAGTGCCTCCTAGAGAATGACACCCCATCCCACTAATGTTGATTTTATGTGTGAATAGCATTGGCCAACTGCGTGTGAGTGAGTGGACATGAAGTATATCATGTCCCAGAGAGGCTTTAAAGCATTGTTTCTGCCTCCACTCTGTTCTTGCCTCTGCCTTGAGAATACTGTGTGCCAAGTGGGGGCTGCTCCTTCAGTAGGACCTGCGAGAAGACATGTGGAGCAGAGATACATATGCCCACCTGCAGCCACCTATAGTCCCATGTAACGACAAATAAATGCTCTGGTTGTAGTCACTGAGATTTTTGGTGTTATTTGTTTCTGTAACAAAGTTGACTAAAAAACCTCCCACAACTTTAAGAGATAGGAACTGTTATTATCCTTATTTTACAAATGAGAAAATGGGCACAAGTAACTGGCTTTGTTTTGTTGTTTTTTTTGTGTGTGTGTGTTTTTGTAATAAAAGTTATCTTTATTGTTGAAAGTATTAGAGATGTCCCCTTTTTTTCCCCATTGACCCGCTCCACCCCACAGCAGCCACCCTCCCACTCCCGGCCTTCACCATACTACTAGAAGTGTCCATGGGTTATGCATATATGCATATAAGTTCTTTGGTTAATCTCTCAGCACCCAAACCAGCAACACCACATCCATTCTGAGACTCATCAGTCTGTTCCATGCTTCAATTTCTCTGGATCTGTTTTGTTCATCAGTTTATTTTGTTCATTGGATTCCACATATGAGTGAGATCATGTGATACTTGTCTTTCTCTGACTGGCTTATTTCCCTTAGCATAATACTCTCCAGGTCCCTCCATGCTATCTCAAAGGGTAAGAGATCCTTCTTTTTTTACTGCTGCATAGTATTCCATGGTGTAAATGTACCACAGCTTTTTTATCCATTCATCTGCTGATGGGCACTTGGGCTGTTTCCAGATCATAGCTATTGTAAATTGTGCTGCTATGAACATAGGGGTGCATATATTCTTTCTGACTGGTGTTTCGAGTTTCTTAGGATATATTCCTAGAAGTGGAATCACTGGATCTAATGGCAGTTCCGTATTTAATTTTTTGAGGAAACTCCATACTTTTTTCCACAGTGGCTGCACCAGTCTGCATTCCCACCAGCAGTGCACAAAGGTTCCCTTATCTCCACATTCTCACTAACACTTGTCATTTGTTGATTTGTTGATGGTAGCCATTATGACAGGTATGAGGTGATACCTCATTGTTGTTTTAATTTGCATCTCTGTGATGATCAGTGACTTCGAACATTTTTTCATTATGTCTCTTGGCCATCTGCATGTCCACTTTGGAGAAGTGTCTATTTAGGTCCTTTGACCATTTTTTAATTGGATTGTTTGTCTGCAAAAATATTGCTATGAGAGATATCTGAGATTTTGCTGACTATGGTTTCTCTGAGGATTTTTGTGGTTTCACATCTTACATTTAAGTCCTTTATCCATTTTGAGTTTATTTTTGTGTAAAATGTAAGCTGGTGGTCTAGTTTCATTTGTTTGCATGTACCTGTCCAATTGTCCCAACACCATTTATTGAGGAGACTGTCTTTACTCCATTGTATGCTCTTGCCTCCTTTGTCAAATATTAATTGAGTGTAATGGCTTGGGTCAATTTCTGGGATCTCCGTTCTGTTTCATTGATCTATATGTCTGTTCTTGTGCCAGTACCAGGCTGTTTTTATTAGAGTGGCTTTGTAGATATCTGGTATTGTTATTCCTCCAACTTTTTTCTTCTTTCTCAAGATTGCTGCAACTATTTGGGGTCTTTTTTGGTTCCATATAAACTTTCGAGTATTTGTTCTAGATCTGTGAAATATGCCGTTAGTATTTCAATAGGGATTGTATTGACTTTATAGATTGCTTTGCGTAGTATGGACACTTTAATGATGTTAATTCTACCAATCTATTATCATGATACATTCTTCCACTTGTTTATATCTTGTCAACATCCTGTAGTTTTTCAAGTACAAGTCTTTTACCTTATTGGTTAAGTTTATTCCTAAGTATCTTAATTTTTTTTTTGTTGTTGTTGTTGCAGTGGTAAATGGTCTTTTTTTTTTTTTTTTTTTTTTTAGTTTTTCTTTCTGAGAGTTCATTATTGGTGTATAAAAATGCCATCAATTTCTGGATGTTAATTTTGTATCCTGCTATGTTGTCAAATTCATTTATTAAACCTAGTAGTTTTTGGTGGAGTCTTTAGGGTTTTTTATGAACAACATGATGTCATCTGTGAATAATGACAGTTTTACTTCCTTCTTTCCAATATGGATACCGTTTATGTTTTCTTCTTGTCTGATGGCTGTGGCTGGGACTTCCAATACTATGTTGAATAAGAGTGGTGAAAGTGGACATCCCTGTCTTGTTCCTGTTTGTAGGGGAAATGGTTTTAGTTTTTGCCCATTGAGTACAATGTTGACTGTAGGTTTGTCATATGTGGCCTTTATTTTGTTAAAGTGTGATCCCTCTAGTTCCACTTTGCTGAGAGGCTTTTTAAAAAATAAAAAAAAAATGGGTGTTGGATTTTGTCAAATGCTTTTTCTGCATCTCTTGATATGATCATGTGATTTTTATCTTTTAACTTGTTTATGTGATGTATCACGTTTATTGATTTGCAAATATTGTACCAGCTTTGCATCCCTGGAATAAATCCCACTTGGTCATGGTGTATGATCTTTTAAATATATTTCGGAATCTAATTTGCTAATATTTGGTGAGGATTGTAGCTTCCTGGTTCATCAGGGATTCTGACCTGTATAATTCTCTTTCTTTGTAGTGGTTTTATCTGGCTTTGGAATTAGGATAGTGTTGGCCTCATAAAAAGAGTTTGGGAATGTCCCTTCCTCTTGGATATTTTGGAATAGTTTGAGGAGGTTACGTGTTAGTTCTTCTCTGACTGTTTGGTAAAACTCCCCTGTGAAGCTCTTTGTACCTAACCTTTTGTTTGCTGGGAGTGTTCTTTTTTTATTTTTTATTACTGCTTCAATTTCATCAGTTGTTATCAGCCTATTCAGGTTTTCTGATTCTTTCTGATTCAGTTTTGGAAGATTGTATTTTTCTAGAAACTTGCCCATTTCACCCACATTATCCAGCTTGTTGGCATGTGGCTATTCATAGTATTTTCTTATAATCCTTGCATTTCTGTAGTGTCAGCTGTTACTTCACCTCTTTCATTTCTGATTTTATTTATTTGGGTCCTCTCTGTTTGTTGCTTGATGGGTCTGGCTAATGGTTCATCATTCTTGTTTATCTTTTCAAAGAACTAGCTCTTGGTTTTATTAATCTTTTGTATTGTTTTTTAGTCTCTATGTCATTTATTCTGCTGTGAACTTTATTATTTCCTTCCTTCCCTTACTCTGGGATTTTCTTGTTGTTCTCTTTCATTATTATTATTATTATTATTATTATTATTATTATTATTATATAATATATATTGTTATTGTTATGGTTGTTGTTGATGCTCACCCAAGGATATTTTTCTATTAATTTTTAGGGAGAGTGGAAGAGAGAGGGAAAGACAGAGAGAAACACTGATGTGAGAGAAACAGATCGATTGGTTGCCTCCTGCATGAGCCCTTACCAAGGCTCAGGCTGGAGAGGAGCCTGCAACCAAGGTACATGCCTTGACCGGAATTGAACCCAGGACCCTTTAGTCCACAGGCTGATGCTCTATCCACTGAGCCAAACAGGCTAGGGCCTTGTTGTTCTCTTTCTATTTTTTTTTAAGTTGTAGTTTTTATAGTTTATTAAAATGTGTTCTTGATTTTTTGAGGTAGGCTGTAGTGCTGTTAACTTCCCTCTCAGAACTGCTTTTGCTGTGTCCCATAGATTTTGGGTTCTTGTGTGTTCATTTTCATTTGTTTCTAGGAAGTTTTGATTTCTTCTTTGATCTCATTGGTAACCCATTCATTATTTAATATGCTATTTAGCCTCCATGTGTTTGCATGTTTTTGAGTGTTTTTGTTGTAGTTGATTTTTAATTCCATTGTGATCTGAGAAGATACTTGATATAATTTCAATCTTCTTCAATTGTAGAGACTTATTTGTGTCCTAACATGTGGTCTATCTTTGAGAATGTCCCATGGGTACTTGAGGAGAATGTATATTCTACAGCTCCAGTGATGTCAGTGGGGTATTAAAGTCCCCTACTATGACTATATTTCTGTCAACCTCTCTCTTAAAGTCCTCCAGAAGTTTTTTTAAAATATATTTAGTGCTCCTATATGGGTGCATATATGTGTGCTAGGGTTATATCCTCTTGTTGTATCGATCCCTTTAGTATTATGTAGTGACCTTTATTGTCTATTTTTATGGCCTTCTATTTTGTCAGATATGAGTATTGCTACCTCAGCTTTTTCTTTGTTGTCATTTGCATGAAAAATTATTTTACCCATCCCTTCACTCTCATCCTGTGTGAGTCTTTTGTTCTGAGGTGGGTCTCTTATAGACAGCATATATATGGGTCATGTTTTCTAATCCATTCAACCTACCCTATGTCTTTTGATTGGAACATTCAATACATTTACATTTAAGATTATTATAATAGGTGCTATTTTTGCCATTTTATTTCTTTATGCCTATGTTTCTCTCTATATTTCTTATTACTCCAGCAATCTTTAAAAAAATTATATATATATATATATATATATATATATATATATATATATAATTGATTTCAGAGAGGAAGGGAGAGGGAGAGGGAGATAGAAACATTACTGATGAGAATCATTGATTAGCTGCCTCCTACATGCCCCCTACTGGTGACCGTGCCACAACCCGGGCATGTGCCTTGACCGGGAATTGAACGATGACCTTCTTGTTCATGGGTCGAATCTCAACCACTGTGTCATACAGGCTGGGCTTATTACAGCAGTCTTTAACATGCCTTGCAATGCTGGTTTGGTGGTGATAATCTCCTTTAGTCTTTTTTTTTTTTTTTTTTGTCTGAGAAGCTCTTTATTTTATTGTCTATTTTGAATGATAGTCTTGTTGGATAGAGTATTCTTGGTTTTAGGTCCTTGTTTTTCTTTAGTTTGAATTCCCATGTGGCCTGTAGAGTTTCTGATGATTAATCAACTGATAGCCTTATGAAGCTCCTTTGTATGTAACAAATTGCTTCTTTCTTACTGCCTTTAAGATTCTCTCTTTGTGTTTAATTTTTGGCATTTTAATTATGATGTGTTTTTTTCTCATGCTATTGAGCATCCTTGCTAATTTTGGGTTTTTCTTGCTTGGGATTCTCTGTGCCTCCTGAACTTGTGTGACTTTTTCCTTCACCAGGTTAGGAAAGTTTTCTGCCATTATTTCTTCAGACAGGTTCTCTATCCCTTGCTCACTTTCTTCTTCTTTTAGTACTCCTATAATATGGATATCGTTATGTTTCATGGTGCCCTATTACTCCCTTAAACTGTCCTCCTGATTTTTAATTGCTGCTTCTTTTTGATTCTCTGATGGAGTGATTTTTTCTACCCTGTCTTCTAATTCGCTGATCAAATCCTGGGCTTCTTCTAATCTTCTGTTTATTCCTTCCATTTTGTTTTTTATTTCTGCTATGTCACTCTTCATTTCCAACTGGTCATTTTTCATAGTTTCTATCTTTTCTCATGCTGTTGAGCATTCTTATAATTTTTAATCTGAACTTTCTATCTGATAAATTGCTAATCTCCATTTCATTTAGCTGTTCTTCTGGAGAATTCTCTAGTTCTTTCATTTGGGGAATTTTTTTTTGTCTCCCCCTTTTGGCTGCTGGTTTGGGTTTGTTTCTATGTATTAGGTATATCTGCTATGGCTCCCAGTCTTTTTGGAGGGTCTCTGATGCAGGACAACATCAGATGTTGTTTGTGACTGGCTCTGAGTACCTTGTTCGGAGCTATCAGAGATCCACAGCTTGTGGCTCCCTCTGCTGGGGTTGATGCATTTAGAAAGGACCAAGATGTGCAGCAAGGCCTGTGTTTCCTTGCCTGGGCCCAGAAGCAGATCAGTCAAAGACTCAATGCACCCAGAGATCTGCCTCTGCCTTTTGACTGATTGTTATTCTCAGTCTCTTTTTAAAAATTATTATTTATTTATTTTTAACCCTCACCCAAGGATATTTTTCCATTGTTTTATAGAGAAAGTGGAAGGGAGGGGGAGAGACATAGAGAGAAACATTGTTGTGAAAAGAGACACATCGATTGGTTGCCTCCCGCATGCACCCTGACCAGGGCCAGGATGGAGCTTGCAACCAAGGTATGTGCCCTTGACTGGAATCAAACCCGGGACCCTTCAATCTGAGAGCTGACACTCTATCCACTGAGCCAAACTGGCTAGGGCTATTCTCAGTCTCTTAGTGAGCCTCAGGCTGAGACCATAGCAAGGCATAAACTCCACAGGGTGGGCAAGAGGTTTCCCAATGGGTAACCTCTTGCCCCCTACCTAGGCAAAAGCTGCCTGGCTAGTAAAGCATGTGCTGGAGAAATATGTGCTCTGCATTATGGGGGAATGACTCAGCACAGGAATCCAGGTGGCTGCCCTCCAAGCTCTATGCTCAGAGCCCCCAACCCTGGATGCACCTCACATAGCCCTGGTCCACTTTGTCTTTCCTCTGCCAGAGCCCAAGGTGAGTGGCTGCACATGAAAATTTTTGTGTTGGCTCTTTAAGAGGATGCCTGCATTTCTAGACATCTCTCCCTAGCAGGCAGCAGCCCCACTGCTTTTCACAGCCAGATGTTATGAGGGCATCTTTCTCAGTTCTGGTACTCTCTGCGGGGGGTCCAAGCTTGGGGTTAAGACCCCAGAGTTCTCAGTGGGAACCCCCCACAGTTGAGATTTCTTTCCATAACTTCAGCTGCTGTAGGTTGGAGCCCCACCAGCCCTCTTGTGCCTCCGCCCTTCCTATCACTCTCTATGAGGTCTCCACTTTCCATCCTTGGTTGTCAAAGTTCTCTCCAGCTAGTCCTCAGTTGGTTATTCAGGATGGTTTGTCTATATTTTAGTTGTATTTCCAGTTCGGTCCTGGGAGCATGTCTGTGCAGCATCCACTTACTCTGCTGCCCCCTTGGAATCCATCCCGGCTGTGCTTGTAACCTCTATATGATAGCATCTCTCAAATGGGGTTCCAGGTTATTTTTAAATAAATTAAATTATTGAAAATGGGACACATATTTACAAAACAAAAAGGACAAAGCGGGAGAGATTGGGAGGGATAGACAGGGCAGCAAAGACATGCTATGCCACCACCTCCTCCCAACAGCACATCTTTCTAGGGAAACTGGGCTGAGACCAGACCCCTTAATGGCTGGGGTTTCTCTGGAAAGAGTGCCCAGCAGTGTGTCCCTGGGCTCTGTGGTATTTGAAAGGCTCCTTCTAAGAAGAACAGTCTTCTGGGATGAGAAAAGTCCTGGCAAGACAGCTTCCTTTTACAATGGTTTTGTTCCCTGCATCTCACTCAGAGAGAGAGAGAGAGAGAGAGAGAGAGAGAGAGAGAGAGAGAGAGAGAGGAGAGAGAAGAGGGAGGAAGGAAGGAGGGAGGAAGGAAGGGAGGGAGCGCTGCATTTGGAAATAATGCAAGGGATGCTGGTCACATGTGTGGCTCAAGTACGGTAACATGTGGGCCACCTCCCATGAAAGCACCCTGAACAATGGTCTGTGCACCAAGCCTGAGACTTGGCTTTCTGTTTCCTTTGAGTTCTCTGGGAAAGGAAACTCTGGGAATTCCCATTCCTAAGTTTGCAGAAAAACATCTCATTTAAAAGTACAGCCAGGAGGGAGCAGAGCCCCACCCTGCAAGCTGTGAGTCCAGGAGCAGGTCAGCAGCTGGCTTTCTCCCAATTACAACTTGTGGCGTCTAAATACAGTGTGTGCATTGAGCTGTTTTTACACTGGGAACGGGTTGGCTCTGATCGCACCTCCTGGCTGATTGTGGCTGCAGGACTGAGGCAGCGGCTGCTGCCCACCAGGACACCTGCTAAGGACAACCTGCTCCTGTTCTGCAGCTGCAGGGCACCTCTGTGCCGCCCACACGGGCACGGTGTGCATTGCCAGGGCCTCCACCATTCACCTGGCCTGCCCTGTGCTTTGTTTCTCTGAGACTAAGGGACCAGATGTTCCTGGGTGAAAGGCCCAGTTTTATTTTGACAGTGGGAAGGTCTTTAATCCATTTTCTGGTAAACATCCCAAGCAGGTAGCATATGGTTGTTACCAGGGGAAAAACAAGCTGTTTTTCAATGCCTATTTGTTCTGGCCAAACCACCCTGTTTTTCCTGAGTCCACTTGCTATGTTGCAATCATGTTGATTTCATCCTGTTTATTATTTTCTCTGGTTCCTGAGCCCGGGCCCGGGAAGACAGTCCTTCCGTAGAAGAGGACATGCTCTCACCAGCATCTTCACTTAATCTTTGGATACACTTATTGCCTGAGACACTAGTTAGTGAACGGGCATCTGAGAAATACCATAAGGTCTGTGGAGAGAGGAACATGGAGCTTCCACACAAACCAGCAGGAAACCACAGAGCCTGAAACGGAGGTGTCACAGGGAGCTGAATTGAGCAGGTTTTCAAATGGCCTCTGAAGAGTAAAGGTGGCATCGATGAAAAGGTTTGTGAAGCCCTCAGATAATTACAGAAGTGCCCATTTCCCTTTTCCTGTGCTAGTGGCTTTTGTTAGCCATGGTATTCAGAAGTTAGTTTTGATAATGTCTATTTTAAAAGTGACACTTATCTAGACAAGCATTAAATTAAATAATATTGTAAGAAGTGCAAAAAACACCCCCAATCTCTTGTCGGTGGAATGGGGTTCTTTCACGGACTCGCAAGGAAAGCATTCTGGAAACCGAGTATGGGAGGTTGTGATATGCAAGATTTAGTGTGGCGTCAGATGCAAAATCAAAGAACTGCCCCTGGGTTCCCAATGTCTCATCCGTCTGTCCCACCATAAAAAAATCCAACCTTGCTCTTCAGGCCCAGAAATAGGGCCAATGTCCAGAGATTTTATGCCATCCTGCTACTGCAGTGCGCCAGGCCAGAGCGGCGGCTAGGGCTGCATGGTAACTATGGAGAGAGAACGCAGGAACCAACAGGCCAGCACTGTTACCCAGCAAGTGAGCTTTGTTAAGTTTGGATTATATTATTTTGGCCTTGGGGAAGGACATGCATCCTTTCAAACTAACCAATCAACTTCCCAATCTTTGCTGGGCTTGTATTGGATCCTCCCCCTAACCAATTCATTTCCTAGCTCTTATCCAATCCAATCCTTTTCCCAGGCTAGATTGACAGGCCTCTAAGTGTCATCTTGGCTCCTACTGCGCATACCTCACAGTAGAAGCACCTCTCCTGAGTCATCCATCCTCATCTTGGCTTCTACTGTGCATGTGCCCAGCAGGGGAATTTCTCCTGCTGCTTTTATTCCTCCCTTGGTAATGACCAGTAACAACCTTCCTGCTTCCTTTGGGAATTAGAGGTCCGCTGAGGGAGTGTGAAGCTGTCGCTGCCTAGTGGAGCAAGCAGACTGTCTGATTCAGCTTCCCAGTTTATTATGCTTAATAACATCTGATTCCCTTTGCTCCCTTCCTTTATTAATATCTAGCTATGGCCCTGGCCAGCTGGCTCAGTTGGTTAGAGCATTTGCACATACACCAAAAAGGTTATGGGTTCGATTCCTGGTCAGAGCACTTATGAGGTGACCGATCGATGTTTCTCTCTCACATCGATGTTTCTCTCTCTTTGTCTCCCTTCCTCTCTTTAAAAATCAATAAAGCATATCCTCTGCTAAGGATATATATATATATATATAGGAGATATATACATATATATATATATATATATATATATATATATATATATATATATTATATATCTCCAGGTGCCTACACTAACAAACCCACAAACAGGTGAGTATTTACAGAGGGCTCCTGATCCTATGGCTCCCCACGTGCCAGGCCTGGCCTGCCTCGGGCTGGAATGCCACACACAGTTGTAACCACTCAGGCTCAGCTTGGGCCTCGTCCCAGGGCCCTTCACTGGCTCTCTGCTCTCAGGGTGTCTCCCGATGAGGGAGCCCTGAACTGCGGTGGACTGGGGCTCTGACTTTGTCCCTCCAGGGCTGAGCAGAGGCCTTTCACAAGAAGTCACTCAATTACTGCTGAACACTGGATGGCAGCTCTGCTAGACCCGAGGTTGTAAATAGGGGCTGGGGAGTAAAATGACCTGTTTGATTTCTTTTCTACCCTCGCCTCGGTCTTGCCGCCATCCCACCTGAGCCTGTACCTGGAAGATTCCTGATGCTGAGAATCTGTGATTCGGGATGGCACTATGTTCACCGGCCAGGTGAACATAGTGCCACAGACCCCCACAATGATGACTCCTCCATGTCCTGCAGCCACCTCTGTCCTCAGGCCCCACACCAATCCCCAGGATATGCACACAATGAAGGAGTTATGTCTGTGCAAGGTCAGCTCTGGCTCATTCTGCCAAATTCAGCCACACACTCTCCAGGGTAAGAATCTCAGAAATATAGCTGGGTGGCAGGTGACACACATTAGCAAAAAGGAGGTGTGGTCCTGACTCCTCCAGCTCAGGGGAGCACACCTTTATTGAGCACTTCAGAAACTGTGCCGCCAAGGGAAGCAGACAGCAAACTGCATAGCCTGGCTGCTCCCCAGCTCTGCTCCTGTGGGTGCTGCTGAGGAGCGCTGCTGAGGAGCTGCTGCCGAGGCGGAGGGGAAATCCCACCGCCTGCATTTGGAGGCCTCGCTGGTTCTTCCCTTGAAGTCTGCCACCTACCAGCAGTGGGAAGAAATTTGGTCTTTAACTTGCTGACAAACACCACGACTGACATCAACTGTTGCATAGTTTTGCAAAAGACTTCTTATTCCTTCCAGAAACTCTCCATCAGCTGACAAACCCAAATGGTTCAGTGTCTGGCCCCAATGAATTCAAAGCCATTTCTCCTCAGGCTGACATTTCTCCTCATTGCATGCCTTTGAGGGAAGTACTTCGCATGGAGACTGCAGCCCAGAGAGGGACAGTGTGGTGGGGCCTGGGCACTGCCTTCTCGAGCCATTGACAGCAACCCCTGGACCCAGGACTCTCCCACAAGGTGTTGTACACCCAACGCCATGTGGGCCACCTCCTCCACTTGACCAAATTGGCATGTTTTTGCAGTGAGTTCCTCATAAGAATTCCTTCAGGTCTTGCTGAGGAAGGTTAGAGTTAGTGCTGCAGAGAGAAGGTGAGGTGCTCGTGGTCTTATTCCTGTCCAGCCTCTGCCTCTGGTGTGCTGGGCTGTGTGAGGCTCATGGAGTGACATCAGATGTTTGGAGGCCAGGAGACACCACGGTGAAGTGATGCTGGGAGTAGGCACATTCCATCCCTGCAGGCAGCCCCCGCCTTCCCGGCAGAGCTCCTGAGCGCAGCACAAGGTGGCTCACGTGGACGCAGGGGCTGAGCCAGCTCCAGGGGCTCGGGTAGGTACTACTCTCCTAAGCAGGAGGTGTGGCGTGAACAGGACTAGCCACGCCATCCAGCCACCAGGTGTCAGCGCCAGGGCTGTTCAATGCCTAGAGCACCCTTTCACGCAGCTCCCACTAAACCAGCAGGAAACCCCATCAGCAAGTTCTTGCTACTCAGGCCAGTGCCTGGGTCCTGCGAGTGCTCACCTTGGAGATAAGAACCAGGGATATGGGATTCGTGGTACTTAGGCAGGTAGATAGGTGGTGATTCCTCAGGTGGGGCCACCAGTCAGGGCCCACTTGCAGGCACTGGGTATGCATTGGCTGCTGGTGGCTTCAGAAGAGGTGGGCTCTGGCTGGCTACTTGGCCTCCACCAACTGCTCCAGGCGCTGCAGCATCGTCAGACGCAGGGCTTGGAACCTGGAGGGAGACACAGCCAAGCAGACTCACCGACACTGCAAGGGACGGGGCGGGGGAGGGGAGCTACAGATGCTTGGGCCAGGAGACACAGGGCTCCTGACTGGCTGATTAGTGCCACTGCCTGCCTTCTGCCAAGGAGGGAAGAGCCAGGCGTACACCCTGTGGGACCACAGGCTGCCAGAGGCAGGCAAACAGGGCTGCACACACTGCCAAGCCTCGTGCTGCCATTTCCATGCCAAAGACTGTCCAGTATGGACAGGCGCGTGCTGGAGTGGACAGAGCACAGAGCCAGGATCAGAGCCCTGGGTTCAAGCCTGGGCTCTGAAGTCACCTGTGCTGTAAGCTTCCTCGCCTTGGGCCTGTTTCCTCTCTGCACCCTGAAAAGACTGACCAGGTGGCCCCACATCCTTTTCAGGTCCCAAATCCTACAGTGACCCTGCTGACTGCCCACATGGGGCTCAGCTGCACAGATGGAAGTGTGGGGGAGAGGGGTAGAGGGGGTGTGGCTTCCACAGGTCATTCAGCCAGAATCCTAGCCAGTCCTCAACTTCAGGCCCTAGCAGGGAGCAGCCCCCCTACCCCCACTTCCCTTTCTAAGAGGGATTCTGACCCCGGCCCTGGCATGGCACCTTGCATGTGTCCTCTTCATGCTTGGCTCTGCAGAGGGACATGTAACCTGGCTAACCTCACACAGCTGGGCCCAGTGTAGCTTCCCCAGGCTGTCAGGTGACACTTGCTCACCTTTCCACTGAACTGGTTCCCTGCACCTGAGTTATAACAACCACCCTTTTTGGCAGGCTCAGACTCCCGCTAGCTCGAAAGCCCTGAGCAGGCTGACTGTGAGCAGAGCAGGCCCTCTCCGCGGCTCCTCCAGAGCTGGATCAGCAACAGAACTCCCAGCCCTGGTCCAGGGTCCACCCATGCTCCTGCCTGACTCTGCTGCCCAGTTTTCAGCAGCTTGCGTCCCTCTCTTCTGGTGAGGTG
Source organism: Plecotus auritus (assembly GCF_963455305.1). Lineage (NCBI taxonomy): Eukaryota > Metazoa > Chordata > Mammalia > Chiroptera > Vespertilionidae > Plecotus > Plecotus auritus. The sequence goes on along the minus strand of NC_137783.1, from coordinate 58,164,210 downwards.
CTGGATGGGGGTCTGGGCTGCCTCCTGCTGTTTTGGCAAGTTGCCACCCAATTTGGTATCAATGCCAAGCAGGGGGCCAGAGGGCTGGGCTGGAAAACCAGGGTTGGCAGGCTTCCCTGAGCCATGCAAGGGCACCTGGCATGTCTGGAGGAGAGAGCTCTCCCAGCCCTGGTCCTGCTGCTCTACCCTGCAGGCTTGCCTGATGGACAGGGCCCACAACTGGCCCTTTAAGCACTGGCCCTAGATGCTCTACCCTGCAGGCTTGCCTGATGGACAGGGCCCAGGACTGGCCCTTTAAGTACTGGCCCTAGATGCTCTACCCTGCAGACTTGCCTGATGGACAGGGCCCAGGACTGGCCCTTTAAGCACTGGCCCTGGATGCTCTACCCTGTAGGCTTGCCTGATGATTAGGACCCACGACTGGCCCTTTAAGTGCTGCTTACTTCATGGTCAGTTTGATTATTTCTCTTTGCTCCTCTTCTTTTAATTTTTCAATAAAACTGTCCAGCACCGGCATTTCAAACTTAATGTACTGAGCAACCTAGAAAATCCAAGAACATTTTATTGTGCTTTAAATTAGAAGCCAAACACGTTTTCTTTTCCTCATGGTTTTCATAGGTCCAACTCAGCAACGTCTTACGCCCATGGAGATGGCTGCCCTCTTCCCACCCCCAACACTGTTCTGTGTGTTCCAGGGTGGGCTAAGTATTAGGAAAAGCGTTAGACAGTGATCAGAGGCACACGGGGTGTGGTCTGGGGTGCAGGTGGGACACACTGTTTCTCACAGTGGCAGGACACTGTACCGGCCTATGGACTTAGATGCCTGTGGACTTAGATGCCTGTCCACAGACCCAGCCAGGCCCTCGCTCAGAAACCCTTGTGTGGACCTTTAGTGCAATGACAACAGACTCTGTAATGAAGGAAAAGGCTCCACCTGCAGGAGGGAAAGCCCAGGCAGTGGCTTCCTGGAACCAACTTCTTCTCCCTCTGAGCCAGCCCATGGAGCTGGTGGTGGCACCGAGGGGTGGGGGCTGGAGCCATCATCACCCTTGCTTGGGGCCCTTTGGGACAGCCATGCGGTCCCTGGAGACCATGTCCGAGAGGGCTGCGGCCAAGGACACCTTTGGAGCCCTGAGAGTCCCCACGCTGTCCGCCAGCCCGCCCTCAGGAGCAGGCCTCCCAAACTTCGGCCCCACTCACGTCATGGGGAACCTCCTCGCCCAGGTCGGCTTCCATCAGGAATATCCTGGCAATTTTCTCACTAGGCCCATGCAGGATCCTGGAAATCAGCGGGTACTCATAGTCTTTTAATTTTGTCCGCTCTGAAAAGAAAGGTGGTTTACAAAATTCAGGGGGCACAAGGATCGCCTTGTTCCCGGACAGTGCCAGGATGGACGACAGCTGTCAGGGGCTGCACGGGTCCTCCTCCAGGCCTGGCTGAGACGATAGCCCTGAGTGGTGTGTGACCATGTCAATGACAAAGACCCACTTGGACAGAGACCCCCCCGGGGAGTGGGGAGGAAAGCGGACCCAGGAGGCTGGGCCCACAGTCATCTTCCGGTGCTGGGCAGGGGCTGCCAAGAGGACGCAGGCTCGGCCACTGCACTGCTCAGGGCTGAGGGCTTCACTCCAGCTCGCAGACCCTGGTAACCCTCCCAGTAAGTGAGCTAGGATGGTAGCTTCCCATGGGGAGGAGGGGGGTGGTGGTTCTCAAAGGGACAGTTGTGCCCTGGTCGGGACTGGGAGAGGCATTCAGGGTGCAGGCACAGTGGGTCCCAAGGTCAGGAGGGCACTGTACAAGCCAGCACAGCCCTCGGAGAAGGAACATGGTGGGCGAGCCTGCCTTTTGTTTTTATGATCTGGGGCAAAGGCTGACACTCACCCCCCGACTCGTGAACAACGTAGAGTGCGAACTCACTGGGGCCGTTCTCCACCTGCAGCGGCAGAGACAGAACTCAGACCTGGCTTCCGAGACCAGAGACAGAGGGACTCCTGGCAGCACCCACACACCCGGTGCCACACACACAAATCCCCGGACCACCCGCCACCCGTCTCTGCTTCAAACCCCAGAGCCCAGCTCAGCAGAGAGAACCTTGCTAGGCCTTCTACCAGGGGCCACAGACAACTCCCTGCCGTCACCCACCCCTGACGCAGCAACAGCTGGAAGGCCACCGGCTCGGGGACAAGGCGCTGGCGCCAGACTTACTCGGAACTTGCTGAGCAGCAGGCTGAGCACATGCAGGGTGGTCATGGTGCTGTTGACCCTCACGTTGGTCACGGACCCGTACGCAGGCGTAAACACGGAGGTCTGCACAGGGAGGGGGAGGTCAAGGCAGGCTGGGGACAGGGCTGGCGCGCTCAGGGCCAGGGCACACTGTCAGCCATGTGCTGCGAGCGTGGAGCAGCAGGCGAATGGGGCTCTGGGAACACCGGCGCCTGATCTCACACACAGACCCACGTACAGGCCGTGCCCAGACCTGGGCACACGGGGGGAGGCTGTGACAATTCACGTCTCACTGAGAAAGTCGCCTGCAGAGCTACCAGGGCAGCCTCTGCTCCTAGGACTCAGTGGGCCGAGGAAACTCACAAGGGACAGGGGATGGTCTCTCCCTCCTCTTTCTATCCATCAATGCACCAGGTGTTTGCTGATTCCACGCCTCTCCACTGTCCCAGTGGTGCGCTAGCTTCCCACTTTCCCCTTCCAGGCTCGGCCCTTTCAATTCTTCCACATACCGGTGCCCAGGAATAACCTTCCAAAAACCCTGCGCCACAAAGCATGCTCTGAACTAGCCCCCTGCTTCACCCGCTTCGCACCAGGGCCCCTCGTGCACCCCACTTCTGGGTGCCCCACTCCCCACATTCAGATTCGCACATCCTTCTGTCTGCCCTCGCTCAGCTTTCCTCAGTAGGTAACTGGGACTTACAGTGTGTTCCCAGCTGGTCCCCAGTCCCAAGGCCAGACTTGGCCTGGACTTGCCTTTTCCACGGAGAAGACGTGGAATGACTCTGGGTGACACAGAAGCCAGCCTCGGCCGTCAGTTCCCAATAAGCATGGAATGAATAGAGGAGCCAGGCCATGTCAAGGAGAAGAAAGACTTAAAGAACACCGAATCCTTAGAAGGATTTACTACATGTAGTGCTCTTGGTAACTAAACCATTCTTAATCTCCCCTTCAGTTCAGTCCTGGGTCCTCTTCACTCCTTCAGGAAACTGTCCTCTCAAGCAGTCCTGGGTTTTCCTGGGCGGAGCAAAGATACTGATAGCCGCTGTCACTCAACACTCACTGTGATCCTAGGGGGAGGGTGGGGTGGGGCACTGGGAGGTACGTGGCCTGAATGGCTCCGGGCAGGCCTCGCCTGGGCTGCTGCTCTGCAGATCTGACCCCGGGACCTCCTCCCGCTCCCACTGGCTCCTGGGCTGCTGCTTGAACTGGAAGCCCCTGCTGCATTCCCAGGGCTCTAGGATGTGCCTGGTACAGGACACTCCATCCAGGCCTCACCCAAACTGCCACTCGTGCCCTTTGCAGCAACAACCAGCTTCTCCTCTTGCTGTTCAGTGTGTTTATGGAATGATGTCACTTCCTGAGCTTGGTACAATACATGCTGCGTGCTGGGAACGAGGGGCAGTGCGTGTTCTCTCACACAGCCACATGTGCCTGGCACACCTTGGCCTCGCTGACTCACTCACCCAGCAAAGTGACAGCAAGGTGCATGGTCCCCAGGAAACTGAGCCCAGATGAACCTTAGAGAACACTGCCTAACTAAGACCTGCACAGACCAAAGACAGACTTGCCCCACATCCACGCAGCTTGTGAGAGTGGATGGACAGTGAGTCTGTGGTGAAGAAAATACAGCCTTTGGGGTCGTGAACTGGGATATTAATTTGATGGGACTCTGGGCTTGCCCTGACCCTGTTTCTCCACACCACACGGCCACCTGCACACAGGGAGGTGGTGAGGGTAACTCTGACATGGCCACCCTGGCCTGGCGTGTGGCAGGCCCAGGGGTTTTGTGGGTGCTTGGGGCTGGTTCTGTGGTCAGCATCAGGGCCCTGGGCAGAGGCGAGGCTGGGACGTCACCTTGTGGTTGTAAAAGTGCCCATTGATGGAGAAGCGGTGTCGCCGGGTCCTCTGGGTCTCGCTGGGTGCGCGGCACCGGGGCCTCCGCTGGATCACACAGGCTGCGTCGCTCTTGGTGCGCATCAGCTGTGGGGTCTCCTCGCCCTCCTCCAGGGGCCCTGCGGTGGGAAGGGATGCCGGGGTCAGGCCTAGGTGGAACACCGGTGACAGGGCACTGCGGTCGCGCGGTGTGTGTGGCAGCAGATCTGCTTGATGCTGTCCCTGTGTGGAGGCGAGTGCCGGCAGGAAAGGTGACCCCCAGATAGGACTACCTGTGTGACCACATCACACGCCGCAGCTGCGGGCCTCATCTCCGGGCACCCAGAGCAGGTCTTTGGCAGCTCAGCCCCTGCTCTGAACAGGCCCCTCACTGGGTATGGGGGGGGGGCACGGAGGACAGGGGGGCAGTTATGGACCCCAAGTGTGAGGATGAGGCCCCAGGCCTGCACGGCCAGGAGGGCTCCAGGCCCTCTGCGAACTGTTCCCTCTTCCCACAACACTGCCCGGCGAGGGGGCCAGTCACTAAGGAACCACGTCACCCCTGCTCCCTTCTGTTGAGTGAGGAGTCAACGAGGACCCTGTATTGCTCCTGAAGACAAGTGGGTCGCCTCGCTACTCCTCGGAGCTGCTTTCAGAGGCGGGGGCCACGGACCAAGCCCCCTCCTACCAGACTGAGCGCAGGGCCCCGGGAGCTGGGCCGGCTTACCTGAGTTGTCGCTGGCACTCTCAGGCCTGTGCTCGGAGGGCTGAAGGCCTGGCTGCGGGGCAGTGCCCCCCTGCAGAAGCGGCTCCTTTCTGGAAAGACATGAGTGCGATGCGGCACAGAAGAGTAGCCACGAGGGGCTGCCTGCGTGGACGGCACACAGGCCAGATGCCAGACAGGCTGAGGGGAGGCTGGGATTTCACACCAGAGTCAGGGTAAATATTGAAAGAAAAGCACAATATGGCCAATTGTCTGCTGGGCCAAGGGTGTCTGTTCTGAGGGCCCGTGGCTCTGCTTTGCCACACTGCAAAACAAGGGACACCACGGTGCTCGTGTGCACCGGGCCACCGGGCTAAGGCGGGCCGAGTCCGTTGCCACGTGCCACGTGGGCTCGGGCATCCCTCAGGCCTGGAGGAGAGCCGGGCAGGGCAACCTTCAGGGGGCCGACCCCTGGCCTCTGGGCTGGAGAGGAATAGGTGTGATGGGAACTAGCCCCTAACTGCGCGCGTGAATGAGCTTCGTGCGGCAAGCCTGAGCTGCTCAGAATTTGCTACGCGTGACTGGGCCCCCTCGCGGGTGTGCTAGTGGGTCAATGTGCTAAGGGTCCTCGCAGCAGCGCCTTGATTTGAATATTTGAGGGGGGAAATGATATTAAATGTTGATAAATTTATAAATTCTGACATTAAAATAAAACAGAGCAGTAGGAGGCGAAATCTGTGTGCACCTTTAAGACAGAACCAGAGTTGCTGAGAAATGCCTGTCTTGCAGAGGGCCCTCCCATCTACAGCCCTCCCTGCAGACCAGGTGGCTCATGTGGGTGTGAGAAGCACAACTGGAGGGGTGGACGCTGGGACATTCTCCAGGAGGATAGCGCCTCGGCTGCCACCTAGAGAGACCCCCTGGGGCGAAGCTGCCCGCGGGCAGGGGAGGCTGTGGGCTGATGCCATCGGGAGGGGACAGGGCTGAGCCTGCATTGTTGTGCCCCTACAGGAGCAGGGCTTTGCCCTGAGGCCCAGGACCCCCCACCAACACCCCAAACAGTAAGCTCAGGTTGACCAGGTGCCACGGAGGCCACCCGGCCACCCGAGCCCAGCACTCACAGGCGGCAGCTGGGCTGCCCGGCGTCCAGGCGGCCGAGGAGAGGCGCCGGCTCCCGGTCGTCCTGCATCTGGAGGCGGATGGGCCGCCTCAGCCCCCAGGCGATGTTGAGGAGCCCCTCGATGACCAGAGCCCCTTCCTCCTGTGGGACCCGCACAGTCAGCCTCTGCCTTGGGGCCGGCCCTCAGAGTCACTGCCCACCTCCCTCAGTCCCCCAGGACTCAGCCCTTCGGACATGGGACTCCCCAGACACTCAAACCCCCAAACACGCACCCTCCTCCTTGGGGACTTCCCTGGGGAAAACCTAGGTGCAAGGCCAGGCCAGCCAGATGAGGCCTGCTTGGCCCACACCTGGCGGGGGCACAGTGGGGGACAGAGTGGCTGAGACGGTTGTCCCCTGGGAACCCAGCCGCTGTCCACACAGCAGCCAGGAAACTCGGTCTGGGGGCCGCGGCCGCACCATCAGCGCAATATAGGGTGCCTTTCCACCCACACTGCGCCTGGGTGGCAGCCCCATGTCACCATTGGAAAGTTCTACATCTGGGAAGTAGTAAAACCAGGACCCTGGACGCTGCCCTTGGTCCCAGACCAGGGTGGGCACTGTCACCTTGGCGCAGGCTTAAGTAGCAGGCCTCGGCCGCCTCCAGGGCAGGGCCTCCTGCGAGGAGGGGGTGGGCAGGCTCTGGCTCTGCCACACCGGCTCTAGGCTGGAGTGTCTGAGGCTCAGGGGGCTGGTGTAACCCACAGTGGGGACGCTTCTAGGTGGTGGTAGCAGCCCGGAGGGCAGCCTCTCCCATGGCCTGGGCTGAGGTGACAGCAGTGGTGCCCGCCCCACCCCGCCCCTTCCCTGCAGAGTAAACACTTCCAGTGCCTCCCACAGGCACAAACACTTGCTCCTGGTCGGCGCTAGGCCAGGCCCGCCCCCCCCCCCCCCCCCCCCCCCGAGCTGTTTTCCTGAGAGCCTTCCTGAACGGCTATTTTGGGCCCTCGTGACAGTAGCTGATTAGTGGGAAGGTATAAAAGCCGCTGAGGGGCCTCTGGGTTTGCCAGACCATCACGGAGGGTTCTGCTCTGGACAGTGGCACATCGGACAGAGGCCGTGGCACACTGTCCTTACCCTCATCCCGACTGTCTGTCACCAGACACGGGGCTCCGACCGCTGGACCCGCATCAGCTGCCCCAAACTTCGTGGGGCTTCCCGAGCCTGGCCTTGCCCCTCAGCCACAGGTAAGAGAGAGCCACTGTCTCCTGGTTTGAGATAAAACAAAATGGCTTTGTGTATCTTCCCGGGTAGTCCTCAGCTGGGGACTGCACAGCCTCAGGGTGGGTGAGAGACTGGGTGCAGCCAGTGGCAGTGACAGTGGCTGTAGAGGGCTTTATACCACAAAGGGTTTCACATGAGATGACATTCATGTGATTCTCACACCACACACCCCTGTGAAGCAGGTATCTACAGCCCCATTTTATGGATGAGTAAGTAGAGGCTTGGAGAGGTGACGCTGCCAAAGGTCCCCAAGTCAGGAAGTGGCAGAGTCTGGTTGTAAACCCAGTTCCCTCTGACTGCAGTCCTAGGCTGGGTTCTCTTATTCGCATGGGCTTTTAATGTTAGCAGAGAGGAGGGGCTCTGCAGACTGTTCTCAGGCCCATGACTCACACAGGCAGGCTCAGCTGGGGTGGGGCGGGGCGGGGCGGGGCGGGGGGCAGGAGGGGCATGGCAGACCCTCACCCCTAGTTCTCTGTCAACCAACAGGTGGCTGCTTCCCAGCCGTAGGCAGCCATGAGGTCCCGGCTTCTGCTTTCTGTGGCCCGTCTGCCCACAATCCGGGAAAGCTGGGAGGAGGTACTGCCTGGGGGGCCCAGGCAGGATCCCCTTGCTTCCCCGAGCCTGGATGACTACAGGAGGTCCATTTGTCAGCTGGCCCAGCCCACCTCAGCGCTGACCGAGGCTGCAGCCAGGGCCCGACCCAGCAGACGCCCCTGGCAAGCCCGGGCTGGCGAGAAGAGCAGCCCCCCAGGGTCCCTCCAGGACATCACCACTCACTTCAGCGGCCAGCAGCCCCCGAACACTGCTGACCCCCTGGGGTGGCTCTTTGGGCAGTCCCAGGAAAAGCAGCCACGATGCAGGGACCTGCCAAGGAGGACTGGTCCCTCTGTGGACCCCTGGGGTCCTCACAGAGAGATGGAGAGCAGCAAGCCTAGGGGGTGCCCCAGAGGGAAGCTCTATGATGCCAGGGCACCAGGGCACTATTCGGTGGGACCATTAAGGGACTGGCACCAGGGCTCCTGGGCTTCCCGGCAACCCATCCGGGCCGCAGCCTCCCCGCCAAGCTCGCGCCCCAGCAGCGTTCTCAGAACTCTATATTTGCACCTCCCAGTGATCCATGAACTCTGACCCCTCCCCAATAAAGGCTTCTGTACAGAGCAAGCTGGCCGTGTCACCTCTCCACTTTGCCTCCCCCGCGATGGGCACTGCCCCTGGCAGGCCTTGGAGGGAATGGGTTTCTGCAGGGGCTGCCTGCTCTGGGACCCCTACCCTGAACAGTAACAGCCTCCCTCCCGGGGTGTAGTGCTGTGGGTCCCACGAACATTGCTCCTCCCTTGCTGACCACTTGGGCACGTTACTGAATAGTTTCTCGGTTTTCTCATGGCAGAAGAGGACAATTCATGGGACCTGCTTCCTGGCTGCTCCAATGAGCAAATGAGATAAAAGTCACACATGTCATGGGGCACATGCTGGGAGCCCATACACGACGTAGCTGCTGCCTGAGTGGGAAACGAGGTTGGGGGGCGAGGAGAAGCGAGATCTCCCCGCCCCCCTGCCCCGCTCCAGTGGTTTCCGAGCGAGGCCCTGGGCGCTCCCAAGTCAGCTCCTTGGCCCCACTTTCAGAGCCCAGGTTCCATGAGCCTCAGGGGAAAACGTGGTCTCAGTAAGTAGCCCCACTGTTTCAGTGGTGCTGTCACGGCGGCATCGGGGGTACCTCAGTGGCTCCAGCTCACAAGTCCTGTTGTATTATCAGGAGAGTTTTCCCCAGGCTGAGCGCCAGGACAGAACCTGCACCAGCTCAGCCTGCAGGATGCCAAGTGACTGCACCAGGTGATCCTGCCCCACCCATCCCTACCCCTGCCTGCCTCCACCCAGGGGACCTCAGCTGTGGGGGGTGAAGTGCAGGGTACTGTCTGGCTACCCTGTTAGCAGACAAGTCCACGGGTCAAGGCCTCACTCCACATATCCTCAGGCCCAGGTCAGCCTGGGCCATTCCTGGGTCCCCCAGAGACGGACAAAACCCCGTTTCCTCGAGGCATCTGGCAAGCAAGGAGGTGAGGGTGAAGATTAGGGGCGAGGGAGGGTTTCCCTCTCAGAGAGGCAAGTGAAGCGTCAGAGAACCAAAAGGATCAGGCCTGAGAACCTGCCACCTGCTCCCTGGGCTGGCAGCGCTGGCTGGCCAGGCAGAGGAAGGGGACAGAGAAGAGAGAAGGACTGAGTAGGGCTGCAACCGAGCCCACAGCCTGCTTCACATCCCCCACCTCCTTGCTCTGTGGACCATCAAATGTTCTTTTCTTTCTTTCAAAAAAATTGTAGTTGTTGTTGTTAATCCTCACCAGGATATTTTTTCCATTGATTTTTAGGGAGAGTGGAAAAGAGAGGAAAAAACAGAGAGAAACATCGATGTGTGAGAAACACATTGATTGGTTGCCTCCTGCACGAGCCCCGACCAGGGCCCAGACCGGGGAGGAGCCTGCAACGAGGTTTGTGCCCTTGGCCTGAATCCAACCCCAGACCCTTCGGTCCACAGGCCAAGGCTCTATCCACTGAGTCAAGCCGGCTAGGGCTCTTCCCTTTTTAAAAGCTCTTTTAAAATTGGTTTGGACTTTTACATTTTTATGCCTTCTTTTATGCCTTCTGGGGGAGGCAGAATGTAAACTATACATTCAAAAGAGAAAGTTTCAGACCAGCAATTTCTCAGTTTCCCCATCTTTTCAGCGGGGACACCAACACCTGCCCTCACACCGGAGGAGAGGGAACTGGACAGCCGCTTGGAGATGGAGTAGCAAGCGCTGCATACATTGTCTGTATCTGTTACACTGTGTGGCTCCAACTTGCGGGTTCCTGACTGCCTGGCAAGAACGTGTGGGAGGGCCTCAGCCAGAGCACCCTTGGGAGGTGGCGGGAGGGCTGCCCTGCCCAGGGGGTGCCCGGGGGCCCACTGGGCTCAGCCTCACTCAGCCCCTTTGCGGAGCAGCAGGAACGCGGGTCAGAGGGAGGTACGAGGATGACCTGGCCAGTCCCCCCAGCTCAGGAGCCATGCTGCTGTGTGTGGGGTCAGGCAGCAGTGAGGGGACCCAGGGCTCTGGTCTCCTCTGCTAACACCTCTCAACGTGAAAGAAATTAATGGCACTTTCAGAAGGTGCTAAAATAACAACTAGAGTGAAGGGCTGGGCAGGGGCTCTGGCAGGCAGTGTCCACCCTCCTGCACCGACAGCCTCGGGGAAGGGGAAGGTCCTTGATGGGGGAGGGCCTGTACTGGGGCTCACTCTCCTCCCACTCATGGTCGGAGCTGGGAGGACACACTGTCCCACCCAGGGTGGTGACAGGCGGGAACATGCTCAGGCGCTCACCCGCCCAGGGGCCAGTGTTCTGTCAGGCTCACTGCCTGGTCAGGGCCACCAGGGGGAGCCCTGAGCCCATGAGAGCTGAGCACAAGGTTGGGTGGGAGGCCAGGTCTTGGAGGGGCCACAATGCACCCACCAGGACATGGGGGTCCTGCTGCCTCTTGCTCACACAATGAGTAATTAGTGAAGAATGTACCCACAAGTTGCCCATTTTTCTCTTGAGACGCCAACAAATGCTCTGCTGTCTTTAAAAGGCAGATTGCTCCCAGTTGCTTTCGCTTTTCACTGTAGCACAAGCAAAATTATCCCAAAGGCAAGGCTCACAACAGAGGAAGCTTGTGCCTTGGCCTCCTCAGTGGGGAGTCCCTTGCACCCAGCTCTCCAAACACGTGCCCCAGTCATGGCCCCTGGTCCCTGACCACTGACACCTTCATCTCTCCAAGTTCTATGCACCTGGTGGGATGGTGGAGGAGAAGGTGCCCCCAACAGTAGCGCTGGGGCCGCAAGAGCTCCAGGGGAGGCCGGGTGACAAAAGGGGAGGGGTCTCTTTAGGGCCCCTATGGCCCTGTGAGGCGCACCTGGTGCTGAGCCCCTTGGCGGCCGGAGGGCAGCTCAGGTGGGTGTCCCTGCTCGATGCTGGCGAAGGTGTTGCTATATTAACACCTGTGCTCAGGCAGGCCTCGAAGCCACACCAGCACCTTGCACTCTGCAGAGTCGCCTGGCTTAGAGGCATATGCGTGAGAGCCTCCATCCCTTTGTCTGGAAAATGGTGGCTCCTTTGTTGCAAAGCTCTTGTGTTACAAAAAATAAAAAGAGGCAAAGTGCCTGGCGCCTGGCTGCCCGACCTCAGGCAGCCCTGTAGCAAGTGCCTGGAACCACGAGTCCCCGGAACCCAGGCGCCCCGTCTCACGCTGAGAACCTGCAGAGGCCCAGCTGCTGGGTGGTGGGGGGACGTGGTGTCCCGGGAACCAGCCACACATTCCGGTCAGAACCCCAGGCCTCCCATGCCTGCAGCTGAACTTTTTGGTGGCTGTCACCTCCCAAAGAGGCACACTCCCTCGGGCTGGGCTGCAGGAGGTTCCTGAAAAGTACGTTCTGGCTCCAGGGAGATCAAGTCAGACCCTCACACGTGTTTTAGGGTTGGAACAGGAAAACCCCTGCTGCGGGATGTAAACTTCCCACCGCTGGGGGCTGTCACCATTGTGAGGTGCCCCACGTCTCCATGTGGACTGTCCGGTCACACACAAGCACAGGGCACAGGTTCCTGGCTCTCCAGTTCCCCAGCCCTGTTCCCCACACAGCTGTTCCTACAGAGGGGTTTGTCCTGGGGAATCCCAAGTGACAACACCAAGTGCTAGGACTAGTGGTCTCAGAATGGCCTTCCTCAGGAGACCCGGGGCCCTGTCACACGCAAGGGGGGATGCAGAGCTTCTACGCAGCGGGCCTGGGGGAGGACTCATCCAACCCCTGTGCCCAGGACCACACTGCCTGGCCCAGGGGCTGCAGAACCAGGCAGGCATCGGGGCTCCCACTAGAGTAAGGACAAGACGGTGATGCCAGACTTCGCAGGGCTGTGGGATCAGAGCCCCTTGCAGTAAGGAGCTGGGACAGGTGGGCTGGTGGGACAGGTGCTAGAGGCCACTCGGCAGAGGGAGAGCGTGAGGGAAGGAGCACTCGGTAGAGCGGGGTGGGGAACAAGGTGTCAGGCGTGGCCCAGGCCCCGAGAGTGTGTGCCATCACAGCAGCCCAGCACTGCCTGACCGGGGATCCAGGTGGCCCAGCAATTCGGTCTGGCAGGTGGGTTTTAGTTGGCCCTCCTTCATGCCACTGACAGGTGACCCCCAGTTGCCGACAGGACCCCCAGCAGCCCACAGCTGCCTGGACACTGGGCTCACCCTCTGGTCTGGGAACTGCAGGAGGATGCATGGCTGTTTGAATAGCTAAAGGGAATGAAGATTGATGAGCAGTGGCCTGCCTCCACCTGGAGAAGTGGTCTGTGGGTGGATGGGGTGTGAACTGCCCATTCTGTTGCTCAGCAACAGAAGGGGACTCAGAGGCTGCTGGCTCTTACAGACACTGACAGGCCCGAGGGAGTCCAGGAGTCACCCGATCTCAACCGTGGGAACCCCCCAAATAAAACCTTACACAACAAGTCTCTCCAGTGGGCTTTACAAGTGAATTGAATGAGACCGAGGTGGGGCCAGTGCCCCAGCCTGGGTCCCAGGTGAACGATCGGAGGGTTTCAGATGGTGGGAGGGCCAGGCTTCTGCTTGATCTGCTCAGTGAGTGACCCCCGAGCCTGGGCCCTGCTAGCCATTCCCCAGAGTCTGGCTGGTGCCACAGCCTCTGGATGGCCTACAGACATGCTTTGTTTAGCTCACATGGGGTTTCGAGGTTTGCGAGATTCCACATGAAATCCCAGGTGTCTGGATTCCGTTGAAATACCAGGAAGGGTCCGTGTGGGCCAGTCCACACTCCTGCACAGCACATGGCCTGACGAGTGGGCAGCAGCGGCCTGTAGGTGGGACGGTGCTCTGTCCTCCACGCCCTCCGCCAGCCCTGTCTTTCATTTTCGGGCCGGCCTGGCCCTGGGAGCACCTCTGGGGAGTTCTTCTCCCTTTCAAGCCCTTCCCTCTGTTCATTCTGATTGACAGAGTAATCTCCTTTCACTCCTCAATTGCCCTGCGCCAGAGCCTGTGCTGAGCCCATTTGTGCTGTGGGATGGGTGGTCTCACAGATTTCAAACTCCAAAGTCCTGGCAATGCACTGGGACAAAAGTCCCAGCTGGAAGGAGAAGGCCCATGGGAAGACTCCTGCTGGCTCTGAATTCTCATGGGGATAGTCTGAACCTCTGCACCCCTGACAGGGGCCTCAAGAAGAGATCCTGGCTGCTGTCACCTGGTGCCCCACTCAGAGGATGGGTGACCTTATAATTCATTACCCAAATGGGGACACTTCCGAGAGTGAGGGACGTGGGCTTAATAATTACCCTGAAGCCCTACCTAGTTTGGCTCAGTGGATAGAGCGTCGGCCTGAGGACTGAAAGGTCCCAGGTTCGATTCCGGTCAAGGGCATGTACCTTGGTTGCGGGCACATCCCCAGTAGGAGGTGTGCAAGAGGCAACTGATTGATGCTTCTCTCTCATCGATGTTTCTGACTATCTATCCCTCTTCCTTCCTCTCTGTAAAAAATCAATAAAATAAATTTAAAAAAATAATAATTACCCTGGAAAATAGGTGTAAACTGGACTGTCTGTTGCAAGTGGCAGATAAATGGTGACTTTGCATAAAGAAGAGAACAGGCCTTACCTCTCGGTGTCTCAGCTGAAAGCTCCTGCCCTCGTGGTAGCAGTTGTAGGTTTTCAGCAGGTTTAAGAGCTCCGACCTGAGAAGGGAAGGACAGGTGCATCCTCTCTGAGTGTGGCAGACCTCGGACAAGGTGTTTGTCCTCCTTGGCCTCAGTTTCCTCATCTGCAGAACGGGCATAACAGCACACATCTTTCTGGCCACGCACAATTGGTTAAGAGACCAGACTGCCATTGGACACGCTCCCTTCAGTCTTCTTGAGGGTTCCACATATCAGCCTTCATGGGAGGCATAGGGGTGGGATTTAGAGAGAAGTGAAAACGCACAGATGGACCCCATCATTATACAGTGAGGGTGTTTGCACATGTTCACTACTGTGGATAAAAGTTCCTGATGGCCTCCCTATACTTTACTGCTGAGTCACTTCCTCAAATAAATCCCTGGGGCTCAGATTATTGGCATTTTGAAAACTCCTGCTTTCCCCCCACATTACTTCCTACCAGGGCCTGGCATGGCTGCTGTGTGGGCACCATGAGGGCGACCTGCCTCTTTCCCATCCTGACCTCCTGGAGGTGTGACCAGGGAATGAAGGTGGCAGCGGTGAGTAAGACCCCGAAGGCCCAAATGTTTTCTCCCCAGAATAAAAGGGAAACACACTGAGCTTGGCTGGTGTGGCAGAGAGAAGACAGTGACAGCTGCCTGTGCCCAAGCGGGGCCCTGCAGGGCAGCTCCATCCAACAGATACAAAATGCGAGTCACATTTATGCAAGAGGAAAATGAAACAGGTGAAATTCATCTTAATAACACTCTTCATTGAACCCAGTATATCTAAAATATTATCATGTCAGCATGTAACCTGTATAAAATATTAATGAGACCTTGCTCATTATTTAATTTTGTAAGAAGTGTTTGCCACCTGGAGCATCTTTTATATTAACTTCTCCTCTCCAGCCACAAGGCCCGTGCTGGGAGCCACACTTGCTGGCGGCTCCCTCCTAGACAGGGCTGCCCTGTATCTTCTTCAGGCAGCGCCAGCACTGGCACTGCATCAACCCCAGGCTGTGGGTGAGCAGCACCCACTCTGCAACGTGGGGATGACGGTAACTGACAGGGGAAGTGATTTACAACTTCATGGCATTGACAAAGCAGCATTCAATGTTGCATGTTCACTGGGCTTATAAGTGTGTAAATGCTAAACACAAAATTATTAGGATACACACACACACATATATATGAAATTATATATTATATGTTATGGTGATTATGACTTTTCAAAAATGATATCTAATATTGTTCTTATTATAAAATGTAAATAAGAACATGATGGTATGGGTAACACTGAGAACGATACAAGGGAATGCCGTCTGCTCTCAGGGTCTCTCGCAGGAGGACCCAGGGCGCCGTCTCTACAAAAGCTAGCCCACCCCACAGGACTGGCTTGTCTTCGGATGGCAGGTAGGAGCTGCCCAAAGTAGGCAATGTTTAAACTCAGAACTCAAAGAGCAAGATAAAATCACAACTATACTTTTCTTTAGTTCAGAAATAAATTTTAAAAAGTATCCTAAACATTTAAAAAGTATCCTAGAATAAACATTTAGAGTATCCTAAAATAAAAATAAGCAAAGCTAAAAATCATATGTCAATAAAATATACTTTTTCAGTAAAAACTCAAAACCAGTATTGAGGGTTTTTTCCTTAACTATTTAACACAACAATAAGAGTGTTAGTATTGCTCTAGTTATTTTTGTTCGTTTGTTTGTTTTTCAGTATTGCTCTAGCTTTTAAATAAATACCATTTCTGCAGAGTCACATGGGCACTGTGGGGCTTTCCTGCTTTTGTGGGCCAGAGGGGGCAGAGGTCAAACCCACACCATGAGGAGATCCTCCACCTCCAAAGAGACAGGCTCCAAAGACAACCAAGACCATGACAGGCCCCCATCACTGTCCCTGGGGCAGGCACACCTCCCATCTAGGAAAAGTGCCCGGAACCTTCCACCCAAAGGCTGCCCATGGAGAAGACCTCAGGCATGCACCCCTCCCAGCACACACAGGCTTACTTCAGAATGGATTTGCTGTCGCTGATGGGCACATGAGAACTGGGTGCACAATCTTCCTTCATCTTCTCCTCCTGTCTGCAGACCCAGAAGCTACCTGCCAGCAAGACCAGGAAGTGCACACAGACAGGTAAGCAGGAGGAGCTGGCCAGTGTGGCACCCAGAACTGGCTGCCGGGCCTCACCTTCCACCTCCGTTCTCCCAATCCTGCATCCCCAGGCCCCTCCTCACTCCCACTCCCTGGCACAGGACAGCCAGCGGAAGGTCAGGACCAGAGGACTTAAGGGGTTCCACACCTACACGTGTCAGCCAAGCGCCGCCTGGTGGGCCAAGGCCAGAACTGCTGAGTCAGCAGTTGCCAGCTCGATCCAGCCCCATTCCCAGAACCTCTCCACAATCCCTAGGAGTCAGGCTCAATCTACTACATGTTTCAGGGCAGGTGCTTTCTTCCCTCTGCTGGGACACCCTGAATAATGTTTCTGTCCCGATTACTCCTCCAAACTTCCGAAGTAGCCTGGGCCTGTCTCCTCCATTCCCGCTGAGCCCAGGGCGGAACTGGGCTGCCCCTGGAGTCCGCACCCCTGGCCAGCTCACCGAGGGACGGGATGACAGGTACCATGCTCATTACGTGCCACAGACTGTGTTGAGCATTTTCTATGGTTACAGCTGTTTTGTTACCATGGTGATGAGATGCTGCAGGAACTTAACTCCCGCATATCATTTAGCCTATTGTAAACCGGTTTCTTTAGATGTCATTTTACTTAAAGTCACAGAACCCATTGCCAACATTGGGAGGGCTTACTGTATTTCATTTACTCCTCACAACATTATTAGGTAAATGCCATCCTGTTCCCATTTTGTGGGTGAGAAAACAGGGACAGAAGGCAGGCACTTTGCCCAAGATTCCCAGCAAAGAAGTGCCAAAGCCCCTGTGAATGCCAGCACTTAGCACCCAGATACTGTCCTTTAGCCCTTTCTGCATTGACCTTGAACAGTGGCTCACACCCCTGAGGAAAGAGTGAAGTAAGGACTATATAAGCAGCTAAAATTGTTCGCATTATGACAGCTGGGGCACAGGAAGGACCATCCTCTTTCTAGCTTGTCTGGGATCTAAAACTCTGAACTTTCCAGCCTTGCGTCAGTGCCTGGATAGACATCTGGGCCCCGGGTAAGCCTCTAATTACCCCCTGAGGACTCAGATGCATCCACCTGAGAGCTGCTATCCAGACCCCTGGGACATGACCAGACCTCCTGGCACCACTGTTCCGGATCACC
Source organism: Plecotus auritus (assembly GCF_963455305.1). Taxonomy (NCBI): domain Eukaryota; kingdom Metazoa; phylum Chordata; class Mammalia; order Chiroptera; family Vespertilionidae; genus Plecotus; species Plecotus auritus. The sequence goes on along the minus strand of NC_137783.1, from coordinate 58,147,047 downwards.
TGACATACCTCCAACTGGTGACCCTCCTGGAGCAATCCTGGGGCAAGAATGCAGGGCTGATACTGGTCAAGAATGCACTTGTTGCTACAAGAACTTTTAACTTTTCTTTCTTCTTTGAAACACTCCTGGGTTTTCACTTCGCTGTGTTTCCAGTTTGCAAACTCCAAGGCCCTGGAATGAGTCTCTGTCCTTTTGCCTAGCACAGCCTCCAGGCTCCCAGAGTTGTTTGGTGCCTCTGGACCATCCTTTCTCATCGGTACAGTGGGGTACCCGCCCTCCAGGGGATAGTGGGTTCCCATAGGAAACTGCCTGTATCTCTTCCCACTCAGCCCAGCGAGGTCTGTGCAGCTTCTCGCAGTCCCGGCCTCTGACGGACCAACGGTAACTCCACTGGGGCGCTCCCTATGGCACAGGCATCTCCCACACGGTTCCTACTTCTAACTCCCTCCACGCCACCCTAGGGAGGACTCTCCTATCAAGGCCTTTTGTGTGTTAATCAGCGAGCCACACTTCAAAATTCACTCTCTACCCTTGACCCGGCCTCCTCCTCCCTTCTCCCAAGTTGCAGCCAGCAGTCCAAGGGGTTAAGTTATACTGGGAGGTGGCACAGATAGGGTGCACGGCCTTCTTTCACCCACCGGGGCGGCTCCTTCACAAACCCCAAAGTCGGTTCACACAAACCTGGCTCAGTCACACCTTCCTGCCCCGTGTGTGTGTGTGTGTGTGTGTGTGTGTGTGTGTGTGTGTGTGCGTGCGTGTGTGCGTGTGTGTGCATGTGCGAGTGTATGTGTGTGCGTGTGTGCGTGCGCGCACACAGATGGGGCCCCTGCTGTTCTGTTAATCCTGGGAGGGGAGTGCTCTGTCCCTTGGGCACGGCTGCCTGTTCATGCACTCCCTCCCTGCTTGCTGGACACCACTCACAGAGGAGCAGGGCCTCTGTGCTGGCAGGAGCGCTTGATTCGGGAGGCAGGGACACAGTAGGTATGGAGAAGGGGAATTGTTTGAAGGAGGGAGGTGGGCCTCCCAGCTACCCCAGAATTGTCCTATAAATACCTCCTTCTGCCTTTGCATGAGGTAATCTCAGCTGGGAGAGGTCAGGCTCCCTGAGGCAGGCCCCCATAGCCAGCACAGGCCCTACCCGTGGGCACAGGGTGGGCACCTTGGGCCTGGGGAGGGACCTCCTGCTGCACTCTAGGCCATTTCAAAAGAGGGTTTCAGTTCCTCAGCACCTCAGCTCCCGCGGAAAAGTGACCGCCAGGCTCTGCCTCAGGCCCTTCCTCAAATCCTGCCCACACAGAAGCTGGCTCAACGGAGCCGGGTAAGGCTGGTGGCTGGCTCCCCCTCACACTGTCCTGTGGCTCAGGGCACAGGGATGCCTTGCAGCCAGTTACAGGAAGGGCTGCATTTACCCAGAACTAACAGGGCTGCTCTTCTCCTGCCTTCCTCTTTTCTGCTCTCTCCCACTCCCTGCTCAGACTCCAGCCTCCTGACTGCCCACAGCCCCCTCAAGGGCTCGGTGCTCTTTCCTCCATTTGGGCTTTAACGGTGGTGCTGTCCTCTACTCAGAGCGTGGCCTTCTCCCTGTCCTGTACCCCAATGTTGGCTCAGGCGACGCTCGCCAGAGCAGCCCCCCTGGGCCTGCTCCTGCTCCAGGCTCCCGCTCTGCTACCCCTCTGCTACCCCGCAGGAGCCCCCTCTGATACCGCAGCCCGCCCCCCCCCCACCACCACCAAGAGGAGGAGCCTCAGGGACTCTGTGGTGCTGCCTCACCACCCGTTTCCCTGCATGGAACACAAGCCTGGCGCATTGCAGGATGACAAGAAGCCACACGGGGTGGGTGGTGGGGAGCCCCATCCAAGGACAGGCCCCATGCTGCGTAGCACGTGAGATCTTCCCACATTGGCCTTCAGGAGTGTTTTGCCCCCAAGAGCCTAATTCAAAGGATGTAACTAAGGTGCTGAGGGTCTCTGGGTGGAGGCAGGAGCATCAGCAGGGGAGCTGCGAGAGGAGGGAGTCTGAAGGAGAGAGAAGGAGGGCCCTGGATTGCAGTGGGGAAGTGAAGGAAGAAAGGGGCAAAGGGTACATCGCTGAGCTTGGCGGGACAGAATGAGGTATGCCATCTCAGGTGAGGGCGGGAGGTGAGCGAGGCAGGGGAGGCCATGAAGGGCCAACTTCAGCAAAGGGGGCTCTTCCAACATGCCAGGCTGGGTCTCCAGCCTTATGGGCGGGAACCGTGGCCCCACGGAGAAGCAGCCCCTCCTTTGAGAGAACACCTACTTCTGTGTCCTCTGGCGCTCACCCGCTGTGGGGCCTAAGCAAATCACATGGTCTCTCTGGTTCTCACCTGTCCCAACCCTTCACCCCAAGTAGGCCACATCTCTGCTCCTGGAGTTCCAGTCCTGAGCTCTGGGGTCACTCCCGATTTCCACTTGGAATCTGTGCACTGTGCGTTTGTGTCGCGTACTAGACTGAAGGGTGGGAGCTTTTCACTCATCTGAATAATCCCAGTGTTCTGAGCTGTACACATACCTCAGGGGTGTCCCAGAGATACCTGAATGAGAGCTTCAAGGGAGAGAGGGTGAACACACCACCCTAGCCAGAAAGCGAAGGGGGCTTTTCCTCCCTGTGGACATGTTCTGGAAACTGCCCCTTAAACTCTGCCTCTCCTGGCGCATTTGGCTGGCCATAGAGAATCTCTTCGGAGTGTTTTTCAATATTTTATAAAAAAGCACAATTGTATCTTTAAATAAAACCAAGGCAGAAACCCAGTATACAAATGGATCAAGCATGTCAAACTCACAGCCGGCAGGCCACATGCTTCGCCCGCCAGTCACGAGTTTGACATGCTTGAATGGATTGAAGTGCCTTGGCTGAAGCAGGACTGGGGCGATGCACTGGGGCTGGCCTGCCTCTCAGACACAGCCTGGAAACTGCAGAGTGACAGATGCAGCTGGGAAGGCCAACCCCCAGCTCTGGAAGTCCAGCCTTCTTTGTCTGGATCTGCTCCCCTCCCCCAGCCCCAGGGCATGTAGGCCTCTGGGCTGGCTTCCCAGTTAGCAGCTCCCATCCTCAACCAAAGGCCCAGCTTCAGCCAGTGTTCCCTGCCCACCGAGGAGGGGCGGGAGTGTGCCAGCCTGGGTCACCTGCGCAGTGCACAGGCAGTGAATTGTTTCAGCTTTCCACTTCAGTGGCTGCGCGGGGCCCTGAGCAGGGGCTGCTGGCGGCAGCGGCATCACAGCCGCCCTTGCTATTGTCCCTGGCCTGTGGTTTGGGACAAAGGGCACTGAAGCCTTTACCACTGCAAGGTGTGGCCCATCTTTCCTCTTCCGGGGTCACGAGCTCTGTGGCTCTTCAGGTCACCACGGCAGCCTGATGGCAGAGGAGCAAAAGAAGGCTAATGCTGGGGCAATATCATAAAGCCAACTGAATGCACTGGAAAGCCTTTACTCCAGGCTGTGAGCTGCCTGCTCTTTGGTCTCACAATGCCCCCTCTTGTAAAATAATGGCACAAAAGCTGGCTACTGCGATCCTTACTCGGCCAAATGGAAAATGTGTCAGTATCCACATTAAAATGTCCTGAGGATGTCTGGGCAATCTGAAAGCTTGGTAACCTCTGTTCTAACATTTTAAAAAGTTATGATTCTTATTTTCTTATTTAGGCCTGATTAAAGTCAAATGCGCAACAGAAGTGGTGGGGGAACAGCAGAAAGGACAGAGCACGTGGGACCCGGGCTCTCTCACTAGGAGGGACGGAGGCTCCGAGGGAGGGCAGGTGCGGGGACACTGCTGGGCATTCCTGGGAGCCGCATCCTGGGCCACAGCTTCAGCTGCCAGGCAGGGCCAGCAGGAAGGCATGGAAAACAATGCCCTGTCAATGGGCCTCCCTGGCACAGGCTGGCCAGCAAGTGGCAGGAGCCAGGCCAGGAACGTGCTGGCACCAGCTGCCTCCAGAGGGGTCTGGCTGGACAGAGGCTGCTCCTCAGCGACACATTTTGGCTGAGCAAGCCAGATGTTGGGATGTGGATGGCAGGCAACAGCTCAGCAGCTGCAGATCCCACAGGCTTCCAAGCTGCTCTCCTCCCCCCTCCCCACAATGGTACGCCCTCCCCCATCCCTGTGGCTCAGCCACAGACCTCCCTGCCCCAGTGCTGATGGCTAGGAAGGCCTGGGAGAACACTGCCCAGCAGGAGAGGTGGCTGCAGAGCCACCAGCACCTCCATCCCCACTTTCCCCAGGGCTGGCCTTTGCTACACCTCCCCACTGTGTTTCGGGTCCCACTGACAGGTCTCCCTGAGCCCATTCTGGCCTTGCTTCCAAGGCATGGCAGGCTGGGCCACAAAGCTGCCCACAGTCCTGCTCTCCCTCACATCTGTACACCCCTGGCCCCGCGGGACCCTCCCCCCAAACTGGGCTCCCCTCTCCTATGAAGGGGGATAGGGAAACAGGAATCCTCTCAGCTGTGCTTTTTGGGCCAAAGAGAAGCTCAGAACGACCACTGAGGCCTGGAGCAGGAGTGCAGCCTCAGTGCCTACTGCTGCCAGTCTGCACTGGGTGCTCTCCACAGCTGCCTCCACCATGCCACCCACTGTGCCAGGCCTGAGGGCCACTGCAGCTCCGGGCTGGTTCCCTGTGAGACATGGTGTGCCTTAATACTTCTGGGCCATGGAACCCTTTGGAGTCTTGAGAGTTTAACATACGATCCCCAGAAAGATGCGTGTGTGCGCATGTGTGTGTGCGCACACGGCTGTGCACACATTGAATTTGCACACCACTGCAGGGGGTCAAGAAGCTCCTCAGATCCCAGTTAAGAACTTCTGCTGAAACATGTTGCAGCAAAAGACACGAAGCAGGGGTGTCGTGGACAGAAGTCTGGGAGTGAGTTTTGCTGGAGAATCAGTTTAGTGCGTGACTTCAGCATGTTGTGCCATCTCTTTGGCATTGGTTTAGCCGGGATTGTATTGGCAGCTGGTCTAGAGTGTCCTCAGGGCTCTTTCCACTCTGGGGGCCACAGGCCTCATGACACTCCACCCCCCCCCCCCCAAGGTCAGGCAGGGCAAAGAGAAGGGCTGTTAATCTCCCTCAGCAGTACATCCTGGGAAGGAGGTCAGACGGCTAGGAGACTGAGCAATCTGCAAGTTCCCCTTTAACCAGAGTGAAAACACTGCAGAGGCTTTGGGAAGTGCAGCCACTTCCTATTTGATTTTATTTTACAATATAGCAATTTCAAAGTATTTTCTTCCAAGCACTGTGCAACGGGATAACCCCCAGCCTTCCCAAGGATCTGGGTTTCAAGCTCTGCTCCTTGATTCTTGAGCTGCGTGACCTTAGGCGAGTCCCTTCCCTCTCTCAGCCTTAGGTTCCTCATTAGTTGAATCACTGACTGAAGGTGAGTGAAGAGACATGTGAGCTGGGCCTCACATGAGCTCACATGTGATAAACAGAAGCTCCAGTTATAGGTCACAAAGGGTCAGTGGCTCTGGAGAGACCACAAGGCTCTGGGGATGGGAATGTGGGACCAAAAGGGGATGGCAGTCCTCCCAGGAGGAGCAGCTATGAGTGAGGACATATGACCAAGTTTACTCTCAAAACCTGGCCCTAGCCCCCAGAGGTACACTCCAGAGGGCTTTCTGGTCAACCCCATAGCCAGGGTCTCCCCTTTGAGGCTTTGCCTTTAACAGGATCTGAGTGCTGTTCCGTTCATGTTCTTTGTTATGAGTCGTTGTCTAGCTGCCTGACGCAGGAGGACTCTGGCCCTTCACTGTTCTTGACCTCCAGGCTACCCACTGGAGTCTCAGGGTGGAACTACAACCCCACCTCCCACCTTTCACACTGACACTGTCATCTGTGGCGTCCACCTCATTTTCACTGTCAGGTCGAACTATCAGCATTACACGCGGAGAGAATCACGAGGAGAACTAATGAAACAGACTTAAACATTGACAAAGTATTGAGACACACCCATTACTACTTCCAGCAGGCAGGATTTTGACCTCAGTTTAACATGTTCCCTTTTCTCTTCTCTCACTTTCCCTTCTTTCCTTCCCCCCAGCTCCCTCCTTCTCCCTAGTATCTCCCATCCTGGTGCCAGCAGCGGCTCAGGAATGACACAGGGGAGTAGGAGGCAGACAGACCTGCAGGTACCTGTTAGTTCTACCAATTCATTTACCTCTCTTTTATTTATTTATTTATTTTTTTTAAAAAAGACATGGCTTCTGGCAGCACATCTTGATTGTGCTGTGAACAGTTAAACTATAAGTAGCCAGTGAGGGTCTCTTCTGCAAGCACAAGTGCCTGGCTTTGTAGTCTAACCTGCTTGGATTCAAATGACAGAATTGCAGTCTTTGTTTGCTGTGACCTGATTTAACTCTTTTGTGAGGCTCTTCTTACAGTGTTTTAAGATAGCACTGGCCCTGGCCTGGTATTCATGCCCAATGGGATAAGTAAACAGGGCTGTGCAGAGTGAAAACACGGAGGCATCTCACAGTCCCAAGCATAGGACTGAGAGTCGGGAGCTCGGGGGAGAGCAGAGTGAGCTCTGACATTAGTGGGCGAAGTGAATGGGACCTGGGTTCGAATCCTGATTCCACTACTGACTCATCTGGGTAAAACTGGATAATTCCAAAAGTGTTTGAACATCAGTTTTCTCATCTGAAAATGGGTTTAATAAAAGTATTGGGGCTGTAAGAAGTAGAGGACATACTACACTAAACCCCTTAACTGGCTAAGAAGAGCGCCAGTGCGGGCAGGTGTAGCCTGAGGTTGCGTCACCTGTCGTGCTCAGGCTTTGTTTAGCCCCTACAGTGCCCTCCCCGTGGAGGAGGTGCCTGGCGCAATGCCTACTCCCAACTCAGCTCTGGGCCACGGGCTCCGGAGGAGCCAAGCTGGCAGAGGGAGGGGACCCTGCTGCACCAGCCGCGGGCATCAGTGCCCAGGTGCCAGCGCTCACGGCTAGGGCAGGCTGGGGGGTGGAGGTGTCAGTGCGAGCCGGACGCCCCGAACTCTCCTGTCCACGTGTCACTCACCGTCCTCCCGTGGCGCAGACCGGAGATCACTGTCAGAGCTGTGCCCTCGCCGGCACCGCGCCGCGTCCTGGTCGCCCACTGCCCTGGGCCTCCCGGGTTCGGTGCGTCTGGCCGCCTCTCCCCACCCCTCGCCGCTCTGGCCAATGGTGAGGCCCGCCCGCGCCCTGCGCGGGCCAATGGCACCAGCTCGTCCCGCCCGCCGCGCCCGGGCGCACAGGGAAGGGTCGGCTTTAGGTGGCACCCCAGGTGCAGCCGAGCAGGTTGGGGCGTGGGGCTGCGGGGTGTCCTCGGGCCACCACCAGGGCGCCCGGAGTCTCACGGAGGAAGCAGCCCTGCGAGTTATTGACTGGGAGGGTCCAAATTCCTTGGTTTTCCAACCCAGGCCGCTGCGTGGGCGCTGCGGTCACTAGTGCGCTGGGGAAGGTGGGGGAGGGAGGGTGGGGATCTGTAAGGCCCGAGCATTGTTAATTTTTGCTCCAGGGGCACCGGTTGTATTCGGCTGTGTACCTGAGGTGGCCTCTCAGGGCTCCACTGGGTTTAAGAAATCGGATCCGATGATAAAGAGGGAAAGATAAACTTCTCTCCTCGTCACCGCCTGCGCTGAGTATTATTTGCCTGCGCGGAGGCAGAGGGGACAGAGACCACAGGCCTTTGGGGGAACTCGGAACAGCTCAGTCTTTCCGGGTCCTGTGAGTGGCAGGGAGGGGAAGGGGTTAATGGAAACATTTGCGATTTCTGTTTTCTCTCCCGATTCCCAATCCTGACTTCGGGATGGACCTCCTCTTTCCTATCCCCAACATAAATCACTTCAGTTTCATTCAATCTGTGGCTCTTGATCTTTTTAGCGTCACATGGCCATTTTAGAATCTGGATCTTCTAGAAAAATGCAGGCACCCACAGAGGCAAAAATCAGGTCAGTGAAGTCTCTGGGCCTGCACCCCACTTCAGAGGGGCTGCGCTAATCATTGCTAAGACTGCTGGGTTTGGGGTAAAGAGACTGGGCTCTGCCATCTACTTCCTGTATGCAGCTCCTCTGGGCTTCAGTTTCCCCACCCGCCAAAATGAGGGGGTAAAGATGACCAGCCCCGGGGTCCTTCAGCTCTACCTTTGTGTCAATTCATGGAGAATGGCCCAGCTCGGTGTCCCTGTGGTTCCGGACCTCTTGCATAGGCCAAAGATCTGGTCATCAAGGCTGAGGTCAATAATTGGGTGCCTCTAAAAGGGCTTTTAAAACAGTGGGCAGATGCAACCCAACCCTCCACCTGTGAGCATTTACCCCCACTAGTAGGGTAATTAAACAGCACCAAGGTAACATACAATTCCCTGGGGCTTTCCAGCTCTTGAAAGTGAATCAGTCTTTCATCTAGTTGGTGCTGCCCCATGGCCAGGCCTAGTCTGGAGTGAGGAATGGATTTGAGGAAGCGACCCAATATGTCCTGCAAGCCCGGTGTGTCCGCACTGTGCTAAGTGCCTTCCATCAGGGACACCAAGCAATCTCCTCCTCAGTCCTGGGGAGGGGGTGCATCTACCTGAGTTTTACATGGAACACAGTGCCCGTCACCAGGGTCCTCATTCCTTCAGAAAGATGATCACCCTTGCCTTCAATTTTCATGGAACTCTAAGTGGCCCCAGCTCATTTGTGGTGGGTGTTGTGGATACTGTTAGTTGCAAACCCAATATCTATTTCCTTCTTTGGGAAAAAGGAAGAGAGGGAGGAAAGAAGAAAGGGAAAGGAAAGGAAAAGAAGAGATAGGAAAAGAGAGAGAGAGAGAAAAGAGAAGGGGGAGAAAGAGAGGAGAGAGAGAAGCTTGTTGGAGCAGCAACGTGCAGGCCCCTCCTGACAGATGATCACTTGTATTTTTCATGCTGTGCTCAGAGCTCAATAGTGAGTCATGAAATTAGGTTAGTATTAGGCTGTGATAGAAAATGTGTTTCTTACTGTGGGCCACAGTCAGAAATGTTGGAAGGCCATTCTCTAAATCGATCTTGACAATTCTTTTCATGGCTTTCCCAGCTTCCTTTGATACTAGAAGTGGCCATATGACCCACTTCTGGGCAAAGAAATAGGGAAGAATGTGGGGGCTGAGGGGAGACTTGAAGGAGAGAACACAACTTCTGCTTTCCCGGTAGGAGGAACAGTTGCTCCTTTCTCTTGCCTTCTGTCTCAAAGGTGGATACAACGTGTAATGGCTGATGCACTGGCAGTCATGTGAGAGCACAGGCTGGGAGCATATAGATATTAACACCATGGGCTGCTGCGCCCTGGCTGTGTACTCTAGACATTTTGCCACAGAGAAAAGCCCCTATTGTTTAAACCAGAGGTTGATAAGTCTTTTCTACTTAGCTTGTTGCTGTGATTTGGAAGCTTCCATAGACAATGTGTAAACCAAAGCCATGGCTGTGGTGCCACATGTAACCCATGGGCTGTTTGCTGGCTCTTTCCCTGGGTGATCTTGCTGCCTTTATTGCCTCTCTCCCATCGTCTCCTCTCTGCTCTGGCCACACTCTTCTTCCCACACATCAGGCCCTCTCCCTCCTGAGGGCCTTTGCACTTGCTGTTCCCTCAGCCTGAAGGCTCTTCCCCCAAATGTCCACAGGACTTGTTCCTTCACCTCCTTCCGATCTTGACTCACAAATTACCTCTTTTCAAGGCCTTCCCTGGTTCCCTAACTAAAGTGCCCCCCGCTGGCCCACAGGCACTATTCTGTGGCGTGCTGTATATTTCACTTCTTTTTGTGAGCTTTTTGAAGGAGGGAAACTGTGTCTGCCTGCAATGTCATAGTGTTTGATCAATATTTGGTATATAATTGATTTTTTCCCTTTCTGCCAGATTCAGGTAAGAAAACAGACTCAGGGAGGCTCATTATCCCATCCACAGGGGCACAGTGGGTAAAGCGGTGGAATCTGGGTTTGCACCCTTGGGGCCCTGGGCAGTCCTGTTTGTGGCACCAGGGAGAGAGGGAGAACAGCAACTTCCATTGGGCGATTAGGCAATTAGGCAATTAGGCGTTAGGGGCCTGAAGCCACATAGAGATTCCTGCATGACTCCTTGCCCTGGGGCATCGCCCAGTAAAGGAGGCCTCTGGGAGTCCATTAAGGGAACCAGGCGTTATCCAGTTCATCTAGGGCAGGCTCACTGTTTACAGCATTCCCACATCAGAGAGTCTTTAGTAAAGTCATTATTTGGTGAACAGTCCAGACTGACTTGCAAGATCATAAAAAGCCAAATGGAAACACTTACAATTCAACATTTTTAGTCAAGAAAACCCACAAAGAGTGAATTTATATTTGATTTACAAGTGGGGGAACCTAAAGGAGCCTAATAGTGCATAAAACACACTGACATATTGGGTCAGGACACCGGGCCAGGTGTTCTGATGGCTTTTGCTCGAGGCTTCTCGGCACCAGGCGCTGCTCCTAAAGAGCCCGAGAAATTACCTTCTTCCTCTGCTGCTTTGAGGGGCGAGCCCTGAAAATGCCGAGGTATAATCATATGGTGAGGTGCAATTTGGATTTCACTGCGTCTTCCAAAACAAGGCTATGTATTTTAACATAAATAGTATTATTTATGAGGGTCATTTTCAAGGCCATTTCTTTACACAGCAAAGGGGAGTTTGAGTTAAAATTACTGGTTACTTGCCTAAGGCCTTTAATGGATAACTTTGTATGATTTTTTCCTTCACTGTCTGACATCAGATTTAGAACAAATGACTTTTTAAAGCAATTTTTTAAAAAATGTCTGCATGATTCCAAATGAAATTCTTTAGAAAACAATTGAATGATTGAATTTGATTGCGATCTTTAAGATCCAGTTTAAACCAAACAGCGTGTCTTTGCTTTTAATGGGCTCTGTTGTAGGAAACTGACCCACAGGAAGAGGCCACTTACAGAAGCTTCTTGCACCAGTTCTTTGGTGGAATCCTTGAGGAGTGAGGTCACCCCAATGCGTGATCTTATCATGTAGAAATATTTGCCATCGGCTTTCAGATGCTTTCTCAAATAATCTGCGTACCATTGATTCTTCTTTCCTATGTGAAATGGTTTGCATTAACTCCATTTATTAGCATATAAATAATAACTTGTTAATATATGGAACTCTTTAACCCACACCAGAGGAGAATTTATCTCCAAATGGACATAAATTCCAATGATGTATGCCTCTCAGGGTGCTTTTTTATTACACACACACACACACACACACACACACACACTTTATGTGTGATTTGTTCTTTATGGTTGTGCTTTGGAAAAGCTTTTGTATCCTACCTTGTAGAACGAATACGTGTTTAGGCACAGGGTTTCCTAGGGGGGAGAGAGCTTGCTTTAAAAGGTGACATAGCGCCTGGTCAGTGTGGCTCAGTGGTTGAGCATCAACCCATGAACCACGAAGGCACTGTTTGATTCCTGGTCAGGGCTCATGCCAAGACCTGTTTTGGCTCATCCCCAGTAGGGGCCATGCAGAAGGCAGCTGATCAATAGTTCTCTCTCTCTCCATCTCCCTTCCTCTCTCTGAAATCAATAAATACATTTTTAAAATAAGTGATATTGCTAAAAATTGTTGCTGAAACTTCCTTTGGGGGAAAATAACTGCTTAGCTCAAGGGCTTCCCCCACTCGTTATTGAGAAAAGGATGTGACTGTCCCAAGGTCTGCTCCGAAAGCATGAGTGAGGATGCGGATGGCATGGACAGCTACAGGCAGAGAGCAGAAACAGACCTGGTTGGCTGACGAGTCCCAGGCCTTTCTCTTCATCCACTCCTCTTCTTCCTGGCACTGGACATAGGTAATTTTTTTGGAGGTTTTTTTCCCCAACAGAACAGATTAAAATGCTAGGGGAAAGACATCTTCCACTTCTGCCGGGAGCCATAAAAGAAGAATTTGGTCTTACTTCCTGGTCAGCCCTACTTCCTGATTGAGCAAGGACAAAGAGCAAGGACAAAGAAAGCCCACGCGCCCAAGGGCCAGAAGAACCCCCCACATCAGAATAACCGATCAGCTAGGACAGATACCCAGTCCCCAACCAATCATCCCATGGCAACTCCTTATCCTACCCCTCCCCTCCTGAGTGCTTATATACCGCAACACTCGAATAAAAAAACGAGGCTTGATCAGAACCTTGTCTTGCCTCCGTTCTTCGCGTTCCTTGTTTGTTTCATTCTCTTAGGTGGTTCCTGCGTGCCCTCGTTGCTGCCCCGCGGGCCGGGGCATCTGGCGCCCAACGTGGGGCGACCTGGGGACCCCCGACGAGAACGTCTACCGGAGAAGCCCTGGCCAGGCACCCCCCCAGAGTCGCCGCGAGGACCCGCGAGTGAAGACTCAGCATTAGATCGCCACGGTCCCACCCGCCGTGAGACAGATCGGAGGAAGGTAGGTAGACGATTTTTCAAACAAGATTTCAGAACATTTCACCCCTTTTTGCTCGACTGCTATTATTGGCTCTCTTGGTCGATTCTTTCCTGCCCACTAATAAGCACTCATTTACCGATTTGGGGAAGAATGAAAGGTACCCATCTCTGGCTGTGAGAACTCTGATTCACTTGAATTAGTATCGTTGCCCGGCTTTCTTGTCGCGAATTCTCTCCAATTAGATCTACTCTTAAAACCTTGAGCTTGCTTTGAACAAAAGGTCGTTCACCTCACAGACTCAACAAAGGGAATTCCTACTCCCTGACAAGGGCAAAAGGGATCTTCCCGTCTGTGTGGATCCGTGTAGGCGGATTATACCTACCGACTGTTTCACGCAAGCAAGGGAGTAAAGGGTAGAGTCGAAAAGAGAGTAATTCCGCCTGAATCCCTGGGTTGACGGGAAAATTCAGGCTGACCTGGAACGGGGATTATACGTCCCAGAGGCTTACGTGGGGGAAGGAGTCACTCGGAGAGCCATCCAGTCGACCAATAATGGGGAATTCTTTGAGTGCCCATGAAATGTTCCTTGACGGTGTCAAGATATCCCTCAGAGCACGAGGAATAAGGGTTAAAAGAAAAGACCTTAGGCAGTTCTTTGAGTTTGTTCATGATACCTGCCCTTGGTTCCCCCTAGAAGGAACTATTAATCAAAAACGCTGGGAACGGGTAGGAGATGCCCTACAGGATTTTTATCGGGCCCTTGGCCCTGAGAAGATTCCCGTTAATGCCTTTTCTTATTGGAACTTAATTCATGACATTCTAAAAATCCATCCTCAAGACCCTGATGTTAAAGAGGTCATCAAAACAGGAGAGGAGATTCTTAAGGAAAACTCCCGTCCCCCCTCAACATGCCCTTCAGTCGTTATAGATCTCCCAGGAGAACCCCCAGAGACCCCTAAAGACCAAAAACCTTTAAATATTAAAAAAGAACCAGAAAAGCCACAAGAAAAAATCCCCAGTATCTACCCCTCGCTTACCTTTAAAAGAGATCATTCAGATCACCTAACCCCCGAAGAACAAGAAACCTTAGATGAGGAGGCGGCTCGCTATCATGATGACCCTTGGCGCCCAACTGCCCCGGTGCTTCATAGACCCCCACCCTATAATCCCAATTCCCTAGTTCATCCTTCTCCTCTTCCAGATTTTAACTCCCGTCCATCTGACCCCATCAGACAAGCTAAAATAACCCTTGCTCGAGAAGTTTCTTCTTTAAAGGAAATTTTACAGCAGAAACGAGAGCATGTCCAACTTATTAAATAAATTCAAGCCCTCGAGGCTGAGCTTTCCACCCTAAGTCCTACCCAACAGAATACTCCTCCCTCAACAAAATCACCCCCAACAGACGAAAAACTAAAACTAAAGCCCCGCCCCAGGCCCTATCGGCTAAAATACAATGCTAATGAACCTTGTTAAAAAAGTTAACTTTTAAGGCCTACGAGAAAATAAATTTGTCTCTGTTATAGAATTTATCCAAAGTGAATGCTTGAAAATAATTATAATTGACTCTAGAATCTCAAAGAAATTGTTGAAATATAGATAAATAATGTAATAATTATAAAGAGCTAAGTAGCCCAGGTAACTGGCTATGCCCTTTGTTAATGGAGGAAGGGGTAGACGCCCTTCCCCCAGAAGACAGGTAATCTAGTTTCCTGCCATGAACCATCTTTGAAAAATGTGGTAATTTACATTAGAATAAACCAAACCGAGTTTTACAGAGCTACTGGCAAATAAAAAGTAAAGTTTAAATTTGCCTCATAAAAAACCTAGAGGACAGAATTGAATCTATTAATTGATTATGTCTTGTATTTTTCTTAAAAATGTAAAGTGTTATTAATCTAGGAAATGCTAAATATATTTGACTTGCCAGCTTTAAAAGTTCAAAGTGCAAATTAAATTGGGAGAAATTATATAGTTGTGGTAATTAAATGTCTAAAGTATAAGAACTTATTTTTGAGAAAATAAAATGTTGTGTTTTCTCTAATAATTAGGAATTCAAAATAAGTTGCTTATTATTGGTCTAATTAAAAAAGAGGATTAATTCAAATTTTTCTATGCAAAAACTAGTTTAAAATCTAATTGATATCTTAAGATAATTATAAAAAGTATTATAATCTTTAAATCATATATGGATATATATATATTTGATCATTTTTTCCATGTTAAAATTTCAAGGCTTTAACAGAGATGATTCTTGGAAAGCTCCAAGGGCCCGGAGTAATACAAGAAATTTATTCTCTTCTTAAAGGAAATCTTTTTAAATTTAACAGATCTAATATACTTGAAATTGCATGGAAAGCCTTATCAAATAAAAATTAATAAATTTATTTTAAATGTTATGAAGGTTTTGTCCTCTAAGAAGGGCGAAATGAAGTAACTAAATATTTCTTATAATCCAACAGCAGAATTTAAAATGACAAAATGCCCATAGCTGCCTGCATTCTTAATTAAACTAAGAGGCGGGGCAACATTTGCTGCTTGTGAATCAGACAAAAACATTTACTAAATTTGCTTTGCTTTTTAAATGAAGATACCTACTTTAATTACTTAAATAAATTAGCTTTTTAAATTATAATCAAGGTTTTCAGCTAAATAAAAAGCCAATATTTTTATAAACAATTCTAATAAAGACCAGAAACAGCTAGTGAGATTTTTGTTTGTCTGCAATATAAATTTGACTGTCTTTTAAAAGAACAGATTAGACAGCCGCCATGATGGCCACATGGCTTGCTGGTCTCCTTGGAAGCCATAGGGGCCAACCCTTTCCTTTGGAATAAGCCATGTCTTTGTAAGCAATTTGATTAAGTATTCTAAGAAAGTTACTGAAGGCTTCCCATGATCCCTCTGTATATGCAAATTAGCTAATGGGGATACTCTTAAAAAATAAAATTCCAGCTTAATAAAAAAGGAGAAATTTGAGAGGCACAGAAAATGTAACTAGACCTTGTCTATACAAAAAGAAATTGACCAGTTTGAAATTGAATTGCCATGGCCTAAAGCAAAGAATATCCTTACATGATATTATTCTACAATGTCATTATAATTTTTGATATTTTACAAACAGCATATTGTACAATTAATCCAAACAAACTTAAAAATCTAAAATTTTTTTAATGTTTGGCAGCAATTTAAAAGGGACATGAAAGGATTCAATTCCTTCCACTGTGTGAAAGGCCCCTTGGGAAGGTACTTGAGCATTCTATATTGGCCCTTTTTGTCAAAAGGAACCCTCTTCTCACAATCCAATTGCCCACAGCTGTTGCCTGAGCTTTAGGTTGAAACCTCATGTTGGATGGTACCATAGATCTGTCTCTCGCACAATGGTGTGAGCTGGGCCCTCCCTGGAGAAGAAACCTGGGTTCCCCAAGATATATGATCAATGCCGGGGCCCCCCACCAGTGGGGGGATCCCAAGGCAGGTGCTGGGCATGGAGGCCATAGGGGCATAGGCTACCAAGGAGACAGAACTGAACCTTACATCACCCTGCTTGGCCCCAGAGGATGGCTGGTTAGTCAATGACGGGTAAGACTCCTCAAGGGAGGGGCAACCTAAGACAGGCACAGTCGCAGGGGGCCATCAGGAGAGAACTTGGGGGTCAACAGAGGTGTGGCACAGATCCTCACCCCCCGCAACATTACAGGGGCCTGAACCCTCACCCCGTCTGAGGGAGGTCTCCTGCCCCATGGCTGCTTCGTGCTTCCCATGCCCAGCTCAGATTGGGACCCAGGCAACAAACAGATTTGGCCCAGCTAAGACTGAGACCTAGTTACAAACAAGAGACTTGGCCCAGCTAAGACTGAGACCCAGGCAACAGAGAAGTGGTTGATGGCAGCTGCCCTATACCTAAATCTAGCCTAAATCCAGGAGTGCTCAGGGCTTTCTCAAGGATGCATATAATCCTTTCCATTAACTAAAATTGTTGTTAAAGTATTAAATTTGACAGTAAAATGGTCAAGTTTTCAGATTAATTTAAATTGGCTAAATGAAATAAGGGAATATTCAAGAAAATCTAATTGTACAAAAGGCTGTTCCTAAAGTATTAACCAAAATTTCTATTTGTAGTTCATTTCATGGTAAAATTGCTTAACATGCAATGAACCTAAAGCAGTCATATTTTTGTGCAAAAAATTAAAATTTAAAGTTATCAAGACTGCATTATATATTTTCCAAAAGCCTCCTAATAATTAAATCAAAAAAAGGGGGGATAGTGGAGTAATATTATGTAAGGAAAAATACCTTGTAAGTAAATTACATCTAGAAAAATTTTTACTTTGAAAATTAATTTTCATTTGTTATGCTAACAGCAAGACACCCATGAAAAACACACATGGTGTCAAAATAAGCCAAAGGAAAATTAGTTGGACAAAAATAAAAAGGATCCCAAGTCAAATGTATAGAAAAGACACCTTTATTAACTTTTGGTCGAGAATATGTTTGTATATTTTCAGAAAAAAAAACAAAACTCCAGGACCATGTGGATTCCTGCAACAGAGAGGAATTAGCAGGAAATAATTCAGCCATGAAGACAAGAGGAGACAGTCGTTACCTGTGGGCTTGGGAAACCCACGGGAGGAGCCGGGTCACTACTCCCTCGCTCGGTTAAAGCCCACTCCTGCTTAAAAACAGAAAGGGAGGAGATGCCGGGAGCCATAAAAGAAGAATTTGGTCTTACTTCCTGGTCAGCCCTACTTCCTGATTGAGCAAGGACAAAGAGCAAGGACAAAGAAAGCCCACGCGCCCAAGGGCCAGAAGAACCCCCCACATCAGAATAACCGATCAGCTAGGACAGATACCCAGTCCCCAACCAATCATCCCATGGCAACTCCTTATCCTACCCCTCCCCTCCTGAGTGCTTATATACCGCAACACTCGAATAAAAAAACGAGGCTTGATCAGAACCTTGCTTGCCTCCGTTCTTCGAGTTCCTTGTTTGTTTCATTCTCTTAGGTGGTTCCTGTGTGCCCTCGTTGCTGCCCCGCGGGCCGGGGCACACTTCCTCGGGCGTTCCTGCCTTCTCAAGCCTCCCCCAGACCTGAGTCCCCACCCAGGCACGCTTCATGCATCCTTCCATCTTCTACGTGGCCGTGCTCCCAGAGGATGCCTACAACGGCAGCTGCTAGAAAGTCCATTATTATGAATGGATTTAAAAATAATATGAAAATAATTATGGCGATAAAATATTCCTGAACAAACTTTTTTCAATGTAACTACAATTTTAATAATAGAAAATGATGTTTAATATCTTGATTAATTTAACAAATAGCAGGATTGTTTACTGGGTATAGGGAGCTAAGCATGAAACAGTACAAGGGCAGGAGAATTTATGGGATGGTGCTTCTCAAAGGAGAATGTTTTAAGTAAGGATTTATCTGCACAAAGAGTCTGGTCTGGCCTGGGAGCCAGAATTTCTATGAATAGTGAGATACTGAGATTCAAGGCTGAGAACTCATAAGTGATTAGGACCTTCCCTCAAGCCAGATGTTAAACACCCAAAGGAAGTGGAAACCTTCCAGATGGAAAATAGAGGAACTTTGAGAATGCCCAGAGCATTTGCAAAACAAGGGCCATTTGTCCAGTTTCTGGGCTGTGTATTTCAAAACAGGTCAGCCTCCCAGAATGTGGCTGCGCTGCGTCCTGGAGGGAAGAGCAGTCTCTCCACCTCTTCTTCCACAAGCAGCTTCTGGAGGGTTGCAAGACATGCCCAGCGGGAAAGGGCAAGCTGCCAGACTTGACCTGTTAACCCTGTGTTTAAAACGATGTTTCAGCTGAGTCGACCTCAACTCTGAACCAAGCTGCCTCTATTCAGCCCCTGGTGGGACAGGGGCTGCCACCCCCACGTTGCCTTCCAACCTTTGTAACTACAAACTAAGGGCCTGTGTATTTAAGGAAGGAGAGTCTCATATAATTGCTAAACTTAAATTTTGTGTCCATTTAGGAAACAGTGTTCAAGTGAAGCTGGGACAGAATTAGAATAACCAGTGTATTAGGGTTCTCCAGCTAAACAGAATCAATAGGCTATCTCCTATTGAGAGAGAGAGAGAGAGAGAGAGAGAGAGAGAGAGAGAGAGAGAGAGAGAGATTGAGAGAGATTAAGAAACTGGCTCATGTGACTGTGGGGGCTGACAGGTCCGGATTCTTTTGGACTATGCAGCAGTCTGAAGATTCAGGTAGCAGTGGATGTTGCAATCGTATCTGGAATCTGCAAGCCAGTTTCGCTGGAAACAGGCAGGGTTCTCTGTTGAATATTGGGGCAGAATTGCTTCTTCTTTGGGAAATCTCAGTCTACCCTTTTATGGCTTCCAACTGATTGGAGGAGGGCCACCCACCACATTATGGAGGGTAACTTGCTTTACTCAAAGCCTACTGAAACTCGGGGATCTGGGTACAGACTTCGCATGGGTTCTTGTCTGACAAAGATGAAGAATAAATTTGTGGACTAAAAATTTCTTTAATAAAAACATAGAAGTTTATTGGAAGCAGATACAAACTTCATCTGGGCTGAGGTGTCCCCAAAGGGAACCCCCTGGGAAGAGGTCCCTAAATGGGAAAAGCCTGCTCTCTCTCTCTCTTATGGGGAAAAAAAAATCCTCCTCATGTCCCTTTGTCTCCAGTTTATAGATGCTGCAGCTCTTTGTTTGAACCTGACCCTTTCTAATTGGACCTTTCATTAACTTAGGGCCCCCATACTCTCCTCATTGGTTATTTGTTACATAATATCAGTTTCAAAGGCCAAAGCCCATGTGGTACCCTCTTCTTTCTCTCCCCTTATCTTAAAACATTCCTCTATTTTCTGTAAAAATGTCTCTTTTTCCCATCATTCTGTGATTTTTCTTTATCCTCTGTGAATATATGTCTTCCTCCCCCCTTATCCTGTGGCCTTTTCCATCCTTTGTAATTGCTCAGGCCAGAGACACCCTGTTCTTCATATATGCATTCCTCCCCCATGGACTCTCTTTACTAGTATTCCCTAAACCCGACTATTTTGTCCTTAGAATTCCTTTCAATACTGGCTTAAATGACTAACCACATCTAAATAATACCCTGCCAGCAACCTCTGGACTGGTATTTGATCAAACAGCTGGGCACCATGGCTTAACCAAGGCACTCATAACATGAAACATCACAACCAGTGAGTTTGACCAATAGCTTGTCCCTGGCATGCCCCTCTCAGGAGAGAATGACTCCATGGCAGGGTATGGCCTGATACTAGGCATTCAGAGATTCCATGTTTGCATATACCTATATAATCTGTGGCAATTTCTGAGGAACTTCTGTTGTCTACCGGCCTACTGGGTGTAAATTGGGGGTTGGCCAGATAGTACATATTTTCATCTCTCTTGCTACCACTCAAGCAAAAGCAGCCATAGGCAATCTGTAAATGACTGACATTGCTGTGTTCCGATAAAACTTTATTTATGCAAACAGGCAGAGGGCCTGATTTGGTCCATGGGTAAAGGGAGAATCTGGGGTGATATCAGACCTTTTCTCCCTGCCAAACCTGGCAAAGGGAGTGGCTAAGCTATACTCTGGGTTGGGGTTCTTGCATCTGTGGGGGATGAAAAGCCCAAAGGGAGCTTTGCTATCTCACACAGTAAAAAGCCTGGGACTTGGAACTTCCAGGTTGGGTAAGTCAATGTCTCAAAGACATTTTCAAGGGCTGGTTCTCTCCAGGTCTGTGCTCCGGCATCTTCAGCAGGTTGGTTTAGTGCACCCAGGTACTTCAAAAGAGTTCCTGTATTTCTTGGGAGACATGATCACATTCAGTAGCAGAAGAGGAAGAGTGTGCCCCGCTGAGATTCATTTTAGTAGCAAGAAATCCTTTCCCAGAAGGCACTGGGCCATCTCCCCTCACTTTTTGGCCAGAACTAGGGTGTGGGTGCTGCAGAGGATGGACCGCTGTGACTGGCTGGGAGAAGTGTTTGGCTGGCCAAGCGGAAGATGGTAGATCAGCCATGAAAATTCAGGCTGTGACAGCAAGCAAAGCTCAGTGTGCCCTGGGAAGAAGCCCCAGCAATGCCGCCCTAACTGCAGAGCCCTCACAGCCGAGGTGGCTCATCATTCTAGGTGGCCCACACCCGGGACGTGAGCAGGTCTGCAGGGAGGGAGGGCAGCAGGCGGAAGAGAGTTCAGGAGAGCAGTGTCCCCTGTTGAGTGCCAGGTAGGAGGCTCTGGGCAACTGAGAATACCCGACAAGAGGAAAGTAGTGAGACCCTGAGCATGGAGAGTTGCTCCAGCCACGCGCCCCCCTCCCCACGCCCCCGCCCCACCAGACAAACGGGAACTGCAAATGCCCAGAAGAAATGCAGAGCTGCTGCAGGGGCCTGAGGTCAGAGAGGCCCTCACCCCCAGCTGCTGGGCCCAGGCCTCAGTCAAGGAGCTGTTAACGTAAAAACATTCAAACCTGTAAAGAAAGTTTTTTAGTTTATTTGAGCCAAACTGACGACAATTGCTGGGAAGCAGAATCTCAATGGATTGAGAAAATGCTCCAGAGAATGGCGGCTTTTTTTCATCTATTTTTATACATTGCAATCAAAGGAGGAGACGTAATACATTGGTGATAGATTAGAGAGGCGGGAGAAAGCAAAGCAGGGAAACCTCTGGGACTGGATAAAAAGTAAAATGATAGACACATAACAGTCAATAATTAACATGATAACAATAACAATGAAGGAGTTTATGGTCTCCTGTCCTGGCGTGCAGGCACATTTGGTTGTGCCCCAGGGGTTCCAGAAAAAGGGAAGTTACAAGTTACCCAGACACTTCAAGGGTATGTTACCATAGATGCAAAAAGACAGATAGGCTCAGTTATGGTAAAGGCTGACCTTGTCAGGGAAGATACCTGCCTAGGAGGTGACTACCCACCATAACTGCTTTTAGTTCAAGTTTAATTCCAGACCATCCTTTGTGGTGATTTTAGGTCTCTGAGTTTGCAAGACCGCCATGCAGGCCTCCCCTGAGCTTGTCACAGCCGTGGGCAAACTACGGCCCGCGGGCCGGATCCGGCTGTTCTATCCGGTTCTCTTGCTCTCCCCTCCTCTCCTTTACTTTGAATTTATATTAGTTCACACAAACACTCCATCCATGCTTTTGTTCCAGCCCTCCGGTCCAGTTTAAGAACCCATTGTGGCCCTCGAGTCACAAAGTTTGCCCACCCCTGGGTTAGCATGTGGCCCCTTTTGTCCACAGAGCTCTGGCTGGGCTCTCTGCTAACCTTCCAAGAGCTCCAGGGACTGGAGCACAGCAAGTAGGATCCGCAGGAGACCTGGGCCCGAGAATGAAACTTACTTGCACTGGCGCAGGGAAGACCCTGCTGAGGCTGGGATTTTTGTTCTGGGCTTGGAGGCTGGCCATGTGGGAGGGCTGGGCCCAATTCCCAGGCTCCACTGGGTCCAGCTCTGCTCAGGCCCATCAGCAACTCAGGGGGAACTCAAGACACCGGGCCTCTGGCAGGATGAGCGATCAGCACAGGCATGGACGGAGCCGGGGCGGGAGAGCAGGCAGCACTACCTGGGCTGTGTGTGTTGGGGCAGGTAGGGGTGCCTGGTGCTCAGGATAGAAACTGACCCTGGGCATTTGAGCACAAGAGTGAAAAATGAGGCAAACATATTCACAACCAAAGTGGGGCGCTGGTCTTCTGCCTTGTTCCACCTAAGCTAGCTTTCCCCATGCTCTTATACCCTGTCTTCCTCTCCATTTACTCCTGAGAAAAATTAGAATCTCAGATGCTTTTGTTAGGAGGGTCCTTAGGGTCAATGGTCGACACCCTTCTCATTCAAAAGATGAGGAGAGAGAAGCCCAGAGAAAGTGATGTGGCCAAGGTCATGGGCTGGTGAGGTATGTGGCCCGTATCAGATCTTGGACTGATGGCGTTAAGAACCCCAGGAGCCTGTGTTAAATACTGGCCCTCCTGCTCTTTAGCTGTGTGCAGTGTTCAAGTTACTAACTTCTCCATTCTATGGCTTCTCATCTATAAATGTGGTCATAATAGCTCCCGACTCATAGGCTGGAAGACTAGAAACGCCAGAACCCGCACAGCACTGCATGCCGGGCACATTACAATTTTACTGTAACGCTTATTCCTGCCTCGTGTCAGCCACACTTAACTGCCCATCTATCCTATGGGATCAGACAGCATGCCTGATTCACCCTCCAGCCAGATCCTGGCATGGCTCCCGGCCCCCTTGTAGGTGATTAATGAATATTTGTTGAGTTAAATGGACCTTGTTCCTGGCAACCTGTTCTCTAAGTTTGCACTGGTGCTCCTCGTGTGAAAGAAAGGAAGGTGTTCTACTCTGGAAAGAGGAACCAAGACTTGGGGCCTGTAAACATCTTACTGAGTTTCCTGGAAACTGACAACTGAAGCTGGTGGCGCCCTCACCCCAGCCTGGGCCACGTGCAGCTCAGGCAGAAGCAGCTGTGTAGGGACAAATGAATCAGCACAGGCACTGCCCATTTGCGTTACTTGTTATCCTCTCTTTGAAGGGAAATTTGATTTGAGACTCACAGAGGCTTTTCATATACATAAGGTGTTACGCAACCCATTGGCTGGGCTTTTGCACCCACCCCAGGATATTTCTCCAGCTGTAATGCTCCCTGCTTTCCCAGATCACTGTCCCAAGAAACTATGCAAATTTCCCAGGATCTCATGCTATAAGAAAAATGTGCAGCCTATTTTTAACTCAGTATTGGGTTTTCCCTGGGCCTGCTCTGAAGTCTGGGCAAACGCTCCCTGTTGGTGTGCACAGCTGGACATCTGTCTCTAAGCCTTAGAGCTGGCATGTCCTTTAGAAGTGACCTCATTCCCACAGGCTGCATTTGAGGAATGATCTGTGGCCCGAAGCTCAGCAGAGCCAGGGAGACCATATAGTTGGGCTCTTGGAAGCTTCTCTCTGTGAAGTTGTTTTTACTCGTCATAATGTGAAAGAGACTCAGAACATAATGTTACACTCAAATGAAACTCAGCCTCTGGGAATTCCACATTTCCCCTGTGCAAAGGTCTCGGCTTATCAGTTCTTCCTTCTTCTTGGGACAATGGTGAGATAACCAGCCAGGCAGACTCTATGGAAGCAGCCCATATCCAGTCAATGGGGACAGTCCCTCCTTGTCTCTCAAGACATTTCTTCCCCTCCCAGGGGGTCAACCAGATGGCTGTTAACTGGCTGGCCAGCAGCTATTGACTCCAGATGGGCCCAGGACTCTAAGGGGAAAACGCAGCCTGGATGACTGACTAATTTAAAGAGAAAGCTAGAAATTTTGGACAGGCAGAGGAGGGGGCTTTCCCATTTTAACACACAAAATGCTAGTTTCCTTTGAGAGATCAGTGAAGTGTGGGATGGGTAGAATCCTAGGAAAAGAGGCTCAAGTGTATTCCTGAGACAAACATGCTGTCAGCAAGGAATTGGCTCCAGGCTGAGCAAAAAGGAGCGGGTGGGACTTGGCAGAGAGATCTGCATCCCAGGAGAACTGACCAAGGAGAAAGGAAAGATTCCAGACTGGCTGTAGGCCCTCATGTCCAGGAAGGAGCGTTCAGGGGCCAGGTGGACCAGGGGGCTGGCGTTAACTGAGTCCCTGCCAGCGACCAGGTGCTGTCCTTTACTTGTATCATCATTTTTAACCCTCAGTTAATTCTTATTATACTCTCTTTACAAATGGGGAAGTGACAGGCTCTGGGGTGCTGCATGAGCTCTGACCACCCAGGTGGTGAAGAACAGAACTATAGCTCAAGTCAAGGTCTTGTGCATTTGATGGCCAAAATTATCCCTAAATGCACTCCATTTCTTCATGTTAATGGCAAAAAAAAAAAAAAAAAAAAAAAAAAAAGTAGGAATAAGACTTCCAGACTGGCAGGCCAAGGAGCTTGGGGGCTATTTCCAACAAAACAGCTTTTTTAGAGAACATTTAAATACCAGTTATTCTGTCAATTGTCCTAAGGGCATATAGCAAATGGAGACATTTATTTAAGAAAATCTACTAAACCTTGTCTAAGAACAGGGAAGTTGTGGCATTTGAACTATCTTCCATTTCCTTATTCCTCCTTAGCTCTGTCTCTTGGAAATTACTCCAGGCACTCTACTCTGGGCTGGTATGGCCAGTAACACGGGGGCTCTCACTCCCTACAGCTGCAAGAGGGGCAAGATGCTAGTATTTCTCATCCCCTGAGTCCCTGTGTTGAGGAAATTCTATTCTTGGGGGACCTAACCAAGATGACTGAGACCCCTTCTTACTGCACCCTTACTCATGCAGCAGAAGCTCTGGTCCACATGCAGCCAGCTGAGAATGCTGGGAGTTTCAAGCTGGGAGGGACCAGCTGAGAATAGAAAGGCTATCCCACACCCCAGTACCCACTAGTACAGCAGGGGTGTCACTCCAGGAAAGCAGATGTCTGTCCCCATCTCTGGCTCCTGTGCAGTGCTGCAAAGGTTCTGCCCGAGGGAAACGCAGACAGTAAGGATAAAGAGCCCACAGTCTGGCCTGAGGAGGCTAATTTTACCTAGAACAGAATGTGGAGAATTCTATATATCAGGAAGTTGCTAAAAACAGTGGAAATCTTTGTGGAGATCAAGTAAAAGGATGCTCATAACTCCCTGGTGCTCGTAACAACAAGCAAAGGGTAGAATAGCAGAAATTTACTAGAGAACTGGGTAAAGTGACAGCCAGGAAGAGTCCTCTTGAGATCAACTCTGGGGATCAGGAAGGTTGTGTGCAAGGGCCAGGCTGCATCCACCAGGAGCAACAGGAACAGTCAGCACATGTGGGACAGACTTGAAAACATCCAGTCCACACACAGGTTCATCAGCAAAGGGTAATGCCTAACTGTCACAAAGGGCTTAATCACACTCTGGCCAAATACTGGGCCAGGGCAACTCTCAGAAATCCAGGTTAAAAATTAAATCACAAATTTCATGTGCCTAAGGCTGTGCCCTCTCTGGAGTTATTTTAGAGAAGAAAATCCAAGTTACTAGTTCCTGGCTGAAGGTAGAGGGAAATATAAATTCTTGGAATCATGGTACAAGTCTCCAAGTTCCTCTCTCTCTCTCTCTCTCTCTCTCTCTCTCTCTCTCTCACACACACACACACACACACACACACAAACACACACACACGTTGCAATGGTAAGGGGTAAATACATTAACTTGTCAAAGGCCTTAATCACAATTTTGGACAAATAAGTGGCTATGCTGATGCTGGGGAAAAAACCTAGGTAACCAGGCTAAAATATTAAACACAAGTCTGAGCAAAGATACTGGAGGCTGAACACTGGGGCAAATTGACTGACATCAGAGACTTGGCCCAGCCAAGTCAGTAAGCAAACAAATGAATAAACAAATAACAAGAGACCCAGGCAGGGATGAGGGGAAAACTAGTATTTAGAGTAGCTATCATATATCATCTAAAATGTCCAGTTTAGAGATATACAGAAAAAGAACGTGATACACAGTGGAAAGAAGCAGGCAGTAGACACAGTGTTTGAGGTGGCCCAGAAATGAGGCTTAGTTGACAAAAACTTCAAGGCAGTTTTCTTTCTTTCTTTCTTTCTTTTTTAGTTCAAAGAACTAAAGAAAACCATATTTAAAGAATGAAAGGAAAATATAATGATATCTTACCAAATAGAGAATAAGAATAAATATAAAAAATAAAGCAAAGCAAGATAAATTATTTTTAAAAAAGAACCAAATGGAAATTCTAGAGTTGAAAAGTACAATAAGCAAAAAAATTAACTAGACTCAAAAGGAGATTTAACATAGAGGATGAAAGAATAAGCAAACTTGAATATTAATAAAGATTATGCAATCTGATTTTAAAGATTATGCAATCTGAAGAAAAGAGAAGAAAAAGGAATAAAGAAAAAATTAACAGAACCCCATACTAATGTGGAGAACCATTATGCACACCAACATATGTATAATGAGACTACCAGAAGGGGAGGAGAGAGAAAAGGGGGAGGAAGAAATATTCTAAGAAATAATGGCTAAGAAATTCACAAGTTTGATGAAAAACATCAATGTGCACATGCAAGAAAATCAATCAATTCCAAGTAAAATAATTCAAATAACTTACATTCAGGCAGATCATAGCCAAAAGGTTGAAAGATAAAAATGAAGAGAAAATCTTGAAAACTATTAGAGAAGCTCAATAAAAATAACAGCTTACTTTCCATCAGAGACAATGGAGGCCAGAGGCAGTGTGAGGACACACACACACACACACACACACACACACACACACACACACATATATATATTCTCACCCGAGGATATTTTTCCATTGCTTTTAGATAGAGTAGAACGGGGGGAGAAGGGGAGAGGAAGAGAGAGAAATATTGATGTGAGACACATCATTTGGTTACCTCCCACACGTGCCCCTACTAGGCCAGGGATTAAGACTGCAACTGAGGTACATGACTAGATTCCAACAGCCTTTTGCTGACATTCTAATTACTGAGAAAAACTGGCCAGGGCATTGTGAGGACATATTTAAAGTTGACCCAAAATGTAAAAATATTAAACTGTCAACCAAAAACATTATATCCAGCAAAACTATCTTTCTAAACTAAATTAAAAAAAGACACTCCCAGACAAACAAAATCTGAGAGAATTAACTACCAGATCTGCCTAACAAGAAATACTAAAGGAAGTTCTTCAGGCACTGACAATAATAGCACAAGAGAGGCAGTTGGAAACAAAGCTCTTTTGAAGTAAAGACATGACACCAGATGGTAACTTGAACCTAAAGGGAAAATGAAATGGCAGATTAAAAGGTTAATACAGAAAATGATAAATATATACTTGAGTAGAGGCCCAGTGCACGAAATTCGTGCACTGGAGGTAGGTGTCCCTCAGCCCAGCCTGCACCCTCTCCAATCTGGGACCCCTTGGGGGATGTCTGGCTGCCAGTTTAGGCCCGATCCTACAGGAATAGAGCCTAAACCGGCAGTCAGACATTCCTCTCACAATCCGGTACTGCTGGCTCCCAACTGCTCGCCTGCCTGCCTTCCTGATTGCCCCTAACTGCTTCTGCCTGCCAACCTGATCACCCCCTAACCACTCCCCTGCCAGCCTGATTGACGCCTAACTGCTCCCCTGCCGGCCCGATTGCCCCCAACTGCCTTCCCCTGCAGGCCTGGTCCCCCCCAACAGCCCTCCCCTGCTGGCCTGGTCACCCCTAACTGCCCTCTCCTGCAGGCCTGGTCCCCCACAACTGCCCTCCCTCCCCTGCTGGCCTGATCGCCCACAACTGCCCTCCCCTGCCAGCCATCTTGTGGCGGCCATCTTGTGACCACATGGTGCGACCATCTTGTGCGAGGGTGTGACAGTCAATTTGCATATTACCTCTTTATTATATATGATATATTTTCTTCCCTCAGTTTCTTTAAAAGACATTAAGATTGCAAAAGTTATAATTACAACAGTGTATTATTGTGTTTATTGCATTTATAGACCTGTAATAATAATGCCACAAAAAAGTGGGGCAAAATGGAGGTATATAGAAGTAAGTAACCTTTCTCTGTTTCAATGGAATTAAAGTTAGTATAAATGTAAACTAAATTTTGATATTTTTTAAAATATATTTTATTGATTTTTTACAGAGAGGAAGAGAGAGGGATAGAGAGTTAGAAACATCGATGAGAGAGAGACATCGATCAGCTGCCTCCTGCACGCCCCCTACTGGGGATGTGCCCGCAACCCAGGTACATGCCCTTGACCGGAATCGAACCTGGGACCCTTCAGTCCACAGGCCGACGCTCTATCCACTGAGCCAAACCGGTTAGGGCTAAATTTTGATATTTTAAAGTGCATATTGTAATCCCTATGGCAACCACTAAGAAAACCATTCAAAATGTAATTAAAAACTTGTTAAATAAATCAATATTTTTAAAATTGACTTCAAAGAGGAAGGGAGAGGGAGAGAGATAAAAACATCAATGATGAGAAAGAATCACTGATTGGCTGCCTCCTGCATGCCCCCTACTGTGGAGCAAGCCCACAACCGGGCATGTGCCCTGACCAGGAATCTGACCATGACCTCCTGGTTCATAGGTTGATGCTCAACCACTGAGCCACATGGGCCAGGAAAATAAATCAAGTTTTTACACTAGAAAATATATACTTAATATAAAAGAAAGCAGTAAAGAAGGAGCAGCAATCAAGGCTCAACTACAAGAAGACTGTGCACCACACAGGGGCACACTTAGGGGGCCCAGCCCACACAGGGGTGCACTTAGAGTGCCCAGCTCAGGTGACTGGGGAGGCTGAGCCATGGGGTCCTACAGAACACCTGCTGCAAAAGGTCACTCTACCAATTCCGGGAGACATAGCAGCTCTACCTGATACATAGAAACAAACACAGGGAAAAAGCCAAAAGGCAGAGACAAAGAACATATCACAAATACAAGAAATGGAAGCTACACACTAGCATCTGAAATGAAGTTTTAGAGAAAGCTATGTGAGGTGATAGGTACATTAATTAACTTGACTGTGGAAATCATTTCACAATGTATATGTATATCAAATCATCACATTGTACACTTAAATGGATATAATTTATTTGTCAATTATACCTCAATAAAGCTGGAAAACGAAGAACCATTCCATTTACAAAACCATAAAAAGGAATAAAATACTTAGAAATAATTTTAACAAAAGAACTGTAAGACTTGTACATAGAAAACTATAAAACATTATTGAAAGAAATTAAAGATCTATATAAAAGGAAGGGCACCCTATAGTCATGGATTGGAAGATTTAACATTGTCAAGATGGGAATGCCCACAATGTGATCTAGAACAAGCATGTCAAACTCAAAGGCTAACACAGGCCAAATAAACAAGGTTTAAGTTTATGTGGGCCACAAAAAACCACAAGCTTCAATTTTCATAGAAACGTAGATTTATTTAGAAAAGTGTAGTTTAAAATAGAACAAGAGCAATGATAAAATTACTGTTTTCTTACATGCCGTTATATAGGCTGGACTGCAAAAATATTCATTGTGGGCTACATGCAGCCCATGGGCAGCGAGTTTGACATGCCGGATCTAGAGAGTCAATTAAATGTCTATCGAAATCCAAGATTGCTTTTTTGCAGACAAGTTGATCCTAAAATTCATATGGAAGTGGGAGGGACCTCGGATAGACAAATAGTCTTGAAAAAGAAGAACAAAGTTGGGGGCTCACACATCCTGGCTTCAAAATGTATTCATTACAAAGCTATATAATCAAAACAGTGTGGTAATGTGGTAAGGACAGACATACAGATGAATGCAATAGGTTGAAAGGGAAATTTATGATCTATAAGTTTTTGACAAAGGTGCCAAGATAATTCAAAGAATGGTGCTGGAACAATAGGATGACATGTAAAAGAGTTAAGTTAGACTCTCATTGTGAGAACTAACATTTACTCTAAAACTCTTAGAAGGAAACATAGAAATAAATCTTAATGACCTTTGGTTAGGCAATGGTTTCTTAGATTTGACCACAAAAGAAAAAGCAACAAAAGAAAAAAGTAGATAAATTAGATTTTACCAAAATTAAATCCTTTGTGCTTCAAAGGACACTATCAAAAAAAGTAAAAGGCAACCCACAGAATGGGTGAAAATATTTGCATATTATATATCTGGTAAGGGTCTGATATCCAGAATGTATATAAAAAACCTCTTATAAGTAAAAAAAAAAAAAAAAAAAAAAAAGACAAAAAAATTCTTATTGAAAAATAGGCAAAGCATTTAAATAGACATTTCTAAAGAAGATATATGAACAAATGGTCAATAATTACATGAAAAAATAAAAATGCTCAATACCATTAGTCACCACAAAAATACATATCAAAACCATAATAAATGGATGACTATAATAAAAAGACAGACAATAGCAAGTGTTGGCAAGGATATGGAAAGTCAGAACACTCATACAGTATTGGTGGGAACGTAAAATGGTGCACCCCCTTTGGAAAACAGTTTAACAAGAAGTTACATATTGAGTTACCATTTAACCCTGCAATTCCACCCCAAGGTATATATCTAAGAGAAATGAAAATATATGTCCACATAACATGAATTCTCATAGCTGCATTATTCATTGTAGGCACAAAGTAGAAACAACCCAAATGCCTCTCAACAGATGAATAGATAAGCACATGTAGTATATCCATGTAATGGAATATTATTCAGCCACAAAAAGAAATGAAATAAAGATACATGTCAAAACATGAATGAATCTTAAAAAACATTTTGCTAAGCCCTAGCTGGTTTGATTCAGTGGATAGAGCGTTGGCCTGCAGACCAAAGGGTCCTGAGTTCCATTCTGGTCAAGGGCACATACCTTGGTTGCAGGCTCCTCCCCGACCCAGGCCCTGGTCAGGGCAAGTGCAGGAGGCAACCAATCGATGTGTTTCTTTCACATCAATGTTTTTCTCTGTCTTTCCCTCTCTCTTCCACTCTGTCTAAAAGATCAATGGAAAAATATCCTCGGGTAAGGATTAACAACAACAAAAAACTAAAAAAACAAACAAAAAAACCCAAAAACAAAAACAATAAAAAAAACATTATGCTAAGTGAACAAAGCAAGTCACAAAAGGCCATATCTTATATGATTCCATTATATGAAATGTCCAGAAGAGTAATCTATAAAGACATAAAGTTGATTAGTGATTGCTTAGGGGTATGGTTGGATTGGGGTAGGATGGAGAGTGACTTAATGTGTGTGTGGTTTTTTTTTTTGGGGGGGGGTGATGAAAATGTTGTGAACTTAGATTGTGATGAACTTGATAATAAATATACCAAAAACCATTTGAATTGGTGAATTTTATGGGATATGAATTATATCTCAATAAAATATTTTAAAAACTAAAAAAAAAAAAAAAAAAAAAATCCCTAGGACTGATGGGAGAGAGCAGTTATACTGGGGGACCTCCAGGGACTCCTTGTGACGGGCTCCACCATGCTCTCTAAGCTGGATGGTGCACCTGGAGTTGAGAAAGAAGCTTGGGTCTGCACTGGCCTTGCCCTGGAGGAAAGTCTGGGTGGTGTCTCCTCAGTGCTTCCTTACTTTGGGGTTTCCTCAGAGTTAGGCCCCCACGGTAGCAGAGAAGTGCTCTCAACACTGACTGGGGTGACTTGTGATCTGAGGAGCACTTTCCACATCTCTCTTGCTTCAGTGATCGCACCAATCTTGAGAGGAATTCTCTTAATTCCACTTAACAGGGGAAACTGAGGCCCGAGAGGTGAAAAGGGTTGGCCAAGGTCAGTCAGCATGTTAGTGGAAGATTTAGCGAGTCCCAGCCAGTGTTCTTTCTACTACCAATACTGCTTCACATCTACAAGATGTCTAGTCTGCCTTCTGCAGAGAAAGGGAGCCGGGCCACGCTCGGGTCAGCCCTTGTGGTTTGCTCTTAGCAGGGATGAGGGCCACCACTGCCGCCGTGAGGGCAGCAGAGGGTAGAATGTGGCTGTCTTGGTCTGAGACTCAAATGGAGACACCTGGTGTCCACCTGCTCATGAGGAGGGGCATTTCCTGCTTGGTCCAGCGACAGAGGTAAGGGCTCTGGTCTATTTAACCATCTCATCTCAGCCTTCTTAGCTTTTCCAGCAATAACAGAGTTTGAAAACTTCACTTTGCTAATCTCAGTACAATCAGAATCATTCGGGCCTCTATGGCCATGGGTAAGTTGCCGGCACGTCCCTGGGCCTTCAGAGCAGACTCTCCCTTACCTGGTAGGCACCGGGAAGCCTAGACGTCTCAGTCACATGCACATCACATCACCTGGATCTCCCGTGTCCCCGCCTCTAAGACACAGCCGAGACAATGCTCGGGGTGTACAGAAATGTTTATTGACATTCCACTCTGGGTGTGCTTCTTGCACATGACCTGGCCACCTACCCAGCTCTGCTGCCTGGGCTTCTGAGAATGGAGTGGGAGCACCGGGTCCGCAGAGGCTGTCCGTGTCCCGCTGTGCTCATCACCACCCCTCTCACAGGACAGGCACAGAGCCCGGCTTCCCCCCATCCCCTCACCACCTCCCCGACTTGGGCTCCTGTCTAGGCCACCTCCCCATTAGGAATTGGGCACAGTTCCCCCTACCCAAACCCATGTTCCATATTATTCACTCTCCTCTGTCTGACTCTCAAATCCCGAAGTCCCTCCTCTTGCAGTTAAAGAAACAGCTCCACTACTTCCACCATGGAGGCCTTATAGAAATGTGTTTGTCTTTTTTTCCACTTGGTTTCACACAAGAAGTGAGTTATTGCAGGAAGAGATCCACTTATTTGGGACACTTGCTGCATTGAGGCACCAAACTGATCCTAGCTTCTGGTTGGCTATTTCCATACATTTGCAAACTAACCTGTAAGGGGGTGGGGGGGGGGCAGGGTTTGAAAAGCATATAAGAAAGAACACATTTCTCCTCTGGACTGTAGGGCACGTGGTCCGAGGCAGGCTCTGTGGAGCCCTGGCTGGTCACAGAGGAACTCGGGAGCGGTTAACTGTCTCTCTGGGTTGCTCGTTAATTGCGATGGTCTATGAAGAAGAGTGTGTTTGTTCTCCTTGCAACAATCCCATGGACCAAGAACACTTTTTAGAAATGAAAGCTGTATTACAAATCCTTAACTGAGGAATATCTGATTAATGTCTTCACTCCATCTGGATTAACTGTGGCTTCCATGGGCTGCTGGCAGAGAGCTGGTCTGCCTGCTCACTTTCCTGCCACCGCCCCCCCGCCCCACCCCCGCTCCCCCTTAAAACCTGTCGCTACCACCTATTCTGCTGCCAGGCGCCTCCGTGTGGCAGAGCCACTACTCTGTGCTGTGTGCATCTCAGGGCACAGCCTCTGGCTGGCCCTTGTGTGCAGCAGGTGCTGCCTCCTGCAGCGGCATTCACTGCTGAAGCTGTCGATGGCTTCCAGGATCTTTTTGTTTACACTGTCTACTTGGGGCTTGGCAAGGTTGGTGTGGTGGCTATGCAGAGAGCCCTCAGCGGTGCACTCAGAGTAAGCACGCCCACCTGGCCGGCTCTCCCTATGGTGGGCAGAGTGGCTGTTTCCCTGAGGGGCTCTGTGATGCCTGCTGCCCAGCGCCAGCCCAGAGCAGAGAACGCAGGCCGCTGCTGGGCACTGCTCTCTGCCTCGAGGGCCTGCGGCCTGGCCTTCCCTCCCCATCCACACAATCTCAGTTCAGGGTTGGGGCCCATGGTGCCTTCAACACCTGCCTGTGGACATGGCTAAGTTGCCAGCACATCCTTGGTCTTCAGAGCTGGGTGATGAGCCCGAGGGCTTGCTGAGTGCTGGGCCCTGTGTCTGGAGCAGCAGGAAGCGGGAGTGATGGTCTTTTTGGGGAAAGCACAAGGATTTCCTCACTCTGTGTCCAGGAGGAAGGACCTATGCCAGCATGGCTTCGTTTGCACCCCCTTAAGGCTGTTTCGGGACCTCTCATGACACTCGATGGCCCTGTGGCCCAGTGGAGGATGTCTGGTCACGCCTTGAAGAGCCGGCCTATGAAGACCAGGCTCTCTGGAGGGCCATGATGTCAGGGAGCTCCAGGCAGGGCCATCAATCCGCGCAGACCCCTTGCTGAGCCTCTTCCATGCTGGAGCCCGCAGGTCAGAAGAGGCTGCTGCCTGAGAGAGAAGACAGGAAGAGTGGAGCCGGCGGGGGAGGGATGATGGGGGTGGTGTCAGAGCTGGCTTCCTCTGGCTCTGGCTCGCTGTCCTCGCTGTCCAGGCCGTCGGCGAGGGTGGGGATGATCCTAACCACATTGTCTTCAAAGTGCACCTGCTTCTTTGTGGCCAGCGAGGCAGCTGGCTTCAGAGTCAGCTCGGTGGGGGCCTCGGGGCGCTGGGGGGCACTGGGCTTCCTGGGCCCCTTCAGGATGCACCTCATGTGGGTGAGGAGGGAGCTGGGCCCCTGCTTGAGGGCTCCGTGGAAGGTGTAGGTTTGCTCAGTGTCCCCGGAGCCGGTGGTGCTCCTGGCACTGCTGGAGGGGTCCGTGTACTGCTCCTGGGCGGCCAGCACCGTGGGCGCAGCTCTGCTCTTCTTCCGCTTGCTGAGCAGGAAGTAGGCCAGGCCAGTGAGGACGAGCATGGAGCCTGGGAGAGAGCTGGGCAGTCAGGCTGCTGGAAGTGTCCTGGAGAAAAGCCAGAGGCTGCCCAGGCCCACCGTTCCCAAAGGCCACGGCGCACACCTGTGTGGCCACGCTCAGGCTGCTGCTCCAGCCCTCACTCCTCACTCCTCACACAACACAGCAGAGCCGGGGGCAGCCTGATGCCGTGCTAGGGCCCCGCCCCGACCGTGAGCTAGGGGACCCTGTGCCCGAGGCTCCCTTCCTGGTCACAGCCCCCCCTGGTGCTGCCTGAACAGCCTCCATCACCGCACTCAGCCTCTCCTCACTACGGCTTATTGGAGCTGGACCTGTGACCCCGTCAATGGGTCTGGGGTCTATGTTGGATACCAGGCCCCACCTGCTGGGACTTCCCATCCCAGAAGCAGGAGACCGCCTTCACTGTAGCCTCCCCAGTAAACAGAAGCAAGTGTAGACATTCTTGGGTAGGGCCAGCATAGCATCGCCCCTTCTTGGCCCCTCCCAAGGCCTCCAGGCAGAGGACCCTCGGTCCCAGGCTGGGACCTGCTGCTCTGGCTTCCCTGCTGGGACTCCTGCCCTGTGCAGAGGAAGAGGGGACCCAGTCCTGCCTCCGGGGCCAGAGCCTCCTGGGCCTCCCTTGCTTTCCCGGGGCTGGAGGCCGTGGCTTGCTCTAGCATTGCAGGGCTCTGTCCTGCTCAGTCACCCACAAGGGCAGGGGTGGGGGGGGGGAGGGAAGGGGGTGGTCCTGGGGGCTATGACAGGGACTGCAAGAAGGAAAGGAGGCTCTGCCTTCAGTCTTGTTTCCCTGTGCGGTTTGCTTTCTGGATTTTAGGTGGGTCATGAGGAGGGTATTAGCAGAAAAGCCATAAACAGAACCCGGGAGGTGGGAGCACAGAGTCCTGCCTCCACGGCCAGGAGCCACTGGCTCAGGGCCTGAGGAGCAGGATGTGCTGCGGCTTGTGAGGGTCTTTGGTCCCTTCCTGCTGTGCTCCCACCTCAGGCCGAGAGTGTGGTGCTGAGTCAGGACACTGGGAGATGGGATGGATTTGGGCAGAGAAATGACCGTCACCCTCTGAAAGCTCAGTCCACACACAGGCTTCGACAGAAAGGCCACGTCCTTTGGTGTGCAGCCTCTGGACACCTACACGAAAGATGCACTTCCGGCACATGCCTGCCGCTGAATCAGCGTGGAGGGTCTGACAGGTCCTCATCCCCACGGCCTGAGCCAGAGAGGGCAGTGGGCTCGGGACCCTGCAGCTACGTCACCGCAGGCTGAGTGAGGCTGACCCAGCCCTCGTGCTCAGAGCCTCCCAGTGTGGGCTGCCTGCCTCCACTCGCCCTGGAGTCCTACCTGGGATGGTCACGTGCCAGACCAGGACGGGGTGGAGGAAGCAGGCCACGGACAGCAGCAGGTAGGCCAGGAACTTCTGGAAGCAGCCCAGCCAGCGAGCCTTCTCCCTTGCTCTGGCGGCCAGGGACCCTGGCTGACACCTGGGAGGAAGGAGTCCGGATGAGCAGGGAGCAGGCAGCAACTCATAAGGCTGTGGGAGGCTCTGCCGAGGCCATGTTCTCTGCAGGCACCCCGGGTGGGAGTCCTCAGTTAGGGGTCTTGCTGTGCCCCTTGCCCCCAGAGGCTCTGCAAAGGCAGGAGAAAGGGAGCAGGAGTCTCAGGGGTCCACTGGGGGCCACAGCAAAGTGGAGCAGGCGTGCAGTGTGGGACATGGGCTGGGCGGTTGTGCGGTTCATGCCCTGCACAAGGGTCTGGCTGCTTAGGGTCTTGCCTGGGTGTACGATGACATGGCCCAGAGGGGCTTCTTGACGGGCACGCAGAGTCCACACCCGCCTGATTCCTTCAGGGCTGCTGCCTCCAGGTTCAAAGGAGAAAAGCACTTGCCCTTAGGCCCAGCTCCTTCGCCCTCTACACTGACTTGGAGCAGGGATCTGCATGTCTCATCCTGCCAGGCTGGCTCTGGGGAGCAGCGGGACTGGCGGATGGTGTGTTGGCCCAGACATGGCCTCTTCCACACCCACTGCCATGGCTCTTTGGTTCCCCCTGGTGGTCATTCTTTTGTGCCCATGTCCTAGTTGGGGTGGAGCCATCCAGAACTGGTAAAATGCCCCTGCAAGCCTAGGGCTCCTCCCTCACCTGCCCCCAGAAGTTGCAAGGATCCCTCGGCAGTGGGAGCTACTCACTGGAAGCAGATGGCCAGCAGCTGAGCCACGAAGTAGGCCCCTTCGCACACGGCGACGGTGGCTCCTGTGAACCTGTGTGGAGACAGGTGAGGGAGGCTGGGCCTCCTCCGGCTCTCCCTTCCCCTTCTTGCAGGTCATCTTCTCACTGCACCTTGACCTCCTGACCAGAAGCTTCTTAACCTGATCCTGTCACCCAGCCAGCATCCCACAGGCGGGTCTTGATGCCAGGGCCTGCACGAGGTTGGGCTGTGGTGGTGGAGGGGTTGGGGCCTGGGGCTCACAGATAGATGAGGAGGGAGCTGCAGGCCAGCAGGAAGGGCCACCCCTGTGGGGACACTGGCAGATGTTCTCCCTACTGTCACCAGGATGGACACCCACTGCCCGACTGAGAGGCTTAAATCTGGACCCATTTCCGAACCCTTTTCTTCTCCCGCTTTTCTCATCATGCAAAAGGTCACCAGGATGGGCTGATGGTGTCCTGAAATCATCTCAGAATCTGTCCCGTTCTCTCTGGACTCACCCAGAGAGCCTGAGCTTGGGCCTTGCCCACAGACACCTGTACCACTTTTCCTTTTTGGTCTACCCCACTGCCTGGCCCTCACCACCTGTACCTGCTCCTCCCTCCACATGGTCACACCAGCTGCCCCAAGGGCTCCTTCTGACACCTGAATCTGATCATACTCTTCCCAGTCTAGAATTCTTTAAATCCTCCTCATGCTTCAGTTGTGGTCCGGAGACCCTCCAGTCAGAATTTCCTGGGAATATGTAAAATTATCGATTCCTGCATCAGGCATCACAATCTTTGGGAATGGGACTCACATTTCTTATTGGAGAGTCTCACTGGCCAATAGGATTGAACTTCCTTAGCACACCTTTTAAAGCCCTTCCACATTTCTCTGACTACATGGGAAGCTGCCAGGTGCCACAGGGCCTTTGCACAGGCTAGCCCTTCTTACAAGGACTCTTCCTTTCTCCCCCTGTCTGTCTGGTGGCCTCTAATTCTTCTATGCAGCCTGGCCCACTCTGGGAAAGGCTTAGTGTTAAGTGTTTCATGGACTTGCATTGGAGGGAATGGATGAGTGAGAGGAGATGCTGCCTTACAGGGCAGGGAACTCGGGGTCACGGTTTCCTTGGGGTCCTGGGCATTGCTCCTGATCAGCTGTGTAACCATAGGCAAGAGGCTTGACCTCTCTGAGTCTCAGTTTTCTCAGCTGTAAACTGAGAGTAAATATTGTGCTTCAACAATAAATTGTTACAAGGACTAAATGAGTTGTTATTTGTAAAGCTCTTGGAATGTGCATGGCACGTAGTGCTCATTATACATATGCAGGGTGGGCAAAAGTAGGTTTACAGTTGTGCATATGGAAAAATACAAATTAATAAATAATAATAATAGAAGAATAAGCTGTGTTCTGCATACTCCCAACTGTAAACCTATCTTTGCCCACTCTTGTATGTATTAGTCACTATCATTGCTCTCTCTCTCTCTCCCTCTCTCACTGTGACCATCTAATACTTAACGTGTACTTTCTCCCAGTGTCTCCCAAACTCTTCCTCCTCAGCGTTTAAGTGGC
This sequence comes from Plecotus auritus, assembly GCF_963455305.1. Taxonomy (NCBI): domain Eukaryota; kingdom Metazoa; phylum Chordata; class Mammalia; order Chiroptera; family Vespertilionidae; genus Plecotus; species Plecotus auritus. The sequence continues at coordinate 58,108,794 of NC_137783.1, read as the reverse complement.
AATGCCCTTCCGTCGGTGGTGTGGCCGCTTTGTGGGTGAGAGTGGGGGCGGCAGTGAGAGGCCTCATGGGAAGGAGGAAGATGGGTGAAGAAGCAAGTAGAGCGAGGGGAAGTGGAAAGAACAAGGGATCGCCAATGTCAGGTCAGTTCCTGTCAGTGTCTGCCCTTGACCATGGCCCTGCTTGGTCTGAGGACACAGAGATGGCAGTGATTCATGGGCCAGGTGTGCGCTGCACTCGATGAATGCGTTGAGTGTGAGGGACCACAGTGGCAGGAACTCAAGATCTGTGCGGGGGAGATTGCGTGTGTGTGGGAGAGGATGGGAGGAAGGAAGGGTGCAAAGAGGGAGGTGGGACATTTGGGTGGCCCCTGAAGAACCAGTGGGCACAAGTGCAGGAAGGATGGGCAGGGTGGGCTGGGTGCTAATCCCTCAAGGAGGAGAGCAGGGCATGGGTGGGGAACATCAACAAGTTCACGGTGAGGAGCGGGGGACCCGAGGCTCAAAAGAACTCCTTCTAGGGTGACCACAGGGTGACCAGGAGGGCACAGCATTCCCTTAAGACAGGCAGAGCGGCCAGGAAGAGGCAGGGCTGGGCAGGCCATAGGCAGCATGAACTGGCTACGGACGGGACCTGCTAGATGCAGGGGTGGGCAAACTTTTTGACTCAAGGGCCACATGGGTTCTTAAACTGGACCGGAGGGCCGGAACAAAAGCATGGATGGAGTGTTTGTGTGAACTAATATAAATTCAAAGTAAAGGAGCGAAGGGGAGAGCAAGAGAACCGGATAGAACAGCCGGATCCGGCCCGCGGGCCATAGTTTGCCCACGGCTGTGAGGGTAGTAACCCTCAGTTCCTGCCCAAAGTAATGTCTGTGGGTGAACTAGGCAGCCACAGAGAGGAGGAAGCCCAGGCCTGCTCTGGATTTCAGGGAGACCGTGCACAGTGGCTGGGACACTCAGTAAGACCCAGGGGACCTTTGGAGCAGGAGGTCACTCCCAGCCGGTGGGGGTCCGGCCTGGGCAGGGGTCTCAGGGCTGGATGCCAGGAAGGATCCTGGGACTCAGGTGAAGTGGATGGAAAGGCACCCTGGGTACCTGACAGGACGAGCAAAGGCTCAGAGGGGAGGTGGGTGAGTGTAGGGAAGAGCTGCTTGGGGGGTAAACTGAGTGACTAGAAATAAGGTGGAGGTCAGGGATGACAAAGAGTGTGGCCTGGAGGCTGTGGCAGCCATGAAAGTCGCCAAAGGGAACCGTGTGTCCAGGTGGCTGACATTGTGGCAGTGTGAACATGCCCTGCGGGGTCGGAGCCTGGCTGGGAGATGGTGGATGGACCCACCTCGCACACCGGAGAGCTTGTCTGAGGCAGGGGGGCTCCTTAGGGTGCCAACAAGGCCACGTGCTGAGTGTGGATGTGGAGGGGAGAGTGGGGGCAGAGGAGGCATCCTGCTGGGCTCCCCTTGGGAAGGGCTGCCGAGAGCTGGTGGTCAGAGCTGCAGGGGTGCCAGGCTTCCCTCACCCTTGGGGACTCACTGCACAGTGCTTTCCCCATGCCAGGGGCATTTGCAGAGACAGCGGGCAGAGAAGAAAGGACAGAGGCTGCTCAGGAACTTGGTGATGTGGCTGAGCTGCTCACTCACACTGAATTTCTCATCTGCAAAACCAGGACACTGGTCGCTTCTCCAGGGCTGTCTGAGCTAAAGGACACAGTGTAAGGAAAACCTTTAACTGCTTGGCAGGAAGATGGCGCAAGTTTATAGTCCTTTGAGATTCCCCTCTCTCTAAAACAAGAGCTCAGTTAATGTTTGCTCCCTAAGAAACTCTTGAAGAGATGAATGGGTGGATAGGTGGCCATGTGAATAGACGGATGGATGGATGTGGATGGTAGATGGTGAGTGGGTGGGTGGATGAATGGATGGCTGGGTGGGTGGGTGGATGAATGGATGGGTGGGGGGGGTGGATGGGAGGATGATTGGTTGGTTTATGGGATGGTTTGATTACAGCCCTTTCCAAAGCTGAGGATGCTCTAAGGTGCCCTCTAGCCCTTCCACCTCTGGGACAGGATGGACGTAACAGGAGAGGCTGGGCTGCTCCGTGTTAACCTGAGGAGAAAGCTGAACACGCCCAGGGAGAGCAGTGCATACTCACAGCAGGTAGAACGCCAGGCTCTTGAAGTGCCCCTGGAGGAAGGTCTCGGTGCCCACGCCGATCAACACTGAGAGGGAAGAGGAGGGGACAGTGGCCCAGGTGCTCCCACCACACCCCTGCCCTGAGCAGGGGCCGTGGCCAGGAGCCAGCCTGTCCCTGGGACTGAGAGCCGGGGAGGCTCTTCCCATGTGGCACAGAGATGGGCGGCTGGGAAGATGGAGAGAGCAGGAGCCTCCTAACTCGTCTCAGAAACCAGGGTGGCACCAGGCAGAGCCCCAGAGGTGTTCAGTGCAGTCTCCCCAGAGCACAGACGCCACCCACCCGAGTGCCCCAGGAACAGCCACCACGCCAGGACACCTCTGCTCTGCTGTCGCTGTCCTGCACGTGTCCTGGCTCCAAGGGCCCTGGCTGCCCGCAGGCCCGTGCCAGGGTGCTGTGTCTGGGCGTCAGTGCGTGGCCGGGTGGCACCTGCCTGCTCTTGCTGTTCAAAGGCCCCGTTTCACTTGCTGGTTTGGCAGCTGCCTCACACTCACGGCTCTGGCCCCAGGGCCCATCGAGCCCTGACACAGATGCCGCTCAGCCCCGTCTCCCTCTTGCCCTTTCTTGGCAGTTGGTACTCGAACACTTAACCTCCCTTCCCCAGGGTGCACTTTGCCTTGGAGCCACCTTTGCAGACTCGCTGGCTCACCGTCATCTCCTCCCGGGACTCCCTGCTCTAACAGCTTCACTGCCCCAGCCACGCTCTGACCCCATCCACTCGCTGATGGAAACAGGTCACAGGCGGCACGCAGATGTCCCAGGCCTGCAGGACCACAGTGGCCCCGGGTCAGACCTCTTTCTGGACCTGATCGATCATACTCCTTGCACCTACATGTCTCTCTGGGTTCAGGTGACATACCCCGGTGTTTCCACTGTGGTGTTTGCCACCTTATCCTCCCCCCTCTTCTGAAACTCAAAGACGGCAGCTTGGGTTGTCAACATGGGCTGAATGGCTCATGTCTGCTGCGCACGGGTGGGCTGCTTCCCTGGGCCTGAGGCCTCCTCTCCTCCTGGGCGGAGATGCTGTGTAAGCTTCTGCCCCTGGGTGGCCCCAGCCCTTTGTCTGGGCAGAAGGGCTGCCTACTGAAATGCAGTGTGGAGTCCCTCGCTTAGGCCACCAACACCTCCACCCTCACTTCTGGGGGAGGTGGAAGTGCTGCAGGGAGACAGGAGGGGGTGCCTTGACCTACAAAGGGAGGGGAGGCACCCAGCCACCCAGGTTGTCTCGCTGATGGAGCTCTGTGCTCGAGAGCAGCAGGGACAGCGTCTCTGTCCTCTGCAGGATCAGCCCAGGTGAGGAGCTGGGGATGATTGTCAGCATCACCTGCAGAGCACTCATTGGTTTACACACGATCGTTACACATGTCCCAGCTCCTCATAGCATCCCTGTGACACAGTGAGCTCTGCACGCCCCATTTTGCAGGGAGGAAAATGAGGCTGGTGTTGTGCTCACAGGACACACACGTGCCAGAACGTGAAGGAGCAAACGTGAGGTTTCTGGCTGCAGGTGGTGAGCAGTTTCCTGGTTTCCACTGCATACCAGTGTATGTGTGTGTGTGCGTGCATGCCCATGTGTTGTGTGTGTGGTATGCATATGTGTTGGCATGTGTGTTGTGTGTGGTATGTGTAATTTATTTAATGGTCATTTATTTAATTTTCACTGTGTATCCTGCCCTGTTCTCAGCACTTAGCATTTATTAACTTATTTAATGATCACAATGTTCCATGTGAAAGTAGCATGCCAACCTCATTTTCCAGGAGAGGAAACTGAGGTACAGGGAGTGTCAGCAAAACAAATAAACCAACCGGCCACGGCTGCCTAGGTCAGATCCTGCATTTCAGCCTCATATTTGCTAGTTGATAGCTGAGTCACTCATCTCTCTAGCCTCAGTTTCCTCATGGTCCCTCTGGAACATAATGATTATGAGGATTTAGTAGGCTAATTGGTCCCAAGCACATCACAGTTGCTCAATGAAATAGCTTGTTATTTTATGGTGGGGTGTCATTTTGATCAGAGTCTTTGTAGATTTCCATGCGCTTGTGGCAAATGGCCAGCAGATGGCAGGAGAGGGCCTTGGGAACAGCCCGGTTCCCTACCTTGCACCATTAGGCCCCCGGAGAACTATTTTAATACCTATTGACTGAAACAAAGGTCAGTGGTCAAAGGGGCATTGGAGAAGCACCAGAGGCAGAACGGGTTTGCAATCTAAAAATCAAAGTGGCAACAGAAATAAGAGAGCTGGCTTAGATTTCCAGTTCTAGGTGATGTGACCTTGGTGGAGTGGGTACACGTGACCTTGGTGGAGTGAGTACATGAGACCTGGGTGGAGTGGATACATGTGACCTGGGTGGAGTGGTCACACGTGACCTGGGTAGAGTGAGTACATGATACCTGGGTGGAGTGGGTACACATGACCTTGGTGGAGTGAGTACATGAGACCTGGGTGGAGTGGGTACACATGACCTTGGTGGAGTGAGTACACGTGACCTGGGTGGAGTGGATACATGTGACCTGGGTGGAGTGGTCACACATGACCTGGGTAGAGTGAGTACATGAGACCTGGGTGGAGTGGGTACACATGACCTTGGTGGAGTGGGTACACGTGACCTGGGTGGAGTGGGTACACGTGACCTTGGTGGAGTGGGTACACGTGACCTTGGTGGAGTGAGTACATGAGACCTGGGTGGAGTGGGTACACATGACCTTGGTGGAGTGAGTACACGTGACCTGGGTGGAGTGGGTACATGTGACCTGGGTGGAGTGGTCACACGTGACCTGGGTGGAGTGGGTACATGAGACCTGGGTGCAGTGGGTGTGTACTAACTGCGCTGAGTTCTCTCTGAAAGGGGAGAATAAGTTATACCTCAGAGTTGTTGCTGGGCTTGAGGAAATTGACAAAGCTGAGACGCAGGGCTCTGTGTGTGGTGAGGTCAGAGGACTGTGAACACGAGCTCCTTCCTCCCCCCTATTTGACCTGGGCAGCTTTCCCAGCCTCCATCTAGCCCGTCCAGGGAGGTGGAGTCCCCACGCAGAAGCTCAGCAAGCCCAGCCACAAGGGTGCCCTTTGGCTGGAGGAGGACAGGTGATGGAGTGAGGAGTGTAGGTTCCAAGGCCAGGAGATCCCTAAGGGGATCCAGTGGGATTCTCCTGGGAGCCAAAGGTTCTTTGACACTGGGGCCACGGAGTCACCTGCTTTCTGCTTGATCATCCCAGTTCTGGACTCCCGTGCTCAGAGGCAGACCATGCAAGGCCGAGACAACATCAAGTCCTTCCTTGTGTCCCCTGCATCCGCCTCTACCTGTGGCCTCGACCCATGATCCTATTTCTGCCCTAGAGCTACTTGGCTGACTCCTTGGTCTCCTGGCAGCTCTTCCTAGACTGTGCTTCTAGCTCATCTTCTGGGTTTTCCTGTTGGGGTGAAGCCCAGCGGTGGGCTGGAGTCAGGCATGTGCTCCTCTCCGGGGCATGCTTGGTCCAGGGGGAGACACGTGGTTTGTACAGACTGACAAAGTACTATGACCCAGATTGTAAGAGAGGCTCACCTAAGTGCTCAGAGATCCAGAGAAAGAAGGGCCATTCCTGAAGGTGTTGAACCAAGAAGGACTGGCAGGCAGGCAGGAGATGGACCTGAGCAAGCGGAGGGGCAGCGCCCTGCAAGTGTAACAGCAAGTGATTTCCTCTGGAACCGGGGCACGGGAGGGGCATGGGCAGTGCCTATGGGCCGAGGCCAGACTGTGGCTCTTTAAATAGCAGGCTCCACGGCCTGGGCAGAGGGTGGGGGCACTCGGGCGCTGGGAGCAGCTGAGTGATGTGTTCAGATTGGCATCTCAGAAAGCTCCCTACCCTCAGGCAGAGGGTAGGAGGCTTTGGTGATACTGGCTAAGACTGCCTGGCGGAAGAGAGGTGGTGGTGGAGGTCCAGGACCTGCTCCGGGTGCCTGGCCTTCCCTCCCCAAGCACACCGCCAGCCTCCAGTTCCTTTGTGGGTCTGGCTTGGAGCAAGTTCTTGTCATGGCTCCTAACGTGGGTGACTCTGTTCACCTGTCTGCAGGCAGGGCACCCGGGAGAGGGGGGCAGGGGAGAAGGGCATGCCCTGCTGTCGCATGATGGCCCTTTTCTGGGTGGAGGAAGCAGTTGTGTGAGGTGGTCACAGGTGACCACAAGACATTGTGGTTAAAAGCTCTCTGGGTGTGCCAGCCCAGCTGCCCCACAGGGAGGTCCCACCACGTGCTGTAGACTGAAGCAGGCCCCTGCACACATCCTGCTACTGTGCACAATATTCCTCAAGGTGGGGATTGCCAGCCACATGTTATTATGAAAAAATCCCAACCAGAGCCTGGGAGGTGAGCACCTTGGCCCAGCATGCCGGCCATGATGAGCAGAGGGCGACGGGATCAGGACCGCCTCGCAGGGTTCTGAGTTCCCTGCTGGCAGACGTTGGGGGAGGACTCTAGAGAGAGTGTGCAGGTGGGGAGGATGTTTCCTGGGGCCCTTCACAAGCATGGGGATGTCAAGTGAATGAGACCTTGTCACCACGGGCAGTGGGCCATTGCATCGCCCCGTGCAGCTGTACATACATTTTTGCAATGTCTTCATCTTAAAGAGGCAGGAACCTGCCCCCCTGCACTGCCTCAGCGACCAGCTGGTGCCCAAGCTGTGGGTCAGGGTGGTGATCACCCCCTCACCCTGGGCATGTTGCAAAGGGCCCGCAGCCTGGGCAGAGCTCTCTGCTGAATGTCACAAGTGGTCCCAGCCTGAATCTCACCACCAGGTTGTTGCCCCAGCCACCAAGGGTTGCCCTGGTTGATCAAGGCCCAGGGTCCCCAGGGCGAGTCCACACCCTTGCTCACAGCACATGAGCCAGGTCCAGGTAAAGTACAGGGGTGCAAAGCAAATGCATGCCCCAGCCTGGGCAGACGGCCCCAGCCCCAGGAAATGGGGAAGCCGAAGGTGGGGACAAGCCAAAGCACGAGGAGCAGGAAGAAGGCAGAGGAGACAGGAAGTCCCTGCGGTGGAGACAGGCCAGGTGAGGCCAGGCGGACAGAGCAGCGCGAGTTCAGGGCTTGGATCTGTGATGCTGTGACTCTGTGCACAGGTCAGGGGCGGGGCCTGGTCTCTGGGTGCCTCTCTGTGCAGCTCCCAGGGCTGAGCAGGTTCGCAGGGTGGCACTGGAGCAGACAGTGCGGCTTCCTGGGCCCACACCCTCACCCTCTTTCACCTCTTCCTGCCGTCTGAGAGGCACGCTGGCTGAGAAAGCTGTGCCCCATGGTCTGGGAAAACCCTGCCATGGGCAGTCTGGGTGCAGCCAAGTGCCCTGGGACCACTGCTTCTGCGAGGACTTACTCTATTCCCTAATGCCATCTTCCCGAAGGTCTCCCAGGCTTCTCGAGGCTGGGCCAGGTACCATCTCTCAGTCAGTGAGCCAGGCGTGATCTCCTGGGAGGACTCTCCTACTGACCCAGCAGGAACGCATCCAGAGAGCTGGAGAGATTATTGCTGGATCTATGACAGACAGTTGCCCCCCACAAACTTAGTCTGTTCGGTGAGGAGATACCCTGACTGTAACAATGTAAGATGGGGTGCTTCATTACAGCAGATGTTAGATGGAAGCTGGGAAAAAACTTTGCAGTTCTTCCCATTGAGAGGTGTAGTGTAACCTCTCCCACTGGGTGTGGTCTGTCTGATGGAAGGAAGGATGTACAAGTAAAGTTTGGGGACTTGCATGGCTAATTCGCAAAGAGCTTCTTCTACTGAGACTTCCTAAAATGCTTGTTCTGGGAGAAGCTACTCGCTATGTGGAAGTCTGACGCTCCTGAAGAACCCCAAGATAACCATGGAGAGAGCGAGAGCGCCCCAGCTGGTTTGAGTTGGGCAGGAGACATGGGAGTGAAGTTCTTGGACATCCAGCCCCAGAAGGTCCAAGTGAAGGAGAACCGCTGACCAGAGCTCGCAGTCAGGACACGTGGCCATCCCAGCACCCACCCAGGCCCCGCATAGTGGAGAAATGCTATCCTCGCGGTGCCCTGCCTGTGTTCCTTAGCCACAACGTTTGAGCATAAGAGAAGTTTAGTCTTAAGCAGCTAAGTTTTGAGTGGCTTTAGATGTAGCTGCAGATAACTGGAAATGCAGCTAATCCTGTCCTCTGACTACCTGGGAGGGGGGCCCGAGGTTCCCGTGCCGGCCTGTGGGCTCTGACTCTCAGCAGTGAAATCCCCAGCCCCAGGGCCTCTGCACCTCTCACCGGGGCTTCCCCCTCCAGGATCCCACATCCTGCAGCATCGGTCCCCTGCCCAAATGTGTGCACAGCCTCAGGGTGCAGTCTCCCAGCAACAGGCTGGTGTCCGGCCTGCATTTGGGCCGCGGAGTCCTCTGGTGGTCTCATGCCTGAGGCTTTCCTGGAGGACCCACGAGGGCCTGCCTTTCCACAGCAGGCCCCCCAGCAGCTCCGTTTCGCAGAGATGCTCAGTTGAAAAAGTGAGGAAAGCAAAAGTGAGATCTCCTGCTACAGGGGCGTTTGTGACCTACGCCCAGTGCCCCCTGGACAGCCACCCCCTGCTGACCCATGCTGGGGACAAGCTATCCTTGGGAGGCACCACTGTTCTCCATGACACAGATATAGCACCCCAAAACTGTTCTCACTGAGGGCCTGGAGCTTCCTAAGTGCTTTGCATGGACTAGTCTTCAAAACCAGACACTTCAGAAGCCAGAAATTGGACATCGAGTGTAGCCTTAAATTGGGGGTGAAGAGTGGAATGGGTGTGTGAGAAGATTGGCCGACCTGCCTCCTGAGTGTCGGTCTGCCCAGACTGCAGGGGGGCACCTGCTCGCTAAGAGGCCTCAGGACCCGTGGGAATGAGGACAGCGCAGTCCTCGCTTTGTGGCATGGACTGAGGAACTGCCCGGTTTTCAGCTGCAGGCAGGGCTGTCTGGACAATAGGGAAGTTATCCAGTGGAGCCGGGACTAGGATGAGCTGAGCCAGGCACCTGGGCACACATTTAAATTCTAAACGGAAGGAGGCATTCACTCCGAGGACGGCCGCAAGCCCTGGCGTCCAGCGCTGTACACGGCCCATGGCTTGTGGGCTTCTGGCTACTCATGGAGGTTGGCCTGCACTCTGTCCTGGCTAGAATGTCTGAAACTACACCCATGGGGCTCCAGTTCAGTACAAAATGGGCGACTTTCATCAGGAACCCACCCAACCAGTGACCCTGAGGCCTTGTCCCCAAGTCAGGAGAGCTGATAGTGTGACATGCAGACAGGAGACAAGTGCCATGCTCACCCCAGAACCAGACTTCATGTAAGAAAGATTTGCCCCCAGAACTGCCTTGATGCGGCTGCACGGTTCTGCCCGCTGTCGGTGGGCGGGGTGTTTTTACAGAGCTGTTTAGGGCCCGTCCTCTATCCCTCCCTGTTATCTGTCCCTCAGGATCCTGTTATCCCTTATCCCAGTCCATCAGAGACAATTGCCACCCCTCCATCCCACTGCCCTGCACAGTCCCCAGCAAGGCCCCCTGGTGGTACCAGCTGGAGCCAGCTCTTCGTCCTCAAGCCCTTGTGGACCATCCTGGCCCCCGCACCCCACTGCATCCCACCAAAGCCTGTAGTCTCTGTCCCTCCTGTCTGGGCTGGGTCCATACCCCACACAGAGTGTTCTTCCCCCAGAGGCCAGGGTGTTCTTCTGCACTGTCTTCCTGCGCTGCTTACACCGGCTTAGCAGTGGTCAGATTCTGGACCTTGAGGCTGCAGCGTAGCCGGGGCCCGTGGACACCTTCTGAGCACCTTGCGGACACCCTGGTGCTCGGATCCAGAGTGTGGGGGCAGAGGTAGGAGGGTGCTGAGCTGCAGCGGACAGGAGGGAGGCGCCTCAGGAAGGCAGATCCCGGCTCCTCCAACTAGTCATCCTCTCTCACCTGTTTCCTCTTCTGGAAAATGACGAGAATAAAACGTGCACATTGGCTGTGAGAGTTCGGCCTTAGTATGATGGATGCTCTGCAAACATAGCTGATGGCCAGAGTATTGTTAGGAGAGGCGGGTGTTCCTGTTAGTGCTCTCATGGGAGAAGAGGGCTTACTTCCACCTTTCCCTCCATCAATGCACACGCTTATTGGACTAAGAGCCCTTCTCTGTGTGCCGATGCTGCTCATTGACTTTCTAGTCTCAGGTTCCTTCTGCAGGCCCGGCTAGTATATAAGTGGTCTGAAGCCCCATCCACCACACATCTCGTTTGGAACACGCTCTGTGTGGGCCAGCATGTGTGAGGATGGGGCCTGTGTGTGGAGCTGGTTGCCCAGGGCCCAGCTCCCCGGCTTTAGCCTTGTGCTGCTTTTGCCTCAAGACAGACCTCGCAGCTGAAGACGGCTTGTCTGTTCTGTCTCCGTTGCTGGGTTGAGTTCTGACGCCTGTCTTGCGTTTGGTGCAGTGCCCTGGTGGCAACACAGGACACTTCACAGAGGTCACTAGAGGCCACACTAACTGGCCTTTTTTGTTGTTGTTTGTTAACCCTTATCCGAGGATATTTTTTCCATTCATTTTTAGAGAGAGTGGAAGGGAGGAGGATAGACAAAGAGAGAGAAACAGTGATGCGAGAGAGACACACTGATTTGGTTGCCTCTCACACGTGCCCCAACCAGGGCTGGGGATCGAGCCTGCAAACCAGGCCCTTGACTGGAATTGAACCCAGGACCCTTCAGTCCACGAGCCGACGCTCTAAACATTGACTCACATGGGCCAGGGCACTAACCAGCTTTTCATGCCAGGCAGTGATCTGGGCCTGGGCTGCCCAGGTAGTTGCATGAGAATGTCATTGTCGCTGCTGCCGAGGGCAGCCTTGTAACTCCTGTGTCTTAGTGACGGCCCCTCTTCCTCAGGGAGGGGCTGTCTCCTGCTGGTCTTCGGCCTGTAAGGACCCCTTAGGAGCGAATGCACTGGGTTGATGTCGATGGCTGGAGAAGGCTTTGGGTCAGAAGAGGGCACAGCTGGTTGCAGAGGTGAAAGCTACATCTCCACTACTGCTAAGAATGTGGGGGTATTGGAACTAGTTGCTAAGAAGCCTCTGAGACAGAAGGTAGTGGTTGCAGGCTTCTTAGTCAGGAGAAGTTCTGGCAGATTCTAACACGGCAGCAACATTGACCTGGGTATGGAGAGCTGTTCAGTGGATACCTAAGAGCCAGAGTTCAGAGGCACTGTGATGAAAGGCCAAGGTTTTATAGGAGAAAGTTTCCGAAATTCAGTAAGAAGAGCTTTTAGAGCACAGCGCGGCACTCAGTACCCAATCACTCTCACAAGTCTGTTTAGGTAGAATTCCCCAGAGGCAAGAGTCCACTGGTTCTCTGCTGGATTCTTCAAACATGAGCCACAGACTGAAGCTGACCAGCCAAGAGGCTGATTTTGCCTGTGCAAAGCCCCTGTGCGGATTGCTGTGATGCCCCCACCTTCACCCCTCTCGGCATCCACACACTGCTAAGTGAGTTTGCCGTGAAGTCTGTTTCCCCAACCCTTGTATCTGGAATCAGCAACGTGGCCTGTTTTGGGCACCATACAAGAACAGGCATGAAATGGGCTCGTAAACTTGCATGTTCTCTCTTGGCGCATGCCAGAGCCAGCCTGCTGGAGCAGCAGGGACACAGAAGGCAGAATGGCCCATTTCATCCCAGCCACGGCCAGTCTAGACGAGTCAACAACCCCAGCAAGGGAAGCACACCCAGCGACATTAGCAGGGCTGCCCAGCCTGATTGCCCAGATGTGTGAATAACAAAAGCTTGTTGCTCTATCCCACTGAAGGTTTGCGGATGTCACACAGCATTATTTTGGCAATAGATAACTGGCACATCCACTTTTAGAAACAGTTTTATTGAAGTACTAGAGGCCCGGTGCACAAAATTCATGCACTGGGGGAGGGGAGTGTCCCTCAGCCCAGCCTGCACCCTCTCCAATCTGGGACCCCTTGGGGGATGTCCGACTGCCAGTTTAGGCCTGATGCCTGTGGGATCGGGCCTAAACTGGCAGTTGGACATCCCTCTCACAATCCGAGACTGCTGTCTCCCAACCACTCGCCTGCCTGCCTGCCTGATTGCCCCTAACTGCTTCTGCCTGCCAACCTGATCACCCCCTAACCACTCCCCTGCCAGCCTGATCGATGCCTAACTGCTCCCCTGCCGGCCTGATTGCCCCCAACTGCCCTCCCCTGCTGGCCTGGTCACCCCCAACTGCCCTCCCCTGCTGACCTGGTCGCCCCCAACTGCCCTCTCCTACAGGCCTGGTCTCCCCCAACTGCCCTCCTCTGCCGGCCTGGTCGCCCTTAACTGCCCTCCGCTGCCAGCCTGGTTGCCCCTAACTGCCCTCCCCTGCAGGCCTCGTCCCCCCCCTCCAACTGCCCTCCCTCCCCTGCAGGCCCGGTCGCCCCCAACTGCCCTCTCCTGCTGGCCTGATCGCCCACGACTGCCCTCCCCTGCTGGCCATCTTGTGGCGGCCATCTTGTGACCACATGGGGGTGGCCATCTTGTGCGAGGGTGTGATGGTCAATTTGCATATTACCTCTTTATTATATAGGATAATTGATATATAACAATTGCACTTATTTAGAGTGTTCAGTTTGATAAGTATTGACATATGTATATACCCAGAAAACATCACTACAATCAGGATAATGAATATATCTCTCCTCATATATTTGTAAACCTACCATCCTACCCATCCATCCACCCTTGACAACCACTAATCTATGTTCTGTTATAGAGATTAGTTTTCATTTTCTAAAAATATATTTAAATGGTACTCTTTTTCATCTGTTTACTTTAATTCAGGATGATTATTGAGATTCATCCATGTTGTAGCATATGCTTTCTTTTTAAAAAAATATTTTAATTAATTTTTAGAGAGTGTGAAAGGGAGAGGGAGAGAGTGAAACAGTGATTGGCTACCTCCTGCACACCCACTACAGGGGATCAAGCCCACAACCTAGGAATGTGCCCTGACCAAAATCCAACCAGGAACTTTTCGGTGCCTGGGATGATGCCCACCTGAGCCACACCTGCCAGGGCAGCATGAGCTCTTCTGTTTGCTGAGTAGTATGGATAGAATCCATCTGTTGCTGGGAACTTGGATTGTTTCTAGTTTTGGCTACTACAAAAAAGATGCTATGAACACTCATGTACAATATTTTCATGAACATATGCTTTCTTTTTCCTTGGGTAAGTACCTAGGAGTGGGTCATTTTTAAGAAACTGCCAAACCATTTCCAAAGTGAGTGTACCATTTTACATCTCGGTCAGCAGTGTTTGAGAGTTCCACACCCTTGCTGACACTTCAGCGCATGGCATGGTGAGTCTTTCAGCCATCCTAAAGGCAGGTAGTCGTACCTCATTGTCGTTTTGGTGTGCATTTCCCTAGTGACTAATGATATGGAACATTTTTTCATGTGTGTTTTGCCATTGCATCTCTTTGTTAACTTGTTTTTTTCATTCTCTTAAAATTATATTTTGAAGAGTAAAGTGTTAAATTTTGATGGTGTGCAATTTATTAATTTGTTCTATGGATTGAAATTTGGTATTGTATCTAAGAAATCTCTGCCTAACCCATTACTGAAGTTTATCCTGTTTTCTAGGAATTTCATAGTTGTAAGTTTTACATTTAGGTCCATAATCTATTTTGAGTCTTTTTTTTTTTGGTATATGGTACAAAATATAGATCAATATTTTTTAAATTAACGAATATTCAATTGTTAGCAAGTTAAAAAGTTAAAAGTTATTCTTTCTACACTAAATTATCTTTGTACTTAAGTCAAAATTCTGTTGTACATAGTATATGGCTAGTTCTATTTCTGAATGCTATTGTGTTCCATTAATCAATTTGTCTTCTTTGTGTCAAAACTGCACTGTCTTGATTTCTGTAGCTTTATAAGTCTTAAAATCAGGTAGTGTTAAATTTCTCATTTTGCTCTTTGTGTACAAGGTTGCTTTGGTTATGTCAGGACCTTTACATTTCCAGGTAAATTTTAGAAACAGCCTGTCTACTCTTAGGAAACACACACCCGCACGCGCGTGCACACACACACACACACACACACATGCACACACACAAAACAAACCTGCTAGGATTTTGGCTGGGATTGCAGTTAGTCTATAGAACAATTTTTGGGAGAACTGACTTCTTAATGATACTGAGTCTTCCCACCCATGAACAAGATATATCTCTCATATACTTAGGTCTTCCTTACTATCCCTTAGCAATATTTTTTAGTTTCCAATGTATAAATTTTGTCAGATCTATCCTATAGTATTTCATAGTTTGATGCTATCATTTTTACATATTTTTATTTTATTTGCTAAAACTTTGTTAAGAATTTTTACATCTGTGTTGATGGGGGATGTTAATCTGTAGCTTTCTTGTGACGTCTTTGTCTAGTATTGGAGTAATGCTAGTTTTATAAAATGAATTAAGACGTATTCCCATCTTTTCAAATTTCTGGAAGGATTGTATAGAATATGACTATTTCTTCCTTGAATGTGGTAGAATTCACCTGTGAAGCCACCTGGGCTGCTACACCAGTTTCTGGTGATGGCATTATTCACATGGAGGACTCTGCAGACTTGCAGGATTCACCGATAGATACTATTGAGGATCTTGCCTCCAGCACAGAGTGGCATCTCCCTTGTAGTAACCCATGGGGGAAAATTTCTTCTAGGTCTTGACTTCAGGTCAAGGCATTTGTCCTAGATAATTGATTCTTATTCTATCTTGCATTTAAAGAGAACACATCTGATCATTCTTCCACATGGCAGCTTTCCAGGTGCCAGAAAACAATGGTGATGCCTCCAGGTGTTTTCTGCCCATGCCGCACATGCCATGTTTCTTTCTCTGACCTTTACCTGGCCCATGGAAATCTAGGAAGGCTCATGGGGAAGCCCCAAGAGAGCTCCTTTGTACCAGCATCAGCCACTTATGTATGACTACATTTCTTTCTGATAATAACCCCTATTCAGATGGTTGCATAGACTAAGGACAAGCTTAAAAGAACTGCCATCCTGGAAAATAAAACAAGGCTACCATCTTCCTTTTGGTTGGATCACCATGAGGGGATCGAGTGTATAGTGATGGAAACTTGACTTTGGGTAGTGGGCACACAGTGCTATATACAGGTGATGTATCATAGAATTGTACACTTGAAACTCACCCAATGTCACCCCAATAAATTTAATAATAATAAAAAATAACCAAGCCTTGGCCGGTGTGGCTTAGTTGGTTAGGCATTCTCCTGTGCACCAAGAGGTTGCTGGTTTGACTCTCAGTTGGGGCACATGTCAGGTTGCAGGCTCAATCCCCAGTGTGTGTGTGTGTGTGTGTGGGGGGGCGGGGGCTGCAAGAGGCAGCTGATGGAAGTTGAGCTCGCACATTGATGTTTCTCTCTCCATCTTCCTCTCCCTTTCTCTCTCTCTAAATATATATATATATATATATATATATATATATATATATATATATGAAATAACCAAGTTCTTGTGGGCTGATCTTAATAACCCAAGCTCAAATTGTGAAGGAAAATGTTAGTCAGTGTAAGATCTCTCACAGTCTAGCCCCTTTCTCCCTCTCCAGCTTCAAGGGTCATATGTTGCCTTGTTCTTTTCCTCTGATCTCCCGTTTCCCCCATACTGCAGGAAGAGCCCATCACTTATGCTGCACAGCCCGTGTTCTGCAAATGCCTCTAAAATTAACCAGCACTGTTAACCAGCACTGCATGAGAATCCATGTGCCAGGCATTTCCCTGGTTTAGGCATTGTTTTATCGAATGCTCACAACCCCAAAGGGTAGATGCATTTGTTATCCCCATTTCATAGATGAGAAAACTGATTTTTTAAGTTGAATTTGTTGTGGTGACATTGGTTAATAAAAATTATACAGGCTTCAGGTATACAATTCTATAATACATTATCTGCATGTTGTATCATGTGTTCAAGTCTCCTTCCACCACCATTAATGTGCTGGGTAACATGCCTGAAGGCACACACCTTGTCAGTGGTAGAGAAGGACATGCTTCACCCTCCCAAACCCTGGGCTGCAGTGCTTGGTGCCAGGACATGTGCTTTCTAGCTTGTCTCCTCCGTCACCATATGCTTCTCTAGAGGGAGGTTGTGCCATTCTAATATGTGTGTCTATATGGCCCAGGGTGGGAGTTCTGCTAATGTTTGCTGAGTAAATGAATCTTAAGTGGAGCTCTAGGTTTCTTGTTCTAAATCTAAGAAAAAGGGCACAAGTATAATGAAATAAGGAAAAAAAATGCTTGAGCCAAATCACATTATCTTTCAGGTGGAGCAGAGGTGGGGAAATTTCATTTACTTGTTGAAACAATCAGATTGGGAAAAAAACCAGCCAACATCCCCTTGGAGGATCTGAAAACAATGTGGTTAAAAACCCACCTGTGGATGTGTTGGGGTGCAGGAAGCTTCCTTCTGTGGCAGGAAGTGGTCATGGGGATAACATTTCAGAAGGGTGGAAATTAGCATGGAGAGCCCGGGATGGTTGTCTCAGAAGCATTAGTTTGTTTCTGAAGGCTTTGAAAAGGGCTGAGGTCAAACTATGCATTTGCTGTGCCCTTTAAAAAATAATGAGGACGTCTGGGTTTAAGTGCTTCTTTCGTCCTAGTCTACATTAATAAGTCACCATTTCAAATGGAATGTGGCAGGAGTGCGCTGCTGAAAATCTGGCTCTGTCCTTGGTGTGGAGGAGAGGTTAATGGGTCAAACCCTAGAATAAAGCAAACCCCTAAGCAATCCCAGGTTGGCCGTCACGGACACAGGCGGGGCTTCAGCAAGATGATGACTTTATAGCACATTGTCGTCATGCAGCACTGGGCCGTCAGTGGAAGGGCCCGCTGTGACAGTCCCTTCTGGAAAGCTGTGCAGATTTGGATGAGGTCCAGGAGCGGGTCTGAGAGTGGCCAAAGCATGTAACCATCCAGAGAGCATGAGCGGCAGTGTCAAACATCAGTGTCTTTATGTTTCGGAAGTGTTGGTCATTCCTGACTATACGTCACGGTAACTGTCCACAGTTGCCATGACCCACCTGCCTGACAGAGCTGACTGGGGTGGGGGCGCCAGGTAGATGATGGTGGCTTTAGTCAGGCCTCCTTGGTACCCTCTGTGTGTTTTGCATCCTGCATCCTGGGACACCCACGATATGGAGACTTAGGTGCAGGGCACGCTGACTAAGAGTGGGGCCTCGGGAGTGGACCACCATCCATTCACATCTTGCCGCCCTGCTTTCTGGTTGTGAGGACCGGAGAAAATGGCTCTCTTGAACTAGGCCTCAGTTTCCCCCTGTACAGAATGAGGAGGAGGATGAGCATAACGGTGCTCCAAAGGGTGGTTATGAGGATAAAAGGAGGCACTACATTTAAAACATGCAGCAGAGCCCGGATCACAGCAAGTACTCACATAGTAATGTCCACTGCCAGCTATGACTCCCAGAGCCGAGGCTGGAAGAGGAAAAACTGCCCTTGAGTGCTGGCAGCAAGGAGCCTCAGGCTCGAGCCCTTTGCTCTGAGGAGTGTTAGGCGGCCTCACCAAAGGGCTCAGAGACATTTTCTTGGCAGCTCCTCTTTTGGGGAGACTCATAGGCGAGGACGTGGCTGCAGAAGAGGGCTTTCCCCAGTGGTCAGGGCCTAGGGGAATTAGTCTCCCCTCTTTCCTCCACACTCCACTCAAGTCTGGGACCCTCAAGGTGCAACATCTACCCGGCGCGGGGAACTCTTCCCATCCTGTTTCTGGCAGGGTTGGGCAGGGCTCAGGAGTGGTGAGGAAATTCATGGGAGTCACCCTAAGAGGTGGGGGAGGAGGAGGACTGCAAAGTTCACAGGGAAATCAATCCCTCCTCCCCAGAGCAGGAATGGGGCCCAGCCCACGCCCAGGCTCGGTTCTCACTTTGTGGGGGAGGAACGCCCTGGGCTGCGGTGCTCCCACCTCAGTTACAACCCCTCTCCCAGGCGCCCTCCTGATGGTTGGTCTGCAGTGAGAACTCCACAAGGTAAGGCCCCCTGGAGCTCTCCTCCCAGGCACACCCAGCGGGCCAGTTCTGGGGCAGCAGGCAGATGTGGGCATCTGTGCAGGGAGTGCGAGGGCTCCCAGTCTGTGTGCAGGTCCCGTTGGTGTGCTTCCCTGGGTGGCTGCTGAGGCCACATCTCCATAACAGACACTGAGAGGTCACACATGGACACACACACACAACACATACACACCGCCTTCCCCGCCAGGGAGGTCATGCAAATGCGTGCAGCCAGCAAAGTGTGAGACTAGTGGGGAGGCGTGGGTTTGTGCTGACCTGGAAACCTTATAATTGATTCAAAGGAAGAGAATTTTCTAGTTTTTGAAACACATCTGGCTGGGTGCAGTCTGCCCATGCCGGTCTCCTCCTATTTGGTGGTAGCAGGGCTCTGTCTGTGCCCAGTCTGTGGTATGGGGCTGGCCATGGGGTGGGGCAGCATGGCCCAGGGACCACTGGGCGTCTAAAGCAGCTTCATCCACAGAGGCCTGGGTAAAGAGGGAGGGTGAGCTCTGCCAGCCCCTGTGCAGCTGTGCAGGGCACGTGGTGGTCAAGCTGCTGGGCCGTGCCATCGGGGGAGACCCTTGGGGCCTGTGCCTTTGGAGCCTCTGACAGTCATGGGTCCTGTCTGCAGAGGGGAAGGAGGTCCAGAGGCCACGCCAGTTGGTAGGTGCTGCCTGGTCCCTGCAGATGACTGTCTGGATGGCTTTGGATCACATGCTTTCCCCAGCTTCTGGGGAACCACACTCCTCCCCACAGTGGGGCCAGGGTCTCCCAAAGTTTCTGCAAACTGACAGCCTCTCTCTCAAGCCTTATTTCCTCTCCAGCAGCGATGCCCCTGTACATGAGGCCTGGGCTTCTCAACAGGAATTTCACCAAAAAGGAGGCCAAAGGGAATAAAGAATTTGCAAACCTGATACACTGGAAACAGGCCAGGAGTTCCCTGATACTGCAAGGAAACTGGAGATACGCCCAAGAGACGAAGCCCTCTCTCTAGCTTCCCCATCTCCTGCACTTTAGAAAGCCTCAACAAGACGACTGAAAAGCCTGGCCAATAAAAGGCAGTCCGTGGCCTACTTTCAGCCTGGATCCTTTTCAAAACCAAGCGGGAGGCCTGCCCTCAGCGTTAGCAGCGCCCTCTGTGCAGAGGTAAGGGATGTGGCCAAGGGGAGCAGTGGTGTAGGTGACGGCTGCAGCCCCTTCCTCTGGCTGAGGTAAATTGGATTTAAACAGTCTCTAGCTAACCCATTAGGGTAGATACAGATCAAAACAGATTCCTGACAGGAGGCAGCCCGGGCTCTGGGCAGGGTGTGGTGGGGACCGTCGCTGTGACATCTGCGAGCGGAAAGGGGTGTGCTTCCGCTTTGGGGAACCAGGGCTTAGAGGAGGCAGGGCGGAGTCTAGATCAACAGTTGTAGACCAGACCTTGAACCCAGACATGGAAACCTATTTAGGGTTCCCTACCCCTCCCTGGGTGGGCAGTCAATCCCAGAGTGCAGGTGACAGGTGGCCCTGACAGTGTCTGGAGCTGGCTCCCCACCAGCTCATCTACTCAGGTCTCAGCAGAGCAGGTCCAGACCTTCCTGGTGCCTGTGGGGCGGGATTCCTACCCTGTAAGGCAGAGAACTCTTTGGCAAGAGTCTTAGTCTTTTCAAAAGCCGAGGGACCAGGGCTCCAGGCCAGCTGTCCCTCTGACCTGCAATGTGACCTTGGGTAGTCACTGCCCCTATTTGAGCTCAGATGCTCCATTTATGTCAGAAGTTGTGGGATTAGGTCATCTCAAATGGCAGGTGCTGTGCTAACGCAGGGCCTCCATGCTGCAGACCCCACTGGCTAGTCTACCAGTGAGCCTGGCCCGGCGCCTGGGCGTGACATGGGTCCCCTGAGCTCGGAAGTATGTCATAGCTTCTCCCAAGAGGCTTTATCCCCAGTCCAGCTATCTGATCAGTTCATGCATCGTTGATCCTTCAAAAATCTGGCCAGCAGGGCCGGTTATCTCCATTGCACAGACCAGAAAGCTCAGTCCCAGAGGGCCCAATGGCTCTCCCAAGGTCACACGGTGGCAGGTGGGCCGAGGCTGGAAGCAGCACTGTTTGAGTCTGAGCTGGGGGACATTTCCCATTTACTGAGATCCATGCACATGATTTGGTCCAGTGATGGAGAAGGACTCAATGAGTTGTGGGCGTCTCCTGCTTGTCCCCAGGGACAGTGAGGCCCAGTGCTCAGAGCTCAGAACACTGCTGCTCACTTCCCTGACACAGATCCTGGCCCTGTGCGGGGCCTGGGCTGGGGTAGGGTTTGCCCTAGGGAAGTGAGAAGGCAGCACTCAGGGCCGTGGTCCCACTGGTTCTGCTCCGTCTGTCCTCCCGGCAAGTTGAGCAGCCCCGGGATTAGGCAGGTGAGGGAGAGGAGCCAGCCCAGGAACCACTCCCCCCCGAACCCTGCAGAGCATCAAGGAAGCCCGAGGTCTCCATGACCAGCCCTCCAGCTCAGCTGGGAATTCTCTCTCCACGATGGGGGGCTGTGGTATGAATAAAGCCAGATGTGCTCTGCTAACTCTATAGCGAGGCATCAGCCTTTACACCTTCACCTTCAGCCACTGCCCCCTCGCAGCAGCCCTGCAGAAGGTGGGGCTGACCCTCCACTCATTTCCAAGATGAGGAGGCTGAAGGCTCCCAAGGCCCTTGGTTCCCACTCCCCAGCTGACCCCACTGCACCCGCTGTGCCCTGCAGAGCACTGTTTTTGGGGGTCTTGGGGAAGAAAGTGAAGGGCAGATGTGGTCAGATGCCTCTGCTCATCCCCAGCCAGCTGGCTTCCACTGTTGGGCCAGCCCATCTGTTCTGCCCAGCACGCAGAGGACTACAGCAGGGAGGTGGGGTCCTACCTGCAGCCGTGGTGATGCCCAGGAGCCGGCAGGTGTATTCCAGCCCCGTCCAGAACACCTGCAGCTTCATGGTGCTGGGGCAAGGGCAGCGGCCCAGCAGGGCAGGCAGCAGAGGCTCTGGCCCGAGATGCTCTCAGACGTCCCTTGTCCAGGGAGGCTGTGGCTGCCAGCTTGGGGCCCTTGTGCCCTGGGGCCCTGCTGTCCCAAACCAGTCCCAGCCACTGCAGCCTGGTCAAGGTGTGAATAGGACTCACCTTCCTGCCGGCTGCCTGTGCCTTTGCCAGCACTCAGCTTAATCATTACCTTGAAGAAATGTCCCCTCTGCTTTCAGCAGCTGCCATGGCCCCAGTGGCAGCCTGAGATCAGGCCGATTAGGGCTGGGCTGGAGGCAGGCAGCCTGGAGCTGGCAATCAACTGCTTCTGTCTGGGAGGAGGGAGCCCGCCAAGGAGCCAGCCTGGGCTCTTTCGTCCTGGGCAGCTCAGAGACAGTCCCACCTGGACCTCAGACTGCGGGGTCTGAAGAGGTGGTGTCTGGAGGTGGCAGTGTGCAGGAGTGGGAGAGAGATGTGTCTCTAAATCAACAGCAGAAACACCCTTTGAGATGAGTTCTAAGCTCCCATTTTTTGGAATATAGGTGGATTAGAAAGCTTTGAGTCTGTGGCAGGTTTGGATTCTGGCCAGGAACACTAAGCTCAGACCCACGTCACATGGGACCTTCCTTTATTCCTGACACGTCTCTGGACGTGTGATGTGGGAAATCACCATGATTCTTTGGGAGGGGAGTTGCTATGACAATAATTAACTGGTGACCTTGGAGAAACACAAAAGTATTTGTGAGCCTCAGAAACTTGCAGAAAATAAGTGAGAGGGTTTGACTGGATTGGTGGTTCTTAAAGTAAGATCTGAGAGCTGCGCCAAGAAGCCCGGCTTCTAAAGGTTGGCAATTGTGGGCTTTCACTAATTCTTAATTTACTAAATTATGTAAGAGATTGAATGATGCCAAATGTTAGCTTTTCTCCCAGGCTTTTTCTGAAATCTTTACCCCCTTAAAAATAGTTTGTATTGATTTTAGAAAGGAAGGGAGAAGGAGAGAGAGAACACACACACACACACACACACACACACACACACACACACACACATTGATCAGATGCCTCCCACAAGCGTCCCAACTGGGGATTGAACCCATAACCTAAGTATATACCCTGACTGGGAATCAAACCCACAACCCTTTGGTACATGGGACGATGCTCCAACCAACCGGCCAGGGCTCATGTGACCTTTAAGAGCAAGTTTTAAAATGTATGATTTGACATAACTATTTATTTCTTGGGTTAGCTGAATGTGTTTAACAGCAGACTGTGTTTATCCATCCTCAACTTCCCATTTTCCACAGATCTCGGCACCTGAACCCCCTCCCCCAAACATTGCTACCTGGGTCTCTGTGGTATGCCTGGCACCTCACAGACACAGATGGAGCTGCTGGGGTGGGGGCAGCCGAGGCTCTGGGGCCCGGAAGCCCGTTCTCGCTGGCTGTCCGCAGCATCCCTCGCTTCATCCTCGGGCACAAAGCTGTTGTTCCTGACGCCTTTGGCCCTGGAGACAGGGAGCCCCTCTAGGCTTTGGGAGGCCGGTCTGGCTTCAGCCTCACCTTCCCAGTGGCTTTGGTTTAGGAATGAGACAATGGCCTACTTCTGTCAAATGGTCTGGGAGGAGCATGTGCTGCTGGCTCCTGGAAAAGTGAACCTCGGTTTTAACAAGGCCCAAGGACAGGCTTTGCTCCTCCCTTTGGGCCACCTATGCTGGAGGGGCAGCTAGCTCCTGATGGGAGGGCGAGGGGCTGAGGCAAAGGGCCTGAGCAGCGCCTGGAGCCTGCCTGGGGAGATGGGGAGAGACACTGGCATGTGGGCTCGGAGCTGCTGGACTTCCTGTTCTGTGTTGTTCAGCGGCCTTCCTTAGGCTTCATCGCAGCTGGAAGCATCTCTCCTGACACAGGGGGTGGTGCCTGAACCGAGTTCTCTCCACAGCCTTTTCCTCGCGAAGCTCTTTCCTGCGCGCTGGGCCCAGGTGGAGGACTAGAGGCTGGGGACTGGGGTGCTCTTCCATCCCTGAGGGTGCCCCTGCCTCACCAGGGCTGCCCCTAAGTAGAAGGAAGAGGAGGTGTGGGGCTGGTGGTGGAAGGAGAGGAGGGCGTATTGCAAAAGCAAATGTGGTGAAATCCCAGAGAGGGCACATCTTGAAGAAACTGCAGACTCTGACCAAGGTCATGACCCCTCCTCCCTGTCAGCCTTCTGTGGAGCTCTGCAGGGAGAGGAGGCACCTGGCTGGGCACACGAGTTGCCTTGACCTCTCAGAATCCCGAGGGAAGGTTGCCAGGAGCCAAGGGCCAGAAGCCCTGAAATGGAGCTGATTGTGGAGGTGGTGAAGCGCCCGGGTACCCACGTCTGACCTGCAGCGGCTGCTGGGCCTGGGGAAGAAGAGAACCTCTCTAGCATTTCCTAGAGGAACCCGCGGATGCCCAGGGAGCTGGTGAGGAGCTGAGAAGGGGTAGGACAGAGGGAAGAAGAGAGAACTGAGGGTGGCTGTGTGAAACCCTCACAGAGTGGAAAACACTCTGAGTGCGCAGAGGGAGTCTGAGATTACAGCAGCATAGGAAGCTCTGCACATGGGCCATGCGGGTGCTACATGGAGCAAATGTCCTTTCAGTTCTCATTGTGTCCTAACGAGTCCAAACTTGCACTAGTGAGTAGGAGTTATGGGGGAAACTTAGCTCTAAGCAGGGGAAGGTGTCCTAACAACCATTCCCCACTGGTAAGAAGGGCTGTAGTGGTTGGCCATGACTCGCAGGAGCCCTATGAACATGGGGGGTGGGGGACTGTGGACAGGGTTCAGACCTGGGTTCTGGATTCCAGGTGGCTGTGATTCCTAAAAGAGTCCAGGCAAGTGCTCTGAGAAGGGCCAGGGACACCCCCTGGGTGAGGAAGGCTGGGGCTGGAGCTTCCTCCCTGGCCTGGCTCCTCTTCTGGTCCCTGCCCATGGTCACCGAGGTGCCGGGCCAGGGCAGAGAAGCGGTGTGGGGAGATGAGGGAGGGGCAGGCTCACTTGGCAGGTAACACGTGTGGCCTGAGACATTCCTTATCCTCCCTCCAACCTAGTCTTCTCTTGTAAAATGGGTCTACACTCTACAGAGTGTCTTCCTGGGTCAGAAGTACTGTGTCAAAGGTGCCTGCCTAGGGCAGACGCCAGGAAAATGGGAGCTGATATTACAAGTGAACAAAGAAAACTGACTTCTCTGTGGCCAACCTAGATAGCTTTAGTTGCCACAGGATCCACTCACAGCCAACAGCACGCGAACTGGGGCACAGCTGGGCCTTGACCTCATGGAGAACCAGGATGAAGGGAATGCTACTCTTTGGAATGACAGGGCTCACCCAGAGCTTTCTTCTCTGTATGGTTTCATTTCACAGTACACCAACCAGCATGTCTGTGTGCTGCAGCCACAGGAAGGCAGGGCCACTCAATAAACCTACAGGAACCCAAGCCACTTGGTAATAAAATGTCTTGTTTCTAGGGCTGTGACAACTAGTGCTAGTGATGATGTCAGTGACAGTCATAATAACCAGTGTTTGCTCAACATTGATTGCATTGCAGGTGCTGTGCAGAGTGCGATATACGCCCTATTCCTCACAGCATCCACATTTACAGAGGAGGGCGCAGCGTCAGGGCAGGTTACATGCATTCGTTCAGACTCACACAAAGCAGGAATGAGGGATCAGCAGCCTCAGCCCCACCCCTCCGCTGCGCCCTCTAGTGTTCAGGTGCGTCCATCATAAAGCTGCCCAGTGACAGGAGACCACCCTGTGGCCCTGGCGCACAGCATTGGGGGGTGGGGGGTGGGGCTTCAGGTAGGACTGGGCATTGCTTTGCTCACAGCTCTGGGATCAGAGGAGGCAGTGGTGATGTGAGGGAGCTCTCCCCTGTCTTCTCTGGGTGGTGGCCCATGGAATGCGGGCCTGGCCCGGTGGCCTCTCTCCCCTGGCCTTGCCTGGAGCTTCGGGGTGAAGCTGTGAATGGGTGCATCACAGGTACTCGCCGCCACAGGCCTGGCCACACCTGGTGCACCATTAGTAGTAGCACACAAATTCCAGAAGCCAGGATGGCTCTGGGAGCTTGAGAAGCCAGGGAAAGCTGAAGTGTGGGTATGTGCCAATCTTCATCTGCTGGCTGTGAGGAAACTTGCACAAAATAGTAGGAAGCTCATGGGTGTCACTCAAAGCAAATGCTGGGCCCTGGAAACCAATCCCTGGAGCTGGTCTAAGACTTTGACCTCTTCAGATCTCCCTGTCCCCTCACCCCTTGTCTCAGTGTCTGGGGAATAAAATGGAGACGTCAGACCTACACCATGCAAACCCCATGTGTTCCTCTTAGCTGCACCCTGCCCTTGCTTGTCCTTTCCTCCCAGCGGGGGCAGAGGGATTATCCTTACACGCGCTTTCTTGCCTGTCCCCTGGGACCTGGGACCGATGTCTTCCAACTGTCCCCTCCACCTCAACCCTGTAGCCCAGGGCAAAACTTTCCTGCAGGACCCCGCTTTCCCTGCAAACCACACGTGGTCTCTCCTCTCTTCTCACCTTAGGCTTTTGAAAATGGTCTAGTTGTCCACTCCCTCCCATTATTTCTTTATTTTCTGTTCACTTGTCTATTTACTAACATGTGGTTTCTACCTGCGCCCACATCAGAGTGATCATGCTGGCTTGGCAGCTGACCCCCAGACCTGGCAGCCTAATCTCTGTGCTCACTCAGTCACTCAGCTCCATCTCTTGGACTTGGTAGCACTTGGAACTGTTAACTGCTCTTTCCTTTTGAAACTCTCCCTGCAACATTGTCCTCTGTTGATCGTCCTGCAGGCAGCAGGGCATGCGCTCTCTCTTCTATGTGTCCTTTACTGAGTCTCCGTTCTTTGCTGTTTCCCTCATGATGCTCTGTGGTTGGCAGCCTCCAGGTGTTACAATGACACCCCTCCTGGCATGCACATACTGCACAGTGTGGTCTGTGTGGCTGCACGTAGCAGAAGTGGGAGTAGCCACCCCTAGAGTAGCCTATCAGACACTGCCTTGGTCACTTTCTCTCGGCACAGACACAGAACACGGGCCTTGCCCTCCAGGCTCGGGCTCCCTGTGTCCTCCAACACTCAGGCTGCCCGGATGGCCGAGAGGTGACCTTCATGCTTTAAGCCAGGAGAATGGCCTCGGAATAGCTGTGTTCTGGGCAATGGGAGCCCCTTTAGATAGCTGTGAGGCTCCCTCTGAAAGTCACCTTTTTCTTGGCTGGGACTCTTTCTGGCCTCCAGGCTTACCCTGCCCTGCCCCTGTCCCAGCACACCCCAGTCCCTGGCCAGGTGTGCCCTCTTCTCTTCCTCATCCCTGGTGGACCCAGGCTGTTCTGCCTCTCTAGTCCTGGGCCAGAGGGGGAAGGTCGTGCGGTCCCTCTCATGGAGGCCGAGGCCTATGTGAGGAGGTGAAAGCCGACTCCAGGGTCAGCCACAGCCGCCCTTGCAGTAGATGAGTCCACCTTTAGTGCTTCCCCCGCCCCCAGAGCCCCAGGGGCTCACCTGCACCCCTCACCTGTCTTCAGCAGACTCCCTTGTCAGTGTCAGGCAAATCAAGTTGCCCCTGCTGAGGGGCAAGTGCTGCCCCTAACAGACCTGTCTTTACCCATTTACTAGGTATCCAGGTTGCGGGGCTGGGCCTGGGAGTGACAGGCACAGGTGTGGGGTCTGCTTGCCTCCCATAACCCCCTGGCTGGGATCTGTACAATGAGGTGAGAGAGGCTGGGTGTCACAAGCACCCTCCCAGCTCTGACACTGGAGATGGTGAAACAAGGTGAAAACTTTAGCAGGGGGATGGCCTGTTAGCCAACGGCACAAACATCTGTCCTCTAACCTCTACTGAGCTGCAACACTGGATCCAGGGTCCTGGGCACCACCAGCTACTTCTGCTTCAAAACAGCTCAGAGGGACTTCTCTTTCTCACTCCTGGGCATCAGTTTAGCCTCCTTCTGCAACTTCTAACTTGGCAGGTGACACCGGATCTACCAACCACACAGGCTTAAAATCTCAGAGCCGACTTTTGCTTCTAGTTTCCTCTCAGCCCTGCCCAGGCAGCCTCAGCCCCGCCGTTTCTACCTCCCTGGCCTTGCTCTCCTCACCTGCCTCCTTCTTTCCACCCCCGTGGCTGTGGCCACCCCAGGGCCTGCCTGCTTATGCTCTGACTTGTGCCATCAACTGCTAGCTGACCTCTTTGCCTTTTGCACCCCCTCTGACTATCCCAGACGCAGAGGGTGTTGAGACAGAATGAACCATGGCACTGCCCACAAAGGTTAATAGGGCCTGCAGGGGCAGACGCAACCCTCGCCAGGCTCCGGACAGGAGTGTGCTGGCTGGCAAGCCATTAATTGCTGTCCAGGAGCAATGCCCTTACCTGTAGCGTTTGCCATTTTTGTGGTGTAAATTCCCCACCGTGGCTGATTTCAAGCTTCCACAACATCACTGGGGGCAGAGCTTGGGAGACACGCAGGAGCACGCGACGTGGGCTTCCCTTGTGCAGACCCAGTGGGTGCTAATGACATCAAGAGTGGAGTAAGAGTAAAGTGTAATAGATTAATTACAGCCTGATGAGTTTTGAAAATTACACTTTACTATATAATTTATTTACTTGGATATAATTTAATTTTTAATGATGGCTTTGCCTAACAACCGGCTCTTAAAATACCTGAAGTTTAACAATCAGCTCTTACTGGACAAAACGCGTGGACCCCGCACCAAACTGCCTGTCACCCCGGTGGTCTCCGTGTTGACTGAGGTTGTGACAAAGGACCTCATCAGTGTGCACATGGCTTCTTCCTGGGTTTTGACAAGCTCCTGCTGAGAACCTCGGTCTCCCCAGAGTGGTCCTGCCTTGCAGTTGTCTAGTGCCTTCCCACTCCAAAGGCCCCTCTCTGTCGAGGCGTAATGGAAGCACAGCAGCCAGGGCAGCGCCTCCTGTGGGCCCTTGTGGGCACGCAGTCCAGGGAGCTCTCTCTGTGGGTTCGGAGTTGCCTGACCATCAACATCCTCCGCACCCTCCTTGCAGAGCACAAGGCAGGCACCCTGCTCTGGATCTGTGCGCTGGAGTGGCTGGGACGGCCCGTGGCCTGGGCTCTGTCTGACAGCCCTCTTGCTGCACAGCGTATACATCATCTGACGTCACTTGACTGCTTCTCAGGAACAAAAGAAGTCCTGAGCGCATCAGGGTAACATGCATACCAGGCTGCATGTATTTTGTGAGTGTAGGAAGTGGAACAGGCAGGGAGGTTACCGAGCAGAAGGAGAGGGGAGAGGGAGAGGTCTGCCCCTCCTCCCACCCCTCCTCCTGCCCATCCTCTTATAAAGCAGTCTCAGGGAGGATGGCTGTGCTGCTCATAGCATCAAAATAGGCCCCAGAGACCTTCGGGCCACCTAAGGAGCTGAGTGGAGTTGATCCTAAAAATAGAAACCACTTCCTTATCTCAGGAGAAGGAGCGTGTGCACGTGGGAAAGCTGTCCTCTGGTTTAGATCCAGATGGAAGGAAGTGCTAGAGGCATATTCCAGAGTCTGAGAACCTGAGGGAGGGTCCACCCCAGAATCCCAGGACGGAAAAAGCTACCCATGGAATTGGAATACAAAGCAGCACACACTCAATATTCAGTCTTTAACCCACAGTTCTTTCCATTTAGGGGAAGCAAAGCACAGCTAGTTTTGGAAAGCCCCTAGGATCCAATGAAATGCCACTTGAAACCATTCTGTGGTTTTCCGTTACGAGAAGTCCAAGGGCTGGTAGGGTTTATGGCTGGCATGGTTTATGGCTGGCATGGTATAGATCACTGTGGAAGAATTTTTCTTTGCCATCAGTTGTCCTTTTCTCTGATATGCATTTCAAATATTCGGAGTTCAAAGGGGAAAGAGCCCCTTCCTGGGAGGGAGAAAACCAAACAAACAACATAGCTTTTCTTGAAGTCTGCTCACAGCAATAACATGGTGCAAGCTCCAGTGTGAACTGCCTGATCCTTGGGCCAAGATTCTGGCGCTCAGCCCATCCCCGCAACCCACTAAAAGAGTCTCTGAATGCCCAGGCATCCTCAGAAGCCCTTTGCTGCCTGCCCAGACCTTTTCCTGGCCCTCTGCATCTTGTCTCTTTCTCTGCCTCCAAGCTTGAGCAACCTTCATTCTACAGGCCCTTCCCTGATCACCCGGACAAGCTTGTCACTCATTTTCTTCCTCCCTTCCTCCCTCCCTCCCTCCCTCCCTCCCTCCCTCCCTCCCTCCCTCCCTCCCTCCCTTCCTTCCTTCCTTCCTTCCTTCCTTCCTTCCTTCCTTCATCATGAATGGGTCTTGGATTTTGTCAAATGCTTTTTCTACACCCATTGATATGATCATGTGATTTTTTGTTTTTATGCTGTTGATATAATGGATTAATTGATTTTTTAAAATCCTCACTCAAGGAGTGAGGATATTTTTTCCATATATATATATATATATATATATATATATATATATATATTTTTTTTTTTTTCAGGGAGTTGAAGGGAGGGAGGAGATGGAGAGAAAGAGAGAGAAACATTGATGTCAGAGAGACACATCCACTGGTTGCCTCCCACACATGCCCTTACTGGGGACGGGATTCAAACCCGCAATCCAGGTATGTGCCCTTGAATCAAACCCACGATGTAGGCCAACACTCCAACTACTGAGCCACGCTGGCCAGGGTAACCACTCATTTTCTGTGCTGCCAGAAAACCTCATTTGTACCTCTAAGGTTGCCCTTACCTCTCTGCTACCATCATCATCATAGCTACTACTGTTTCTGAATACTTACAAGGGGCTAGGCATAGGGCTGAACAGTTTGAGCTATTTATGTGTCTCTGTCTTCTACCCTTGTTCTCTGAGCTTCATGTTTAATATGCCTTAGTCCCCTTGGTCTAGTGGCTAACATGCTGGATTTATAGTAGGTATCCTATACATATTTGTTAAAAGACATTGTAAGAATCAATTTGTAACCAGGTCTTTTAAAAATCAAAGTCATTTCTACTTAATGAAATGGTTTTGTCATCTGTCTTGCAAGAAGGTCCTTCTCTCTTCTCAAGGTCCAAGTTCCTGTAATTAATAAATGTAATTCATTTGTAGGACACAAGTTCAGCTGAACTTCTCCTCTCTTCCCCCTGGGGCTGAGATGGGAGGACTCTGTGGCTGGAACCAGAAGCTATTTCTTGCGCAGCGCAGTCACGCTGATCATGTTCCTGCTGCTGTGAAGCGCGGCCCCTCATTGGGTCTCCCTCATGTGGCTGAGGGGTTAAACTTGGACAATCAGAAGGCAATGTTTGCACACCATGTACGTGAATGTCACAGAGTGTTGTTAATAGGCTCAAAGTGGAGAGCTCCAACTTCAACATGAGATTTATAAGCAGTTGCTTCTGTGCATCCTCATACCCTTGGTGAATGGTATGACCTCTTACTTCTTAACTAAAATCAACCCTTGTTCACTCCTTTTAAAGCCCCAAGTAACTCTGTCTTTAAAAAAAAAAAATCTAGTTCACTCTACACTAGCAGTTTTCATTATTTCCTGGAGGCGGATTGGTTTCCACAGTGATGCTGGGCCGGGTGCAGGCAATTCACTCTGACCTCCCTAAGGGATGTGTCCGGGAGTCTATCTTGGATCGCAGGAGTTGTGTCCCCCACCCCCTTCTGTCTCCTCCCTGTGCTTCAATGTAGAAGAAAGTTGAGAAAGGAATGGATGAGATGAAGTAAAGTGAAGGAACTCAAGTTGCTCTTCTCCCCCCTTACAGATCTTTTCACAAAATACACATGTGATTATTCCCATCAACATGGAGAGAGAGAGAGAGAGAGAGAGAGAGAGAGAGAGAGAGAGAGAGAGAGAGAGAGAGAGGTATTGCCCCATTTCTCTTCTGCTCCCCTTAGAACACAGCTGCTAAGCGAGTGGTCTGCATTTGTTGTCTCTTTGGTATGTGACATGAAGAGAATGCTATCTCACCCCTACCACTGTTGGGTTGCAGAAACTCCATAATTATATGGTTAATACAGTCAATGCATTTTGACTAACTGGATACTGTGGCATCAACGGTTGGGTTTTCTGAGTTGTCTATAGCCAACCTTGGTATTTATCAACTTAGTACACTTTAGAATTTATAGAGCACCTCTGGTCTTTTCGCTCTGCTAGGCATGGAGGATCCGAGATTAATGACACACCTTGCTGTGTCTTGGGAGTTTCTGGGTTAGGACCTCAGAACTGGGGAAGGCAGGCAAAGACTGTGACTCAGGAAATTCACTTTATAGAATCCTCGGTAGGAATCAGGGAGAGCTAAGTTTAGACCTGTGTTCACATAGACATCGAAACTCTTCCTCAGCAAGTCCTCAGGAACTAATTCAACTCAGGAATTCAGGGTTGGCCTGTAGGATGAGATGGGATTTATGCTTTCAGCCCAGGGGCCCCTTTTCCTAGCCAGAGACCTCAATGCAGTTCCTAGGCCCATGATCCTTCCTAAGAGGGCTTTTAAAAATTGTTTAAATTGAGGTACAACCAATATATAGTAACATGAAAGATTTGAAGCTTTCAGTTTGGAGAATTTTGATAACTATATATGCTGTGTAACCACCAGTGGAAACAAAATATAGATCATTTTCAGTCTCCAAGAGAAGTTCCTCATGCCCTTCTCTAATCATTCACCTAACAACCGTATTCTTACTTTTGTCTCTCTAGATTAGTTTAACTATTCTAGATTTAATATAAATAAAACCATAAAGTATGTACCCTGTTGTGTCTAGCTTCTTAAAATTTTAAGATTTATCCATGTGGATTTTTATATCAGTATGTCAACTGATGGTAATTGGTGTTAATTGGATACCCACAGGAATCCCCAATATGGGGTGTGGTGAAGAAGCAAACTTTATTCAGTGCAAACAGCTCAACTGTGATACAGCATGGCTGTTAGGAGGCCCTGGGGCCAGGTCCCTCTCCAGCTAGACAGCCCTGCTTTGCTCTTTGATGGTCTGGGCCTGTCTGCTCTGCCCTGCACTGGTCTGCTATGCTCTGGTCTGGCCTGCTCTGCTCCAGAGAAATAGATATCTTTAGTGTTTCAGCTCCAGCCCTCCAGTCAGGGAAATGCAGTCTGTAGTCTTCAGTGGAAAGGGAAAGTGTACTCCCTGAGTCAGAGGGGAACTGATTTATAGACACAGTTCTCCACCCCTTGTCTCTGATTGGTTTATTCTCTTGTAAATGAGGATTCCAAATCCTTGCAGTTTGATTGGTCCAAAAGGTACTGTACTGATTGGTCACAATGAAGCTGCTCTGATTGGTTGGTGAAGAAGTTGAGGGAATGTAGCTGTAACAGGCAGTTAGAGAGAGAGGAGCAGAGCAAGGACGATGGGCCAGGTACAGAAGGTCACCAGGGCAGAAAGCCCGGGTACTTAGCAAGGGGAAAAACTGGGAAAAT
Organism: Plecotus auritus; assembly: GCF_963455305.1. Lineage (NCBI taxonomy): Eukaryota > Metazoa > Chordata > Mammalia > Chiroptera > Vespertilionidae > Plecotus > Plecotus auritus. Next base: position 58,076,168 of record NC_137783.1, on the reverse strand, counting down.
AAGGGCCTTGCCCCAGGGTAATCTCTCCTCCCCTAGCATGTCACTGGTCATGTGGGTTGGACCCCATATTGATGCTCAGGCGTTTAGACCCCCTGACCTTTTCCTCCCTTTAAGATAACATCGAGGCCTCAGTTGTATTTCAGCTGCAGGCCCAGAAAAGCAGCAAAACCAAACAAGTGATGCTGTGGCTGCCTCAGGACCAGCTCCATTGATTAAGACCTGGTACTGACCAATCAGTGGAGACCAAGACCCTGAAAAGACACACCTGAAAAGCTGATGAATATTCTATTGAGATCCTCCCCTGAGAGCTCCCCTAAGATTCCCAACTTGCAAGAGAGAGATAAACACCATCAAAGCAAAGGACCCAGTGAGAGCTCTCTTTCTGGGGAGCACAACCTTGCTGTTCCCTTCCCCCACAGGCATGCGTCTCCTAAATTCTAAGGGACCCCAGAGACTTGCAGCCAGGGGAGCCATGGGCAGCAGCACCAAGGCTCTGTTTTCTCTGACTTCCCAGTGAACCAAAGCAGCCCAGCCGAGGCTCTCCTGTTGCTTCTTCTATGCCCGCCCTTGTTTCACTGTCCTGACTATGCATTTGCTGCGACCAATAAATTCTTGCTTTCTTTGCTGCCTTTTGTCTCTTAACTGAACTCTTTCCTTCAAGAAGACAAGAACCGAGGTCTATTCATCTCACCAGTAACATGGCTGCACAGCTCTGACTGAGTGAGGAAAAGCTCCGTCCTATTTTTGAGATAGGAGTCCAGGAACTCCCTTATAAGGGCTGGCTCAGATGGCAGGAGCAGTGCAGGCAGCTCTGTGAAGTGCAGTTTGCTTGAGAGCCCCCAGTGTAGAAATGGCTGCTAGGCCCTGCTTTTTAAAAATATTTATTTATTTATTTAAAATCCTCACTGAGGATATGTTTATTTTATTTTATTTTTTAAATTGTTGAAAGTATTACATATGTCCCCATTTGCCCCAGGAGCCCTTTCTAAGTAGGTATCTTGTTTCTCAGGGACCACAAGTAGTTCATTCCTTTTTATTACATCACAATTTCTTTACCTATTCAATTATTGTTTCCAGGTCTTTTTTTTTTGGAGAAAAAGGAAAAGGAGAAAGCTGCTCTGAACACTCAGGTACAATTCTCTTTTGTGGACGTGGGTTTTTATTTCTTGTGGTAAATACCTAAGAGTGGAATTGCTGGGTCATAGGTTAGATGAATGTTTAACTTCATAGAAACTAACAAACAATTCTTTTTAATGTGTTTGCCAATCGACACTCCCATCAGCTGTGAGTGAGAGCTCTGGCTGGTCCTGATTTTTAGCAACACTAGTGGGTATGAAATAGAATCTAATGTGTGTGGAGAGTTTTAAACTCACACTTGTTTGCCACTTTCACACTCTTCTGGATGCAGGCAGCCTACCTGCTAGGTAGGTGTGTGTGTGTGTGTGTGTTGGGTAGGGGGGGGACGGTCTTGGGATGTTTATGGACCAGGAACCCAATGCTCAAGGTGCATGAGTGACTCACTCAGCCAGTCACTTGATGTATGGCGGTGCCAGCATTTCAGCCTGGTTCTGGTTGTGGTATAATAAGAAATAGATATTTGGTCTTTGTCCCTGGTTACTGGCAGAGTGGTCCTAAAACCCGTGGAATTTCCTGAGTGATGGGAGTGTCTTTTATTACTCATAAGGAGTCCCTTTACCAGGGATGGAGAATGTCCGGCCAAAGGCCTGAGAAATCATTTGGTTTGGCCCTGCCAAGGCATTAGAGGTAAGTTAATTAAATGTTTGACCAAATATAGCAGACTAATTTTTAAGTTGATAATTTTGTATGGCCTGTGAATGATGTTATAAATATCCAAATAGCCCTTGGCAGAAAAAAGGTTCTCCACCCCTGATTTAGACCATAGCTGAGTTTATGCTAATGGGGTAGTTCTTGGTAGGCCCCTAGATAGCTTCAGGATGGAGAGCTGGTTGCTGGAGGAACCAACCACAGGATTAGAGGATTAGGACTTTCAGCCACACCCCTTGACCTCCTGGGAGGAGAGAGGGACTTGAGATTGACTTCAATCACCAATGACCATGATTTAATGTCATATCTACCTTTAAATCAACAACAACAACAACAAAAACTTGTGTAAAAACTCAGAAACAACAAGGCTATCAGAACTTCCAGTTGGTGAACACGTCCAAGTGCGGGAAGGTGGCGCCGGAAGAGGGCGTGGAAGCTCTGCACATCCCACCCTATACCTAGCCTTACCCACTTCTTCCATTTGGCTATTTATTTATGGTCTTTATACTAAAACTATACTTCTTAGTAGAGTTGCTTTCCTGAGTTCTGTGAATCTTTTTAGCAAATGATCAAACCTGAGGGGGAATTATGGGTACCCTAAATTTTTGATCAGATAGACAGCAGTGAAGGTTGTTTGGGGGCTCTATTTGCAACTGGTATCTGAATTGGGACAGAGCCCTCAACCTCTCGAGTCTGCTTTAGCTCCAGGTAGTTAGGAGTCAGAAATGAATTGTGCTGTTGGCCCCCTAGTTGGTGTTGAAGAATTAAAAAACTTGAGATGGAACTAGGTATGTGACGCCAGTAAAAATTACAGATGCTGATTCTTAGCTACCCTCTCCCACTTCCCCTCTGTTTTCTGCACATAATTCTCAGTTGTCCTTTAAATGGCAGCACCTGCAAGTGTTAAGACTGAAGAATGACAAGAGAGCCTTCCTCTGAGCCATGGGAAATGTGCTGATGCCTATCTGAAAACGGCAGGCTCATTTGTTTGTTTCCCTTGCCTTAGGAGACATATAAAAAATATTGTTAAGAGTGATGTTAAAGAGTTTACTCCTGTGTTTTCTTCTAGTTTTATGGCATCAGGTCTTACATTTAAACCTTAGATCCATTTTGAGTTTATTTTTTGTATATGGTGCAAGAAAGTGGGTCTAGTTTTTTTTTTTTTCCATGTATCTGTCCAATTTACCCAACACCATTTGTTGAAGAGACTGTCTTTAGCCCATTGCATATTCTTGCCTTCTTTGTCATAGATTAATTGAACAGATAGGCATGGGTTTAGTTTTGGGCTCTCTATTACATTGATCTATGTGTCTGCATTTATGCCAGTACCATGATGTTTTGATTACTATAGCCTTGTAGTATAGTTTGATATTAGGTAATATGATACTTCAAACTTTGTTCTTCTTAAGATTGCTGCGGCTATTTGGAGTCTTTTGTGGTTCCATATAGATTTTAGGATTATTTGTTCTATGCACTTCTTCCATTTGGCTATTTATTTATAGTCTTTATATTAAAACTATACTTCTTAGTAGAGTTGCTTTCCCGAGTTCTGTGAATCTTTTTAGCAAATTATCAAACATGAGGGGGAATTATGGGTACCCTAAATTTTTGGTCAGATGGACAGCAGTGAAGGTTGTTTGGGGGCTCTATTTGCAGCTAGTTCTGTGGAAAATTCCATTGGTATTTTAATAAGGATTACATTAAATCTGTAGATTGTTTTGGATAGTGTGGACATAATGAAAAAGATTCAGGGAATAAGAAATACAAATTGACAGTTATAAAAATAATTATAGGGACATAAAGTACAGCATAGGGCATATAGTAATATTGCAATAACTACGTATGATGTCAGACAGGTACTAGACTTATTGGGGCGATCATAAGTTGTATAAATGTCTAATCATGATATGTTGTACATCTGAAACTAATATAATATTGTATGTCAACTGTAATTGAAAAATACATTTTAAAAACAGTAAAACAAAAGACTCCCCACCCCGGCAGTCTCATGACGTGAGTGTCCATCTCCAGGGATTTGCCAGACACTATTTATTAAGCTTCTAGAGACAGACTCTTACAAAGACTGGATTCTAGAATGTAGCACAAAGCAAGGGGGGAAGCAGACAACATAAACTGTCCCTGTGAAATGAGGGAGAGGACACGGAGAAGTCTTGCAAGAAGACCTCAATGGAGATGGGAATGCTACCAATGAGCAAAACTAAATGGCCCTGAAGTGATAATGTCAGAATATTTTATGAGTTTTTTTCTATTTTATGCATTTTAAAGTACTAACAACAAGAAGGAGGGACATTTATACATTTCTCTTCATTACTATTATACATAATAAAATATTCATTAATATTTTTGGAACTGATGTTTTCCCAGAGTGTCCAGGACTTCCTCTCTCGGACTGAGCCTGGAGTCTATTGCAGTTTCAACTGTGAAGCTGACTCTATTGTGAGAGCATCTGGGCAATAACCCGAACGGCTGAGGTGACCCTTCTCATGATCTGCCCACAAAAGCAGCTGCATTGAGACTACACGGGTACATGAGCATCTATTGAGAATCATGAACTTCCAGTTCCATAGATTTTGCAAGAAGCTACCCTCCACCTCGTCTGTTTTCACCACTTGCTGGCAGATGAGAAGTTGACCCCTGGATTGGGAAAGTACGTGTGTAAGTCCTGCTGGTGGCTGAGAGCAGCAGGAGGAGAACTCCATCTATTTGGGCTTTTGCTGCTTTGCGAGATGCAGGTTGTGGGGCCTTAGGGAAATGAAAGCTACAATTTATTGAGCATTTACCACATGTCAGTGCTTTCTCAATGTTTTATGTGCATCCCAGCCCTCAGGACAAAATGACATTGAGCCTGGGAAAGGCAAAGTCAATTTTCCAAAGTCCAAGGTCTCGCAAGTGGGCATTGGCCATGTGGACGGGGTGCGGACGGTACAGCAGCCCAGTGTAGGAAACACCGCCCTCTGGTTCAGGTTGTCTCACTTTCCTTGTTGTCCAGATGATGCCTTGATTTGGGGTCTTCCCAGCCTCAGTATTCCAGAACCCACTGGCAGCTCTTAGGCTGTTAATGTTCCTAAGGCTGGTCCCTGCTCACCCAAGGACCACGTCCCCATTGTCCTTGTGGAGGATGCTCAGGCTGTGTCCTGAATTACATTCATCCATTTTCTCAGGGTTTCCCTATAGTTCTGAAAATGAGACACCACAACAAAACACTACAGTTCTCGGGGGTGACAACACTCAATTATGCCTTTTATTCACCTCGAGTGTCTGCAGCTTTACCTTGGTCTAGTCCAGTGGTCAGCAAACTCATTAGTCAACAGAGCCAAATATCAACAGTACAACAATTGAAATTTCTTTTGAGAGCCAAATTTTTTAAACTTAAACTTCTTCTAATGCCACTTCTTCAAAATAGACTCGCCCAGGCCATGGTATTTTGTGGAAGAGACACACTCAAAGGGCCAAGGAACCACATGTGGCTCGTGAGCCGCAGTTTGCCGACCACTGGTCTAGTCCATGGTTTTGTTTCCCAGTGGCTGAAGGAAGAGGTACCATCTGTTCTGTTGCTTGCTCTGTGACTTCCACAGAGCCTCCTTGCCATGCATGGGCCTGGGAAGTCTCTGAGTCTCAGAAGAACATCCCTGGCCCTCTATGAACCCTCATGGCTGTCCTGAACCCTTTCCGTTCACAGTTCCATTCCAGGGACCAACACAAACCGGCCTTTAACAGCTTGGATTTAAATCTGAAGATCTGGAGAGGGAAATATTGGACCCACAAATGCTTGGAAGCAAGAGCAAGTATTTGGTGAGGCTTTCACGTTTGGTTAAGAGGATGAAGTAGTCTCTGCTAGGTGGCTCTAAGTAGGCCACACCCAATAAAATGCACCTGTGTCAGGGCCCTCGCCTTCCTCCTCTTCATCTCTGCAGCTTTGATCCTGATCTAAAGTGGCCCAACCTCACCCATGGCCTGCCTTGCCTACAATATCAATCTGTATGACCATGAGCAGCCAATAAGCCCTCTCACACTCACGATTCCCCCGATGCAGGAATGAGGAAGCCGTTCTCTCCCCATTAAGCAGATGGGCAGACTGATGCTTAGAAATAGTAAGTGGCTTGCCTTTGAGGACACAGGATGGTGGGGAGCCTGCCTGAGGCCAGGCTTTCAGACTTCCCCATGAGGGTTTCTGTCTCTGTCCCGAAGTTCCCCACTGGGGACTTGCTCTCCAGAAGACCAGGCAGGAGCATCTCCTTACCGTCCTTGGGGAATAATGTGTTTTTGGGGTGATTTCCAGAAGCCACTGCCTCCTGAATGACCTTCCCTGGGTGTTCCACAGGTATATTAGTCCTTCTGTGCCCATAACCGGTCATGTCATCTCACTCTCCCACACCTGCTCCCTTGGCCAGGGCCCCATCTTCTGTCCAACACCCCACCGGAGGCCTGGTGGTGGGCTCATCTGCCACATTTGATTCTAGTGTCTTTGCTTTCTCATTAGCTCACTAATCCTCTTCTCTGCACACTCACTGCTCCTGCCTTGGCTTAGGAACTAGTCATTTCTCACCGTGACAACTGGGATAGTCTCAGGCAGCGTTCCCTGTGGCCAGTGTCCCCTCTCTCTGTTTACTGGGTGCCTTGGCCTCTTTAGCTCATGCAGTTCTTTGGTTGGAAGCAACAGGGGCCTAATCTGTTAATTTAAACAGGAGAGGATGCATTGGAGGGATGTGAATTGGCCCATGGGATTGAAGGGAGGGCTGAAGAACAAGGACCAGAGTAGGCAGATGTCTAGGGTCTCACTAAGAGAACAAACTCACCTCTACTACTTTATTTTTGTAAATCAAATGCCATTACAGTTGCCAGATGTGTGATAGTGTCTAGCTGCAAGGAGCAGGGTCTGGTTGAGGGCGAGACTTCCCTGGGTTTTGTGAAGAATTTGGGAGTAAGGGAATTAGGTGATGGGCAGTGTCTGGGAGTAAAATGAAATCAAAGCATGGAAGGCCATGCAAACAGTCATCAAAGGAAGAAATAAGACAAGGAGAGAGTGGAAGGGAGAAAGGGAGAGAAGAGGCAAAAAAGGAAGAGAGGAAAATAAATACAAAAAGAAGGAAAGAAAGAAGGAGGGAGAAAGAGGAGATTTGAGATCTGAGGTAGTGGCAGTGGCTAGAATCTAGGAAGTCCAGACAGGAGTTAGCCAGAAGGTTTGGAGCAGAGGGTGGGAGGTGGCTCCTGGGAAATTCTTGAGCTGTGCTAGTGGCCTCTGGAGCTTTGGGTGAAAGCTTTGTGGCTAGTGCGAGCAGAGAGCGATTCTCTGCGAACACACCCCAGAGGTGCTCTGAGCATCGGGAGAGCAATGAGCCACAGGCCTGTCCTCAGTGTCTGTAAGTGGCAGGGGCTTGAGACAGGCTAGGGAATTGGAGACAATCAGGAATAGGAGGGGATGCAAACAGCTAAGGCTAGTGGGTGCCAGGCTGTTCCAGGTCCACTGCAAGGTGGATGTCACTGTGCTCCCTCATTGATTCAGACTCAGAGAGATTGAGAGGCTTTATCAATATCACAGCTAGAAAGTGACCCAGCTGGAAAGAGGCAGCACTGAGATCTGAACATAGGTTTGTCTGCTTACAAAGCACCGGTGTTTTTCCCTGGCCGGTGTGGCTCAGTTGGTTGGGCATCATCCTGTGCACTGAAAGGTTGATGTTTCAATTCCTGATCAAGGTACATGCCCAGATTGTGAGTTTGATCCCTAGTAGGGGGCGTGTAGGAGGCAGCCGATTGATGTTTGGCTCTCACATTGATGTTTCTCTCTCTCCCTCTCTCTTCCTCTCTCTAATACTCAATAAAAAATTAAAAAAAACAAACCAAATAAAAAGAAAGCACATGTGTTTTGTTCATACTACATATGTGGACTCTGAATATGGATCCCAGATTTGAGGCTCTGGGGGCCAGGGGAGGGGGTGAGGGCTTGGAACTTCTTGGGTAAGGAGGCGTTTGCGGTGGGCAGAGGTGCTGCTGCCTCAAGGCAACTTTTCCACCTGGGCCAGGTGCACCCAGACCCCTCCTGGGACAACTCCTCACTCAGCTGGGTGGAGAGCGCAGGGCCCTTTCCCACCCCCCACACTGGCCTTTCAATGTCACCATGTGCTCCCTCCCAGGTTGCCAGCACACTCCCCACTGATTGCTCCAGGGCCTTGGGAATAGGTCCTGTGACCTGGCTGTTTTCTCAACCTGGTCACAAGGGGCTGTTTTGTTTTGTTTTCCATTACTGCTATTAACCCAAACCTTGCCACGCAGCATTGGATTTTGGCCTTCAAACACCCTTGTTTAATTTAATTTGCAGGCCTGCCTCCATTTGTCATACCTTTCAATATGCCATCTGGCAATCCTGTAACCATTCTGCAAGACAAAGGATACTATGGCTTGGAATTCTTTGCTGTTTCCTAATTAGTGAATTGAATACAAAGAGCCATTAGATCAAGTGAAAATGCCAAGTTCAGATGGGTCTGTTTTCATCGATATATTTCCTAGATCTTGGCCCAGCCCTGCGAATAAACATTTGAAAATGATGCAGCTACTTCGTTTGCTGTGGTCAGATCGAGTACCAGCCTCTCACGAGTGACAGTTCTGCCTTCACTGTAGGTTGCTGAATGCTCTGATTTCCCTGTTGCTCTGATTAATGAGAAGATCGATAGCTTCTTCATTTTGGAAGGAGAGTGGGAACTGCTAGCTTCCCACGTGCCCTTGAATATGGAAATGACACTGGACCTGGTGGCACAGAGCATTGTCACTCCCGCTGCAGTGAAGGAACTTCCCCAGTGGTCTCTGCTCCATGCAGGAGTGCAGTAGCTCTGAGGACTAGCATGAGAGCAGTGAGCCTCCTGGTCACTCACTGGAGGAGGGGCGGGCAGCCTGGAGCAGAGGCCTTTCTACTTGGGAGATACCTGTGAGCTGTGGTGGGCAGAGTTGTGACCGAGCTTTTAGACCCTGTGCCACACTGGCGGGGTTGGGGACTTTAGAGGAGCAAAAGGACACAGCACCCTCAGCAGGTGGGGGGCTGAGGGCCGACCCCTGATCCAGTAGGGCTGTTTGCTCCACTGGCCCAAACTGTGACAGCGTCTCCACAGATGCAGGAGTTGTTGGTATTTCACGCTCTTCCACGTTTACCTGGGCCCACCAGTGTGTGGCGTAAGTCCTGCCCAGTGCATTCTCTCGCTCTTGTTTCACAATCCCCTTACTTGAAGGGAGTAACAAGAACTGGTGATGAATACTGGGAGTTTGTCAGGCACCACCCTGACTGGGAGGATAGGCCACCTTTCACAAAGGTGCGGTCTTAGGTTTCATTTCCAGGCCAGGGCTCTGGCCCAGTGTCCACTGATTTCATCTCCCCTCCTGGCCCCTTGGCAGGGACGTCGATGGTTGGTCCTCCACATTCTAAGGGCCCACAGCCCACGGCTAGAGGTCCTGGTTTCCACCGCCTTTCACACCCCAGATCTCCCCCCTCTCACCTTCCCGCAACTGAATTACCTTTGCAAACCCTGGCCTCTGGGGATGTGCTCTCGAGGCACATGGAGAAACCAAAGTGTGTTATTCTACAGTGCTGGTCCCCCCAACCCCAGCCCATCACCCCACTGAACATGCCGCTATGCAGGGGATGGCTTTGTTTGCATGCAACAGTCCGGAAGCACAGGAGAAGCCCACCATCTTCTCAGTGCCATTCTCTTCATTCATCAGCATGCATGGTCACCCTGGATGCTGGAGGGCAGGGTTCATGAGACAAAGCCACTCTCCAGCAAGGCAGGGCTGGGTCTAGTTAGCTGCAATATATGGGTGTGTATACACCTGTGTGTAAGGACCTGTCACCCACAAACGTGACTATGGTGCAGGCTTGGAAATCCGTGTCATTCTCATCTTGCTTAGGCAGGTGACCTAAAGCTTTCCCATCAGTGAAACGGCTCCCAGCTCCCCGCATCTGCTTTCACTGGACACGGGATCCTTAGAGTTACTCTGCATAGGAAGTGGCCTCTCTGTTCAGTATTGAACTCTGAGAGGGCCACGGTCTCCACTGTGCTTACTGACTAGGTGACCATGTTGGAAATGATACAGTACATAGCAATGCCAAGGACGTTTTATATACCAATACTGTACCTACATGTATGTATATAGGAGTCCTCGCTTTTACCCTAAAGCACACTGATCACCAGGCATTGCCTGGGCTGCTTGGTTAAGGTCAAGTCTCAGGGCTGTGATGAATCAATAGAAACACAGCAAAACAAAACTCCCTTTGGGACTCAGACTGGGTGACCCCATCTCACTTGTGCTCCCTGAGCCCACCCAGATGACACTGCTGTCCAGCCACCCAGGTAGGGCCTCACTAGGGCTTCTGGTCCCTCAACCCTCAAAGCTGCTTTTCTTGATGGAATGCAAACCATTTCCTGCCCGGGGTCTTGCCAAGGCTTGGCAGGATTACATGTGACATTCAGTTCCAGATTAATTCACATTGGAACAGCTCTGCTGAAGGCGCAGAGCCTATTACTTACTTATTTATTTATTTTTCTGAAACCCTGGAACAGCTTTAAGGACATGGTTTTGAATTTCTGCACATAAGATACACTAGCAAGATTCATTTCATTTTTATAATGCATATTCTTAATAATTACAATAAAATGGCATCTAACATTTAAGGTTTATTTAGTCTTTTAGGCTTTATCCCAGGAATCTGGGCTGGAATTTAGGGCTTCAATGTGAGAGGGAGGACGTGACTCACCTGCTCTTCGAGTCCTCACTACGAAATTCCCACTGAGGGTCCTCAGCTTGGACTCCCTGTTCCCAGGAGCTTCCCACCTCACAGAGCAGCCCGTTCCCTCCAACAGCACAATCTGAATGTCTGTCCTGAACGGAAGCAAGATGCACAAAACCTGTGAAAGAGTTATAGGTCGGGAGGACTCGAGCTAGCTCTCTCTTTCTATGGATATGAAAACAGCTCTGGCTTTGATCAGTTCTACAAACTGTGCGATCCATGACCTTGCCAAGCCCAGGCGTCCCAACTCCGAGTGCCCTCCCACTGTGCTTGAGCCCGGTCCAGGCTGACGAGTAGTGACATGCCTCTATCGCTTTGAAATATTAATTAAATCAATTTAAATGGATTACATTATTAATTGATACATTTATTAAAGGTATGTGATTACAACTTTTTAATGTAATATTATGGGGACCGGGGGCTGAGTGGACATTTTTCAAGGGGTTAAAAGAAAGTCTTTCTTATTAAAAACGTAAATGTTGAAACAAATTTCAAATGATTATACAGAGAATGCAGATCAGAAATGAATTCCGTGATGATTATTCATGATGCTTCAGCGTCATCATTTAGAGCCAAGGAGCCATCCCAGTAAGCAGCAGGGGTTCTCCCACTGCGGTGCCTGGACCAGCGGTCAGCATCACCGGCAATTGTTCCAAAGGCAGCCCTGCTCTGCTGACTCAGCAGCTCAGGGATGGCCCCTGCAACCTGTGCTTCTGCAAGGCCTCCGGGGTCCTCCCATCCATGCGTCAGTGTGAGACTTACTGCTGTACAGAATATTGTCTTCCAGGTCCATGTGACGTGTATGGATAATTTTGTCTGTCCACCTGGCTAGCTCTGCTGCCCAGTTTATGGGTCAGTCTAGATGTTGCTGTGAAGGCAGTTTATTTTAGATGTAAATAAGTAGACTTTGGGTAAAGTAGATTACTCTTCATGTGCATAGCCCTCATCCAGTCAGCTCAAGGACTTAAGAGAAGAGACTGATTTCCCCTGGGAAGAAAGGAAGTCTGCCTCCAGACTGTCCTGGAAGTCAAGACCAAGACATCAGCTCCTGCTGGGAGTGCCAGTCTGCCAGCCTGCCCTGCACACTTCAGACTTGCCCACTCCCACAGCTATGGGAATCAATTCCCTAATCTCTCTCTCTCCCTCTCTCTCTCTCTCTCTTCCTCTCTAGCCTACTGGCTACTGGCTCTGTTTCTCTGGACAACTCTAATACAAACAGCATTAGAATCCTATCTCTTTACTCTTTCTCACTTAGCCCACACTTACCCGCACAATCCTACTTAGTGCAAGACAGCTACTTTCATCAGGCAGGAGTTAAAACAGGACTTAAAGTATTAACTAGGAGCTTAACATTTTGTAGGTTTACCTGATTTACTGCATCTATGCTTAAGTTTTTTTATAGACGTGAACTTTCATTTCTCTGGAGTAAAATACCTAGAAACAGAACGGCTGGGTCATATAATAGGCAAATGTTTAACTTTTTAAGAAACTACCACAATGTTTCCAATGTGATTGCATCATTTCACATTCCCTCTGGCCCTGTAAGAGTGCCAGTGTTTCCACACCCTCTCCCACATTCAGAATGATTAGGCTTTTCTATTTCTGTGATTCAAATAGGTGCATAGTGGTGTTTCATTATGGCTTTAATTTGCATTCCCATAGTGACTAATGGTGTTGAATATGTTTTTATGTGCTTATTCATCACCTGTATATCGTATGGTGATGTGTCTTACAAATCTTTTGCCCACTTAAAAATTGGCTTGTTTGCTTTCTTATTATTAAGTTTTTTAGAGTTCTTTATCGATTCTGTATACAAGCCCTTATTAGATACATAATTTGAAAATATTTCCTCCCACTCTGAGGCTTGCCTTTTCATTCTCATTGTAGTGTTTGAAAAAGAGAAGGTTTAATTTTGATGAAGTCTAATTTATCATTTTGCTCTTTGGGTGAGTCATGCTTTTGGTATCACAGCTAAGAAATTTTTGCCTAACCCAAAGGTCACAAATGGTTTCTCCTATGTTTTCTTCTAGAAATTTCTTAGTTTTACTTTGAGTTAATTTTGGCAGCTGGTGCAGAGTATGTGTTAGAATTTCTTGTTGTTCATAAGAATACCGAATTGTTTCAGTGTCATTTGTGAATAGACTGCTTTTCTGACATTGACTTGCCGTTCTTTGCACCTTTGTCAAACTTCGGTTTTTCAGTGCAGGTTTATCTTTGGATGCTTCATTCTCTTCCATTTACCTATTTTTATATTTTTGCCCAAATACTACATTATTTTGATTACTGTAGTTTTATAATAATTCTTGAAATCATACAGTGTTAATTCTTTAAATTTGTTCTTCCTTTTCAAATTTTTATTTAGATGGATCTGAATTTTAGAAGCAGTGTCTCAATTTTGACAAAAAAGAAAATCCTGCCTTTTGGGTTTACATTGGGATTGAGATTATACTGAATAGAGAGAAGAATTTGTAGAGAACTGACTTAGTGGTATTACGTTCTGACTCATGAATGCAATATATCTCTCTATTTTTTGAGGTCTTTTAAAACTTTTCTCAGTGATATTTTATTGTATATAGGTCTTCAACATATATTGTTAGGTTAACTAACACCTAAGTATTTCATATTTTTGATGCTATTGTAAATGGCATTGTGTTTAAATTTCTGATTGTTAATTGCTAGAATATATGAAACAATCTAATTTTATATATTGATTCTCTAGCCTGAAACCTTTCAAAACTTGCTTATTAATTCTAGCTTATTTATTTACTAGAGGCCCAGTGCACAAAATTTGTGCACAGAGGGGGAGTTCCCTCAGCCCAGCCTGCACCCTCTCCAATTGGGGACCCCTTGGGGGATGTCTGACTGCCGGGCCTAAACTGGCAATTGGACATCCCTCTCACAATCTGGGACTGCTGGCTCCTTACTGCTCACCTGCCTGCCTGCCTGATTGCCCCTAACTGCCTCTGCCTGCCAGCCTGATCACCCCTAACTGCCCTCCCCTGCCAGCCTGGTTGCCCCTAACTACCTCTGCCTGCCTGCCTGATCGCCCTTAACTGCCCTCCCCTGCTGGCCTGGTTGCCCCAAACTGCCCTCCCCTGCTGGCCTGATCTCGCCCCCAACTGCCCTCCCCTGCAGGCCTGATCTCACCCCCAACTGCCCTCCTCTGCTTGCCAATTTGGTTCTGATTAGTTGATTTCTATGCCAGTCAGTGTCAAAAGCTCTGCCTCCTAGGCAGCCATTAGCTTCCCACAGCACCCAGATTTGGTTCTGATTGGTCAGTGTCAATGCCAGTCAGTGTCAAAAGCTCTGCCTGCTAGGCAGCCATTGGCTCCCCACAGGACCCAGATTTGGTTCTGATTGGTTGGTTCCTAAGCCAGTTAGTGTCTCTGGGCCTATCAAGGGGCCTGATCAGAAAGGCGGGGCTGATCAGCAGCCCTGGTAGAGGCCTGGAGAGAAATGGATGCATGGCTGCTGGCCAGACTGGGAGAGAAAGAGAGAGGCAAGTGCTGATCAAAAGCTGCCACAGAGGCAATGGATCAGTCCCTGCTTCTCTCTTCAGGCCTCTTTCTGGCCCTGATTTGCAACCCCTCAGCAGTCAGTGCTGGGGCACCTCACCTGCAGTGGAAGCAGTCAGCTCTGGGTTGCCACGGCAACCCAGTGCTGACTGCAGGACCGACTTCCGGTGGGTGGAGCCTCCGTCTTTACTGGTCATTTTGACCCAGGGTTTTTATATATTAGGATTTAGGGGAGTGCGCTGGATTTTTTACATAGGTTAGCAGGTCATCTGTAAATAAAGAGAGCTTTACTTTTTCCTTCCAATTTCACTGTCTTTAACTTCTTTCTCTTGCCTTGTTGTGTTTGCCAGAACCTCCAGCAAAATGTTAAGTAGAAGTTGTAAGAATGAACATCCTTGTTTTGATCTTGATCTTAGGGCGAAAACATTCAGTCTTTCACTATTAGTTGCAACCTTTATCGGGTTGAGAATGTTCCTTCTATTCTGAGAGTTTTTATCTGAAATGAATGTTGGATTTTTAAAAATCTTTTTATTATTTTACTATGTCTATTGGGATGCCTATATGGTTTTTCCTTTTTAATTTACAAATATGGTGAATTACAGTGAATGACTTTCCAATCATAAACCAATCCTGCATCCCTGGGATATACCTCATTGGCCATGATGTATTATCTTTTCATATTGTTGGATTTGATTTGCTAAAATTTTGTTTGTCTTTTGTCTGGCTTTGGTATCCAGGTAATACTGACCTCCTAAAATGGGTTGAGAAGGATTTCTTTCTCTACAATTTTCTGAAATAGTTTATGTAGAATTGGTATTCAATTTTCCTTAAATGTTAGTAATAAAGTCACCTGGGTCTGGAGTTTTCTTTGGGGAAGATTTTAAAGTAAAACTTCAATTAAAATATAGATCCAGGTTATCTGCTTACTCTTGAGTGAGCCTCAATAATGTCTTTCAAGGAATATGCCCCTTTTGTCTAACTTGTTGAATATATTGCCCTCAAGTTGTTGTGATATACACTTATTTTATTTTTAACATTTGTAGAATCTATAATTATGTCATAACTGGTATTAGTTATCATTCCTGATATTAGTAATTTGAGTCTTTCTTTATTTTGGTGATCAATCTGATCAGGGGTTTATCAATTTTATTGATCTTCTTAAAATATCTTCAGCTTTTAATTTTATTGATTTTTCTTTCTTGTTCTGTTTTCTACTCATTGACTTATGCACTGATCTTTACCGTATTATTTCATTTCTTCTGCTTACTTTGGTTTTAACTTGTCCTTCTTTTCTTGTTTAAGGTGAAGCTGAGATTATAGACTTGAGCTTTCTTTTTCTTCCTTTCTAACCTAGTTTAGTCTATACATTTCCATTCAAGCATTGCTTCATCCACACCACACCTATTTAGATGTGTCACTATTTTGTTTTCACTACCAGCCATTCTCCCTGCCTTTGCGTGTGCGCCATTTTTATTGGATGGCATGCACTATTACTTTTTTCTTGTTCTGTGCTGGGCACTCTCGTGTTCCTGTGTATATCTTGAGCTTTGTTTAGGACGCAGTTAAATTACTTAGGAACAGTTTGTCTTTCAGGTCGAGCCTTTAAACTTTCTTAGGTGGATGGAGCCGAGTTTACTCTGGAGGTACTTATTCCTCACCCTGAAGCAAGACTGCCTAATGCCTCGTGCTTTGTGAGTGTTAGGTCTTGCTGGGGGAGGAGACGGTGCTAAGGCCCCGTGGAAGCTGGGCGTTGTTTCTGGGCTCCAGTGGTCCCTGCACACGTGGGCTGGCCTGCTGCTGCACACCCGGTGGTTTTCCGGAGCGGCCTCTGTGCAGCTCCTTCTGCCTCCAGGTACTCTGTCGCTCCCGGTTTCCGTGGCCTCTCCGCTTTGTCTCCTCCACGTGTGTATTCTGTCAGCGGTGCCAGGGTCCCCTCGCTCCACTGCGGCCTGGAGACTCCGGCAGCGACATGGGAAATTATAGGGACCGCTTGTTTCCTGACTCTCAGAGATCACTGCCTTTTGAGTATTGAAAAACTGTTATTTCAGATATTCTGTCAGTTCCCCCTGGTTCTTTCAGGTGGGAGGCTAACACGGTGCCTGCCACTCGATCTTGGCCATTCAAGCCTCTTAATGCTACAGGTTAGAATTATTATTTCCCCCACTTTACAAATAAGGAAACGTCTGCAGGGCTATCTTCTATCTTAAATAACTTCCCAAGGTCACCCGCAGGAAAGTGGCAGGGTCTGAGGGGACCCCAGCTCCAGGGTGTGCTCCCTGTTCCGCGCCCTCTCCCCCTCCCTCCTCCTTCTCTCCCTCCTCCTCCCCTCTTCCCCTTCCTCTCCCCCCTCCCTACCCCTTTTCGCCCCTGCCCCGCCCCAGCACAGGAGGAGGGGGGATGCTGTGTCTGCTAGAGGGCAGCAGTGGTCCAGGTCCAGTTTGTCTGGATAAACCTGGTACCCGCCCCCCACCCCTTTTCATGGCTTCTTTCACTTGCTTCTTGTTCTTGACTCCTGTCCTGCCACAGCCCTGGGGCCACTCCAAGCTTTGCTGCCCCACAGCATTGCTTCTTGGATGGTGGGCTGAATAAAGCCCCCGAAACACTCTCCTGAGGGCAGCAGATCACAGCGGCCTGGGCAAGGGGAGCCGGGGGCAGCTCTGTCAGGCCGACCACAGATGACACACCGCGTGGGAAAGCCAATTTCCCTCGCTCTCCAGTGTGACTTACTCAAAGCTGTACAGGGTTCAAAAACGTGCTTGCAGACTTGCACACACTAATGCCTGACACCGCCCCAGTCGGGCTTGGTGGTCTAGCTGCTCGCTCCCCACTCCCCACTTGCAGCGATGACAAGGCGGGACAATTACTCTGCTTATTTAAAAAAAGTGTTTGCTTTCTTAGACATTGATGAAAAATATAAAAATAGTTACATGCCCTAAACTCATTCCTCAAGGAGGCTGTTCAAGGAACTGTATCAATTGGTTACTCTTGTTGAAAATTCTGGAACTAAATCAGCCATTCCCGGAACACAGAATGGTTGCACCCTCTCTGACATCTTAGCAGCGTCCCTCCTCCAGGAGCAAGCGCAGGCCCAGGGGGACAAGGGGAGCAGGAGTCACCAGCTGCAGGAGTCACCAGCTGCAGGAGAAACTGGGCTCATACCTGCGTGTTCACATCTCCTAGGTCTGGCCTCCTGCAGGCTCACCTTGTATCCCTCAGAGCTCACTCAATTCAGAGTCAGTTCCAATGAGCATTTTTAATCAAACTTAATGAATGACAGCTGCATATATTCATGATCGCAAAGGCTTTTCAACACTTTTTCATTTTTTTACTCACCCACGTAAATATACTTATAGGCCATGTGCTGGCACAGTGGTGCGCTAAACAAATAATCGCTGTGTCCATGGAGCTTGACATCAACAAGGAGGGTCAACACACTGGTGTGCGGGTGCGGGGGCATGAGGCCAGAGGACCTAACTGGGTCCTAGGTCAAGGAAGTCTTCCTAGTGAGCGCAGACATCTGCAGGAGGGGCATCTGCAGGGGGGGCTTCTGCGGCGGGGGGGGGGGACCTACGGGGGGGCAACTGCAAGGAGGGCATCTGCAGGGGGGGCATCTGCAGGGGGGGCATCTGCAGGAGGGGGATTCTGCGGTGGGGCATCTGCGGGGGGCATCTGCGGGGGGGCAACTGCAGGGGGGCATCTGCAGGGGGGCATCTGCGGGGGGCATCTGCAGGGGGGACTTCTGCGGGGGGCAACTGCAAGGGGGGCATCTGCGGGGGGCAACTGCAAGGGGGGCATCTGCGGGGGGGGGCAACTGTAGGGGGGGCATCTGCAGTGAGTGCACAGGATGGAGCGGGGGCAGCCTCCTGAGCTGGCGGCGCCCAGGACCCTGCGAACTGTAGCTGAGGGGCTCAGCGCAGGTTTCGGTTTCGTAGGGAAGAGACTGCATTCGGTATTTGGAGCAGAGAGATTGGATACAGGGGACGGGGGCTTTTCAACCATGCGGGAGGAGCCTGGGGGAGGGGAGTTAGGGAGACTCCCTCAGGACATCCAGCACAGAAATCAAAGGGAAGTCACGACCTAGAGGACCAAAGCAGGTGCTCTCAGGAGGACCCCTGGGGACTGGGAGGCTGCTCATCCACAGATGGCACCTGCTTGCATCATTCGGAGGGTGATTCTCAGAAGAAGCCCTGGGTGGCTAGTCACTGCACTGCAGGGAGGAAAAACACGCAATTTCTCTCTTCCACACTCCACCCCAGGGCCGGTGCCCATGACCAAGTCTAACCTGGACCCAGGTGGGACAGCGGCTCCGTGGCTCCAGGCACATTCCTGAGGACAGTGTAGAAGAACAAGGAGAAGCTGATGACAACAAATAATCCAGAAAAACCGAGTTTGGAGACCGAACTTGGTTTGCATCCTGCCTCTATCAACTGCTGGCTACATGTCTATCTCCAGGCCTCAGTTTCCTCCTCTGCTTAATGTCATAAAACAGTAGATAAGGTAACACAATTAAAAGTGTTAGTATGCAGGTGTCAGTGATTTGTGGTTTTATTATTATTGCTAGTGGTATTTTTGATATTATATTTTGAAAGTGACTAAAGGGGTTTCAAAACAGAATAGAAATATGTTCATTTTTTTAAAAAGTTGCAGTAGCTTGAAAGTGTTCAAGTGGACGCATGGGCAGAGCTAACTGGCCTGTGGCCAAGACCACCAGGGTGAGGCTCAGAGCACATCCTACTGGGCTGTTGAGCTCCCACATCCTTATCAAGTTACGATGCATGTGGGGTGGGGTGGGGGGACTGTTTACCCCGCTTTGACCCATTGAGAATTTGCCTTCCTCCAGGGGCCACTGTTACTGAAACCCTATGGAGTTCAAATAGCAGAGTTTGCTTAGTCTCTGAACTGGGCCTACTTCTTTCTTTATCTGGGGGTGGTGTGGGGCCACAGGAGCCTCTGACCAGGGCCTGCACTCCTACGCTGGGGGATGGTAGCAATGAATTCTGTGAGAATCTTTCTCATGGACAGCTCATGAACAAGGGTGGGAATGAGACCGACCCCTGAGCAGGGTGTGTGTGGAGTTGGGGCTGAGACAGATATGCAGAGGTCCAAGGGCAAGGTTCACAGGCCCAACAGGAAACTTGCACTTGGAAAACTGAAAAAAAGAAATCAGTGCACAGAGGCCCAACTACATGGAAACTGAAGGCCAAGAAAGTTAAAGGGTCCAGACTCAACCTGCAGTGTGGCTGCCCGCGGGCTTCCCGGTCCTGGGTCCCCACATCAACTCTAGGAAGCAGGTGCTATTACTATTGTCTCCAGGACAAATGAGGAAACTGAGGCTCAGAGGTTGTGGCACCTGCCTCAGGTCACACAGCTGGGGAGTTGGATGGCTGCGTCCTCAGTGGCCTGGCTCTGGCTGATGTGTCGGGTACCATGCTCCCCCGCAGATGCATCTGAGCACTTTCTCATCCCAGGCTCTCACGCTCATCTGGAGGGCAGCTGGGAGATGTGAGCGCTCTTCAGAGGCCCTGCTGCAGTCTCTGGGCCTTCGAACCACTCATTATCATAAAAGATAATCAATCTAGAGAAGGGGGTGGGGGGTTCTGAAGATGGCTAAGATCAGGGCTGGACGTACCCTGAGTACTTACTGTGTGTGTGTGTGTGTGTGTGTGTGCGCGCGCGCGCGCGCGCACAAGAGTTTTTATCTTGCCGGCGGGCTTCCCGGTCCTGGGGGCTGAGCCTGCAGGATGAAGGTCTGGGGTTGCTGCTATGGAAAGCAGTTACCCCTGTTTCTGGAGGTGGTGCAGCTAAACATGTGAACACACCGAGTACCTTTGGACAAAATGAATTCCTTCTGCTCACTCATTTGTTCTTTATTATTTCCATGGAGGCAGGGCTGCCCCTGAGCGATTAGAAATGAAGCCTCTGTGTTTTCCAACTTTACTGCATTTAGTAACCAGGACACTACTGTTCACATCTGCAGTCCCAGACACACACACACACACACACACACACACACACACGCTCACATGCACATACATAGAGACACACACGCACATACACATATGCACGCACACACTCACAGATTTCACATCACAGACTTTCAAACTTGCAAAGGATCTGCAAGAGCTTTCCTCTGAAGGAGCTCAAATGTGGTTTCCTGAATTGCCCATGTATTAGGCCTGCCTCCTAGCTCCAACACTCTGTTTCCTTATCTGAAAAGCTCCTTATTCTCAGGGGTGTTCTGAAGGTGAAGTGAAGGAGCCAAGAGAACATTGATTAGGCTTGGCCTGTCCTTGGCAGGCCACAGGTGTCAGCTCACTTCAGGCCTCCATCACAGTGCCCAGCGGCAGCCTAAGCAGCACATGAAGGGTAAATGCCCTAGCGAGGCAGGGTATTGTTCTCATGGAGATGACAGACTCTGCAAGGATTTGCAAGGACTCAGTGTGACCACAGGCTGTTTCTTTTGTGTCCCTTTTCCTGGTCCGCTGGCCATCTCTGTGCGGGCTGGGCTTGCCTGCTCATCAGTGAGATGGTGGAAGCCATCAGGAGAAGACCAGCTCCCTTTCTTCTCTCCTCTCCACCCTAGACTCCAGTCCTGGCGGTAGTGTCCTGACCCTGCAGGACTCCCATAGATGGGAAGAAAGAACAGGTTGGGCCCAGCTGTCCAATCACACAGGGGCTGCCAGGAGGTGGGCTTGCCATCCTTTTGCTCTTTCAGTGTTTCCTTCCCCGGGCTCCCAACTTCTAGCACTCCTTCTAATTTTCCTTTTCCAAGGATAACCCAGTCCAGTGCATGTACAGGCATCCGCTTCCCCATTTCAGAGTGCTTAACACCTTCTGCTATCTTTTATCAGCAGCACTTCTGTCCTAAGGAAAGACCTATTTGGCCTGAATTTATAGCCTTATTCCAGAATGCTGCAAAGGGCATCTGAGAAGATGAACAAAGGGATACAGGGCAGTCCATGACCTCCTCTCCATCGTAGCCACAGGGAAGAGACAGCTCAGAGAGAAGTTGCCAGGCAGTCAGACTCACTACCCCTTCTGTTGCCAGAAGTCTGGCCAATCCCCAGCACTGGGACTTGTGTTTCTAGGACATGACTGAGGCCCCTGACCCCTTCAAGGACTGTGGACAGACAGTTTTCCTTGGACTGTCCATGTGGTAGGGACTGGACAACTCAAGCTGAACACGACACAGTCTGATCACTGACTTTGTCTTACAGGTGCGCACACTGGGACCTAACCTTTGCGACTTCCACTCTGCTGTGGAGCGGGTAGAATGGCATCATGAAGGGACAGGGAGATGAAGATCACTGCTGTTCGGTCCCACCAATTTCAGGGGCTGGGGGATTTCCATTGCATCCACTGCCTCCTGGGGTCAGCCTCAGTCCCAGGGGGCTTCTGAGGGTTGGAAAAGTCTGGATGAGAATCTGCGAAGCCTCCACGGGTTGGCAGAAATCATCTGTCATGTACTTGTGTGTGTGGCCTGCACACAGCTGCCATGAGACTGACCTTATCAACAGGAGTGGAAATAGCAATCACCTGGCCTTTCAACAAAGTGCTGGCAGGCCACTTGGAGATGACTGTTCAGCCAATGGCTGCTGGTGCTGGATGGGTTCCTTCAATGATGACCCTTTCTCTCTCAGTGGTGTGGTCCTCAGGCCCCACATTCCTTATTTCTCCAAGTCCAGGTCCCGATGCCTACCCATGGCCCCAGGCCAGGCCCACCACTTTTCTCTCCAATCTGCTGCTATGGAAAGAAGTTACCCCTGTTTCCAGGGGTGGTGGTGGGGGCTTTAGAGTCCAAAATTGTCTCACAACTTGGCTATTGCAAAGCAAACACTTT
The DNA here is from genome assembly GCF_963455305.1 of Plecotus auritus. Taxonomy (NCBI): domain Eukaryota; kingdom Metazoa; phylum Chordata; class Mammalia; order Chiroptera; family Vespertilionidae; genus Plecotus; species Plecotus auritus. The sequence continues at coordinate 58,054,234 of NC_137783.1, read as the reverse complement.
GGCTTTTCTCACTGTTGTCTAATATGTGAGTTTTGAGACCTAGTTTGAGAGTTCAAAACAACTGAATGTTGAATATTTTATTCTTTGTGTTCCCTGCTGCCTCACTCCTGATTTTCTCCCAGTGAGGCGGCCTGCAGGAAGGGTGGTGGGAAACAAACACTCAGAAATGACATTTCTCTCTATTGTCTCATAGACAGAAGGTGCCCGTGTCTGCTAGCTGGGTGGGTGGACACCTGTGGAAGTGGACTGCAGCCTTCCCCGCAGACAGTGCCGGGAGCCAGTGCAATTGCCAGGACCCCACAGCTCATCTGACTTTCCCATTGTCTCCAGGGATGTTTATAAACCATCTTAGACCAGGAAGAGCTTTTATTTTTTTTTTTTACTAGAGGCCCAGTGCACAGATTCGTGCACCGGTGGGGTCCCTCGGCCTGGCCTGCACCCTCTCACAATCCGGGACCCCTTGGGGGATGTTGAACTGCCAGTTTCAGCCTGGTCCCCTCAGGCCAGGCCAAGGGACCCCACTGGTGCACGAATCTGTGCACCAGGCCTCTAGTATGCATATAAGATCTTCGGTTAATCTCTTCCCACCCTCCTCTGTCCCCCCTTTCCTCTGAGATTCATCAGTCTGTTCCATGTTTCCATGCCTATGTGTTGAGCATCTGCCCCTGGTGGTCAGTGTGCATCATAGCTACTGGTCAAAAGGTCAAATGGTCGCACGCAGCCTCCTGGTGATTGCTCGTTGTGGCATGAGGGCATCATGGCGTGAGGGCATGACGACCATATAGACTTTTATTAATAGGATAGATTATTATTTTTAAAATTCTTTATTGTTTAAAGTATTACATATATCCAAATCCAGGGATAACTTTAAAAAAACTATCTGTAAGCTCAACTTCAGTGTTAATAATGTCCCCAGAAAGCAGTGTGGTGAAGTGGGGATTGCACTGCTGGCCCCTGGCCTGCCTCAGCTCCCCCACCCCACTCTGCAGCCATGCGGATTGTCCACCTTCTTTCCGACTCATCATCTTTCTGTGCAAAGAAGTGATAGTTGCTGGATTCACAGCACTGTTTTAATAATCCAGCCATTGTAGATGAAATCCTTTGTAAACTGAACCATGCTGGTCCATGTGCCCTTTTTACTCAAGATTTCCTCAACTAACTCTCCTGACCACAGTGGGAGCATCCCCTGCCTGGGGGCCTTGGGTGCCCTGAGCCAGAGTCTGGCTCTGCATTGGGCTGAGCTGAGTTCAGAATGCAGCCTAATTAGCTGAGCAATTTGCAGACCTTGGCAAAGAAACCCATGGAGGAGTCAGAGCGTGACTCATCCTCTGCTTCCTGCTAAAGGAGAATGTTTTGAGAGTCATTCTCCTGCTGTAGCCCGGAGGCACATGATCCAGACACTGGCTTCTCTTCCTTCCCTGCATTCCTCAAGACCTTTCTTCTTATCCCCTCTTGCCCCCAGAGCACCGAAGGGCCAAGTCAGAGTGAGGGATCAAGAGTTGGCTAGAATAAAGACTCTTCTGTGTCCATGCAGCCCAGTGGCCAGCCTGGCTGGACCCGGGGTCTTCCTTACACACATGGAAACATCAGAATCAAAAGGCCCCAGGCAGAGCATCCAGTGTAATGGGCCCTGTTTGTAAATGGGTGAACTGTGCCCAGGAAGGAAGGGGTGGGAGGATAATGGACATTTCTTGGTAACCTCCTGGATGCAAGGCCTGCATGAGGCTCATGTAATCTCCCCAGCCATCCCAGAGAAGGGAAGCATCGTCCATTTTACAGATGAGGAAATGGATGGCAGAGAGAACAAATGGTTGCCCAAGACCACATGGTTGGCTTCAAGATGAGCTGAGATCTGCTCACTCATGGATTCATTCTTTGGGCAAATACTGAGCAACAACCAGGTAAGCAGCAGAGGTGAACACTGCTTGGCTTGGGAGATTGTCTGTCTGTTTGTCTGGGCCTTCTGTCAGTGAGGAGAAGTTGGTTCCCTCCCAGGAATACAGCCCTTACTTCCCACAAGGGAAGTGCTTAGGGAAGGTATTATTGCCTCTTTGCTCTCCTCCACTCCTCTCATGCTTGGTTCCTCTGGTTCTGACCTTGAACCCAGCTCCTCAATCCAGAACTAGTGCTGGCATTGCCCCCATAGCCTCAGACAATTTGACAACAGATTGTGCAGTTTTTATCACAGAACTGCTGTCCCCTGGGGCCACAAAAGAACTGGCTGCCTGGTAATGCCTACAGTTGGTGCAGGCTCAGGAAGGAGGCCTCTCGCAGACCCACGCACCTATAGGTAGGAGCATCCCTGGCCTCTCCAGGACATCTGTGCCACTGGCAGTCTTCTTGGTCCGAGCAACTTCCTTGCCTGTCTTTCCCAGGGGATCTGTGGCCCTTGTAACTTAGTTATCTCACAGCCGAAAGACATGGAGGTCCAAGGTTTCTCAGGAGGCTCTTGGCCAGTGCAGGTCATTACAATGACTGGAATGAGCAGGGCTTTGCCTAATTCCACACATCTGAACTGGAGCATGGACTCATCCAGGAGCTCTGCCCCAAACATAGGGGGCTTTTCATGAGTGGGTCATACATGTCTTGTAAACCTACATTGGATGTCTTGAAACAAAGACTCGAGACAGTTGGAGGGAACTGGAAAGGGATCTAATCCAGCTTCTGGCGGTGCTTCAGGCATCAGACTAACGGGGCATGCTCTGGGCTTAGGCAGCCCACCTCTTTTTCTCCCAGCAACAGAGTTGCTTCCTGTGATCATGTACTCATTTGGTCACTCATCTGTTCACTTACTATTACTGGTTGAGCCCGAATAAAGTTACAAACTGGAAATAAAGAGCAAAACAAGATATGGCCCTAGCCTTGGGAACTTTATTTTCTGATGGGAGACAGACAATAGGGAAGTGAAGAAGGTAATAGAAGGCTGACATGTGTTACTAGACCATGCAAGGCCTTGTGGGCCATGGCACAGGGATTTGGGTCTTCAACTCAAAAGCAATGGGACATTTGTGAAGGCATTTTAGAGGGTGAATGATACAATCAGGTTTGCATTTTTCTAAGTGAATGAATTGGAGGAGGCTGAAAAGAGAGACCTGGAGAATATTTCAGTGGTCCAGGCAAGCAGGCTGGCAGCTGGGATTAAGGTTGTGAAGGTGGAGATGGAAAGAGTGGACAGATTTGAGGGATGTTTAGGTTAAAAACACAAACCTGCCCCTGCCAGAGGATCTGTTCAACCAACTGCTGATAATCAACTAAACAAAGTCAGTGCCGGTCCAGGGACCACCTATTCCAGCCACCTCAGTGCTCACCACATAGACGTGCATGTCTGAGGGTGAGGGGACTTAGGTGAAGCACACAATAAATTATATGCAGAGTCGGGTGCAAGCTCATGGGAGCCACACTGGGCCTCACCAAACCAGCCATGGTTCAGGTACCACCTCAGGGGTCACAGGGCTTGCTCCAGGGTGAGGACCCCAGTCTCCAGGACCATTGAAGACCTGGGCCTCCAATTATGAAGGGTCTGGGGAGGTGAGAAAGAGTAAAGAGACAGGGCATGGCTGGGGGATCTCCATTCAGGCTCTTTCCCACCATCACTGTGCCTATAACACATGTTTTAGCCAAGCAGCAGGGTGGAGAATCTGAGAACAACAGTCATTTGATGCCTTTGGGGGCAGGCCTGATAATGAGATGCAGGAATGAGCTCAGGGGGGCTGTTTACAGTTCATCCTGCCCCCTTTCTGGCAGGGAGAGCAGACTTAAAGGTCAGGAAGCTCCTTCCCCCAGAGCTTGTCTTCACAGCTGCTCAGATGTTGGACCTTCTCATGTGAGGCTCTCCTGAAAGCCCCTCCCTCTCTGCTCTTCCTCCCTGCTTCTGCCCACTGCAGCTTCAATGCCTCCATTGTGGCAGCAGCTGCACCATGGGGGCCTGCTTCACTTTCTCCCCTCTTCCTCTCTTTTTGTGGCCCTGGGGAGAAGCGTGGCCTGTGCACAGAGAGCTGGGCTGCCTCTTCCTGTGTTCTTTGCCCCCAGGTCCCGATTGCAATTTCTGGTTCTCCTTCCCATTCTGTTCCCTGTCTTGCCTTTTTTGAGAGGATGGTGTGAGTGAGACAGGAAATTATTCCTCCAGCAGGTGGACACTGGGGCTACCAGGATCTACCTTCTCCCCCTCTGGAGAGGCTTTTTGCCTGTGTAGATCTTGGCTTTTTTTGAAAGATCCACATTGGAAGACAAGTACATGAAGAAGAGTGCTGTGCTTTTGATTACAGCCTTTGGGATCAAAGATAGAGATGCGGGGGAAGGAGAGAGAGAGAGAGAGAGAGAGAGAGAGAGAGAGAGAGAGAGAGAGAGAGAGAGAGAGAAAGAGAGAGAGAATTAATTTAAAAAAAATTCTCCAGGTGGCCTAAACCAATCTTGATAAAATATAACTGTTGAGATATCTGGTTTGAATGGATAAGCCATTCACTTGGACTTAAATAAACCCTCTATTCTCTGGCCTTGATTTCCTTATCTTCTAACAGAGTCTCAGATGGCTAAGACCTCTGTGGATTGAGGATTTTAGAAGAGTTGGGAACGAGTTCCGGAATGAATGACAGGGCCCACACAGGGCATATTCAGTGGAGGCCTCTCCACCCTGCACTCCCTGCCTTTCACTATAATACCTTTAAGAATAAGCTCATGTGATAGGTGACACAGCAGGATTATAAAGTTAAAAAATGACAATTTTATAAAGAACTGGACACTTGAGCTGGATGAGGGTTGCTTCAAGAGCTGGCAGCCCGATAAGCCCGCCCCACTGGCCACCGAGACAGGCTGAACCAGTGCCTGGCTCACCTTGCTGGGAAGAGGGTCTGCTCTTTGTTCCTGCTCTTAGATGCCTGGGAACTCTTTGAGGCAGTGGGCATGTAGAAGAGGGTTGGGGTCTCACCGGAGAGTCCAGAGCCCCAGGCCTCAGTGTACACAAGAACAAGGTTGTGCTCCCCCAAGCCTTCTCCCGTTGGGCATGGGGATGAGTTCTTGCAGAGGCATAAAGCAGGGGCTTGAGTTGTCCAAGTTCAACTCTTATACACCTCCCACCCCCATGTGGCTGCCCCTCACCACTTGGTGACTGAGTGCTTTCTTGTGAGCAGACAGCTCCCTGGGAAGGCACTACCATGATGAGACAATAGAGATGTTAGCCCCCTGGTTCATCGGGATGACGCTCCAACTAACTGAGCCACCTGGCCAGGGTGGTATCACCTCTCAAAGTAGATCCTAAAAAAAGCCATTCCCTTCTCCTTGCTTGTTAATTGACTATGCTTTTTCTTTTTTTTCCCCCCCAGACATAGGACCTCAGACTTAAATGTGCATGAGGGATGCTGGGTTCCTTCAAAGCTCAAGGACTGCCTCTAGCCTAATAATCATGGTAATTCCATTTTCATGGCTCATGGTTTATTGGTTTACTAATGAGTGGGAATAAAACACTGGCCACTGGGATATGAAGAAAAGTTGACTCGGAGTACTCTCCAAAGGGTGAGAACTCCCATTTCTGCTTGTGTCTGCAGGTGATGCCTAGGACAGTGGCAGCTGTTTTGTGACCATGAGGCAACAATATTAAGGACTAAGGTTATAGGCTGGAAGGTAGATATAACCTGAATTGCTCATGACACCTTTGAATGAATCTCATAGCCGCTATACTTCAGACTTCTTGTTATGTAAAGTAATAAGTGCTCACATTATTTAACCACTGTGGTTAGGTTTTGTGTTTTGAAAACACCTACACAATCTCTTTTCAGGTGTGTACCAGATACTCTTGGTACTGAGCCTAGAGCTCCTCATATTTCTATTATTGCTCCTCTTGCACCCACCTGCACCCTCACTCTAATGTGACTGCAGCACTGAGGGCTCTTGCTTGGAGTCTCTGGGACAATTGGAGCTGCTTTCACACTGGAAATCAGAAATCTCCCTGAGATTTTGTGTTCCAGTCTTTATGGGAGGCAGCACTATTGCTATGAAATTCTACCCTGACTCCTAGGCTTCCCTGGAGCACATCCTTGGTAACTCACATGTCTGTGGGATCCTCCTCTCAGGATCTGCTTCTGAGGAGCCCAACAAGACAAGGAGCAGCTCATCCTGGGAGAATCAGCCTCAGCAGGTCTGGTTCAGGGCCACACACACAAAGTTGTTGAGGCCCCAACTTTGGGTCTTACTTCCACATCACCCACTGGCCCTGTCTCTCCTCTCTACCTCTACAAAGCTCATCCCTCTGTGAGCTCTGGCCTCATTTCCCTGCCTCTGTGAATAGCATGAACTTAGCCCTCCTCACACTGCATGTGCCTTTAGCTTTCCTTTGGGGGACCTGCTGGGGTAGGACTGTAGCTCCTCAAGGACAGGACCTTACCCAACCCTCTTGGTACTCTAGCGTGCCCACGGGTGTCCTGGGCTCATAGTCATTATTCAGCATATTTTTGTTGACTGATAGGTTAATGCCAAGACTGCCAGTCAACAAGAGGCTAATTAAAGAACACACATAAACAAATAAACAAACAAACAAACAAACAAACAAAAAATCAAACAAAAACAAGAGCTGTCATGTCACCTGGTCTGGAGGCTTTTTGTCTGGTTCCTAGTGGTCCCACTTCTTTGCTTTGTGATGTTCCTTTGCCATTGACCTCACCCCATTTCTCAAAGCCAGTGAATCCCATCTGTACCCACTAAGGAACACAGCACTTTTTTTCTCCTGATGACAAGCTCTTTGGAAGATGGCTGTTCTTTCTTTGTGGGGAGCTGGCTACTACCCTCACCCTGGATAACCCCTGGATCTGGGCTCCAATACATAGGTTTTGCCTTCTGAATCCCCTGCCTCAGAGCAGGCCCTTGGCAGTCCAGACAGCTATTCCAGGGCTGGAGATAGCCTCCCCACCCCTCCCCTGTGTGGGGTTATCTCCCAGTGTGCAGAGACCTGGTGGAGGCACCATCATTGTCTCTCCAGTCCCTGCTGGGTGCAATGCAAACAGGGACAGGTGGCATGCAAGGAGGTGCTATTCCCAGGAGCCTTGTGGCAGGGAACCAGACCAGACCAAGGTCTGACATCTGTACAAGAAGGCACAGCTTGTTCAGGTGGGGTCATTTGGTGTGACTAGACACCTCCTCTTTCCATGTTCTACTTCTCCTGGGAGCGCTCAGCCTGACAGGAAGACCCTGTGCCCTCTCTGTGGGGCAGAGGACATGGCTTTAGCTGGAAAGGCCGAAAGCCAGAGCCTGAGCAGCAGCTGAATCCCATCTTGGAGCAACCTTGGCCAGCATTGCCCTGTGGCGTCCTCAGTTTCCAAATAAAAACATGAGAAAGTTGAAGAAGACACTTCCTGGTCTAATTATCTTTGGACATGTAATAAAAATCTCATACTTTAATAGCTTAAATCAACAACCACATTTAATTTGCTCATGAATCTGAAATTTGGGTCCAACTCAGTGAGTTCAGCTCGTCTCTGCTCCTCTTAGCACCACCTGAGGCAACTCAGCGGCCCGGGCTGGAATCGTTAGAGGTCTCATTGGCTCACACACATGTGGCTTTTCCTTATGGCTGTCTGGCTTCCTAAGACAGTGTTGGTGCTGAGTGCCAGCATCCTGATGGGGGAGAAGGAGAGTGAGAAGGAGGAAGACAGAGGTGGAGACAGGTAGAGAAATAGGTGGAACCTTTTATGATCTTGCAAGTTACAATATACTCTGGTGAAATCTATTTGTTAGAGGAACAGGTCGCTAAGACGGGCTCCTACTCAAGGGGAAGAACAGACTCCACTTTTGACGGAGTGTTGAAAAGTTTGGGGGGATTTGTAGACATGCTTTGATGCCACCACACATTCCTAGCCCCTTCCACAAAAGTTGAAGAAGACACCTTCATGTCTAATTATCTTTGGACATGTAATAAAAATCCATAATTACTGTGAGCACCAGGCTGCCCCTATAGCCCTACTCTTACAGTCCTGCTTCCTAAACTTCCCTTTCCCTCCTGACAGAATCTGCACGCTGGACTGAACAGCAAACCATAGCCATCTAGAGAAGGCAGCATAGCTTAACATCTCTTTTGGTAACATGAGCATGAAACTAGTTTAGTATATAACGATCTGGTTTGAGGGCTATCTAAAAGGCCCATTTCCAGAAATCTCCAGTTGTCAAAGTGCTGGCTTGCCCACTTCTTGTTTTTCTTTGAAGACTTCCCAGAATGACTGTAGCCCAAATGTAAGTTACCTCCCAGTGCTCCCCCCGCTCAGCCAGAAGTCGCCCTTGGCTGAGGCTCTGGGGCTGGACACTTCCACATTGTTCATGTGTCTCTCTTTTTTATCAGCTTCTCCATCAAGAAGGATTTCATTGCTTTCCAATGGTCTGAGCCTCTCAAGTTCCCCCTTCTGAGAAAAGGTATTTCTAACAATGGGTTTTCAGTCAACCATTACACAGTCGTGATGGATGCCATCTGGGGTGGGATCTGGTGTCCAGGGGTTGGTGGCCACCAGCCATGCCTGGAAGGGGGTCAGTTGAAAGGCCTCATTCAGCCTAAGCTGCTTCGGTGATAAGAGCCACATTTCCTGGTTTGTATTTTTCATTTGCTTTCCTGGTTCCATGGCCTCTAGATGGCAGTAGCAGAGAACGGTAGGGTGGCGGGGGGTGGGTGTGGGGGTGAGAGTGGGATGTTGTTAGACCAAAAAGGACAACAGCAGGGTCGCCTGTGACTCCTCTTCCTGCCGAGGTCATGTCTGTTACTGAGAAGACCTGGTTCTCTTCCCCTGACACTGGGCACTTCCATTCCCCGTGGTGGGAAAGCTCTGGTGCCCTGTCCAGCCATTTCGGCACATGACCCTGAACTCCCACTTTGCCATGCACGATGCCTGAAAGAGGCTGCTGTAACCGTGGGGCCAGTGTCCGCAGCCCTTTGTGAGGTGCAATGCAGCAAACATGCCACACAACGCTGAGGAGAACCTGGGGACCCTCCTGCACAGACGAAGGTGAACAAGTTGTGCAAAGGATTAGCTATTAGGGGACCTGGATTCGAATTTCAGCTCCTCCCCTATCTAGATGTGTGACAAGTCCCCATCTGCACAAGGACTATTTTGGACAAAGTTATTACTAAGCCTACTTAACTTTCAATGTTCTATCATCCCAGCTGTGATGAAAGATTATGAATCCTCAATTAATGGCAAAGTAAATGAGACAGACACTCTTGGTTGTGGTTCTGGGGTAGTTCCTGAAGAGGAGACAGAGGGTCAGAGTGGGCCCCAAACATGTTGCAAGGTATCAAGGCTGTGAGCCTGGATCCAGAGGCAAATCTGCAAATGCCCCTCTTCTGAGCTTTTATTTCAGTCCCCACCTCCCACATGGCTCACGTTACTTGATCCCCATTATGCTTCCTTTTTACTTGCTTACTTCCTCTTTAAGACTCAGTTTACCCATCAGCCATCAGCTCTCCATGAGGATAGTATTTCACTGCATTCTAGATTAATGTCACATACCCTTCTCTTACTTCTTTGGGACTTTGCTTATCAATGTAGAGAGTTATCCTTCACACACACACAACGGCTATAGTGCTTTATTTGTATCAAATCAGTGAGAATCAGCTTAGCCTCACTTCTGCTAGGGCTGGCAGAAAAGTTCATCATTTCCACAACTGGGGTTTGTTCTGCTCACTCCCAAATTCTAAGAGGCTTGCGGGCCGTACTTCCACAGACACCTCGGAGGACGCCTATTCATCACCGACAATGGCTGCCTTTGATTCATTCCTTTGTCCAAGTCTGCATGGCTCTTCCTGGCCTCCTTGTGGACAGAATACTAGGTTTCCACCCCAGGCTTGGGTGTGGGGCTCTTTGCTGAGGCTGAAAACCCTGAGGCTAGTCTCCCTGAGTCCACCACTCACACAGTCCCCTCTGAGGCCCGCCTACCTCCCTGGGGTGCTCTATGTGGGTTACCACAGGTGCCTGCTGCTTACATCACCCCTCCTGATGTACCCTATCTAGTTGGGGAATCTGTTTCTCCTTTTTTGCCCTTGCTGCTTCCCTTCTCTTGTCTGCTCACGTTCTCTCCTCCTCCTCGGAGAGGACCCATGCAATGCTCTTAATGAGCCACAAATCCATCTTATGAAACCATTTACCATATACATTGAAGATACGTGCTTTCCTCATTAGCAACAAGATCCAGGAGGGCAGGAGCTGTGTCATATTTATCTTTATAATTTCAGCAGCTGGAACAGTGCAAGACACATGTGAGAACTCGAGTCATTTTAATTGAATTAAGTTGAATTGAATATCCCAGTTGCCCAGGGTTGTCCAAGGTGAGTCTGAATAGGATTATTCTCTCTTTTGGAGGGTGGATCTGGTTACGTGAATGCAGAAAAATCAATAAGAATTTCTGTTTCATGGTATTCCGGAAACATGCATCTTTGAGAACTGGCAAAACTCACAGTTGGGTGAGTGATAGCATCTTGAGTTGTCAGTAGCTGGAAGGTAAGGGAATCCGGTTTCAGCCTTGAAGAAAGGGAGGCCTGGACAGCCAGAACAGTTTGGGTCATAGCCAAATGGGAACTATAACACAAAATTAGATGCAGAGCAAAAACACAGTCTTAGAGGTTGCACATACGGATCCAGTAGTGGTTAGAGCAAGGCAGTGGTGGGCGAGGTGCCCCAGCAGGGACGCACCCTGGTGCCTGCTATGCCTCCGTCTCACTGAGTCAGAACACAGTAGGCTCAGCCCGGTATACTTCTCAGGTGCGGCAATTATGGAGCTTCCTGCTCTAGGAAGGTGGTTACAGAACTTTGAAGTTCATGGAAGCAGCTGAAAAGTACTTGGTTGGGGATCGAGGCTTCCACAGAGCACAGAGGAATGGTATTGGTCTGGGGCTTCAAGCATTGCTTTCATCAGCTGTCTGGTCGTCCTAGGGGTTCTGGCTTTGTGGCTGCCTAAGATTGACAGGATATATGGACTACAAAATGTACCCCAAGTAGATGTGATGGAGTCCACTGATTCACTGCACAGAATGGTGCAGAATTTCTGCCAAGAGCAACAGTGACCCTTCAGCCAAGTTCACGTTTTTTTTTCTTTTCTCTTCCTTTTAAGCAGTTAGTGCACAGGGCCAGCTGTTTCTGAAGGCTGCTCCTGGCTCACAGTAGTACATCTTGTCACTGGAGAGGGTGGTGGAGGGGCCATGTCCTGTTTGCCGTGGCATGTGGGCACACATGCAGTTTGCTAAAACCTGAATCAAGGTAGTTAGACACAGGTAACAGCCATGGGGCTATTACTGAGTTTAGGTTTGGAAATTGAACTGTTGAGAAACTGCTTCTTTCCCACTTTCATCTTCACAATAATACTGTGGTAGATTGAGGTTTTCAGCAAACATTTCCAAATACTCTTGTATCCAATGAAGTTTTAATGGAGTTTAATTAGATTACATTAGTGATCCATAGTGAAATGTATAGCCCAGCCGTGGGCAAACTACGGCCCGCGGGCCGGATCCGGCCCGTTCGGCTGTTCTATCCGGCTCGCAGAGCCGAAAGAGCGGAGGGTTCTCTTGCTCTCCCCTCCACTCCTTTACCAGCAGCAGTGTTAACATGGCAACGTTGGGAAACATGGCCACAGCTCCTTCTTCTGAGTGGGCGGATTTATATCTGCCCATTCAGTAGAAGGAACAACCTCTCAATCTTCCAGAGGCTCCTTGTAATGCCCACGGACATGTCCCCCGACATCACCCTGGGAATGTGTAGACACGTTATCGTGGTGATGTAGGGAGACACGCCCCTGGAGAGCACATTATCAGAGCATTAGCTAAAAAGGAGACCAACAACACTGTTCCCACTGAAGTTGATGTTTTAAAGACCAAAAACCTTTCAACCCAGTCTACATTGCCATCTACATCTACGTCCTGGGCATAATTTGGAAGTTGCACTAAAGAAAATGTTTAATTTACTGTTTACACATTTTGTTCTTTTCTATTTGTTTTAGTTTTAAATTATTTTATTATATTTAAGTTAATTTGAAAGGCTTTTGTACCTTTCCTTTGTTAGGCAATTTTATTTTGCCTTTGCCATCTTCAATATAAGGTATGTTATTGTGCTATGATTCCTCCATTTTTTGAAGTTTCAAATTATAATAATTAGTGTTTACATTCTTCTTGTTAAAATGTTTGAAATGAATAAAACTATTGAAATAAAAAAAAAAGACTGTACCCTTTTATGTAATGATGTTTACTTTGAATTTATATTAGTTCACACAAACACTCCATCCATGCTTTTGTTCCGGCCCTCTGGTCCAGTTTAAGAACCCATTGTGGCCCTTGAGTCAAAAGGTTTGCCTACCCCTGGTTATAGCCTCTTTGCTTCAGGCCTTACTCTGGCATAGAGTTTTTGAGATAGAAAATTATGAAACCTTGGCAAAGAAAGAGGGGGCAGATGGAATGTGCAGTTTATTGAGTTGGATGGTGATAGCTCCACCTTGATTTCATCTTGAAGATAAGTGGCTTCTTTGTCTAGAACTAGAAGTTTCTATTTGGCTAGACTCTGAGGAGTTCTTGAAAGACAATTTGTAGTGGAAAGAATTAACAAAGTATTTATTTACTAATTGACTCATTTTTTCAGTTTTGGTTTGCCTCCAGAATTAAATTTATCTTTAAAAAATTAAATTTGAGGAAAAAAAATATGGCAGCGGAATAGACAGACATGTTCCAAGCCTTGTCCCAGAGGAGAAAGAAAGAACAGCTGAGGGTCGCAAGAGGGTTGCAACAGCTGTGTGTTGGCAAGTTAAGGGACAGCTAAACTCCAGGAGAAGGTGGGGGACTGCTAGACGGGGTTCCCCTGACTGGGCAGCCCCCACTGCAGCTGGTTCCCCTCTCGGAGCTATGGGCTCGGACACGGAGACTGCACCATCTTGAAAGGGAAAGTGGAGCTTATCGGAAGCCTTAAAATCCACAACTGCGGCACCCACTGAACAGCTGTGAGCCTCAGAACACTGGTCCCCAATTGGTGCAAACACGTGGTTTCAGAGGAGCTCTACACTCCACCACGGAAAGGTCAGATTTCGCCTGGGATAAGGAGAGAGAGAACTACATAACCAGACATCCGGAGAAGAGAGACCATGGGGAGACAAAGGAACAGCCCACATATGAAAGAAAAGCAGGCATCACCAGAAAAGAGAGTAAACAAAATGGAGGCAAGCAACCTGCCAGAGAAAGAATTCAGAGAAATGGTCATAAGGTGGCTGAAAAGAATGGAAGACAAATTCGACAATATGAGTAAGAACCAAGAGGAAATGAAGAAGAACCAAGAAGAAATGAAAAATGACATCGCTGCTGTAAAGAACTCAATAGAAAGCATCAAGAGTAGACTAGAAGAAGCAGAGGACCGCATCAGTGAGCTAGAAGACAAGATGGGAAAAAATACCCAAGTAGAGCAGCTTCTAGAAAAAAAATTAAAAAGCAGGAGGAGAGCCTAAGGGAACTTTGGGACAACATGAAACAAAACAACATCCGCATAATAGGGGTTCCAGAAGGAAAGGAAGCTGAGCAAGGAATAGAAAACCTCTTTGAAGAAATAATGACAGAAAACTTTCCAGATATAGGGAAGAAAAAACCTACACAAATCCAAAAAGCTCACAGAGTCCCAAGCAAAATGAACCCCAAAAGACTGACGCCAAGGCACATTATAATTAAATTGGCAAACACCAATGACAAAATAAGAATCTTAAAAGTGGCAAGAGAGAGACAGAAAGTTACATACAAAGGAACCCCCATCAGACTAGCAACTGATTTCTCAACAGAAACTCATCAGGACAGAAGGGAATGGAATGAAATATACAAAGTCATGCAAAGGAAGGGTCTGAATCCAAGAATACTGTACCCAGCAAGGCTGTCAATCAAAATTGAAGGTGAAATCAGGAGCTTCACAGACAAAAAAGGACTTAGGGAATTTATGACCACCAAACCAGCAATGCAAGAAATGCTAAAGGGTCTGCTGTAAAAAAAAAAAAAAAAAAAAAAAAAAAAAGAATAAATAGGAACTGAAGAAGGAACACAGGGGTAAAGAATAAAAATGGCGACAAATAAGTACCTATCAATAATAACTTTAAATGTAAATGGATTAAATGCCCAATTAAAAGACATAGGGTAACGGATTGGATAAGAAAACAAGACCCATATATCTGCTATCTACAAGAAACCCACCTCAGAAAAAAAGATGCACACAGACTGAGGGTGAAGGGATGGAAAAAGGTTTTCCAGGCGAATGGAAATGAAAAAAAAAAAAAAAGCGGGGGTAGCAATACTTATATCTGACAAATTAGATCTCACAGTGAAGGACATAACAAGAGATAAGGAAGGCCACTTCATAATACTAAAGGGAGCAATCCAACAAGAAGAAATAACCCTGGTAAACATATATGCACCCAATACAGGAGTACCCAAATACATAAAAAATCTCCTGGAGGATATCAAGGGAGAGATTGACAGCAATACAATCATAGTAGGAGACTTTAATACCCCATTATCACCATTGGGCAAATCCTCTAAACAAAAAATCAGCAAAGAAACATCAATCCTGAATGACTCACTAGACCAGATGGAATTAATTGACATCTTCAGAACATTTCACCCCAAAGCCACAGAATATACATTCTTCTCAAGTGCACATGGGTCATTTTCAAAGATAGACCATATGTTGGGACATAGGCAAAGTCTCTTCAAATTCAAGGAGATAGAAATCATATCAAGCATTTTCTCAGACCACAGTGGCATAAAAATGGAAATCAACTACAATAAAAACAATCCAAAGAAATCAAACATATGGAGACTAAACAGCATGCTATTAAACAATGACTGGGTTAACAGAGAGATCAAGGAAGATATAAAAACATCATGGCAACAAATGACAATGAAAACACAACAATCCAAAATCTATGGGACACAGCGAAAGTGGTCTTGAGTGGGAAATTCATAGCTCTACAAGCATAATGCAAAAAACAAGAAAAAATGGTAATAAATTACCTAACCCTACAACTCAAAGAGTTAGAAAAAGAGCAACAAGAAAAGCCCAGTGTAAGCAGAAGGAAGTAAATAATAAAGATCAGAGCGGAGATAAACGACATAGAGACCAAAGAAATAATACAAAAGATCAACAAAACCAAGAGCTGGTTCTTTGAAAGGATAAACAAGATTGATGAACCTCTAGCTAGGCTCACCAAGAAGCAAAGAGAGTGGACCCAAATAAACAAAATCAGAAATGAAAGAGGTGAAATAACTACAGATCCCACCGAAATACAAAGGATTGTTAAAAAATACTATGAACAACTCTTTTCCAACAAACTGGGCAACCTGGAGGGAATGGACATATTCCTAGAAAAATATAACCTTCCAAAACTCAATCAGGAAGAATCTAAACAGCTCAATATGCCAGTAACTATGGAAGAAATTGAAGCAGTCATCAAAAAGCTTCCGGCAAACAAAAGCCCGGGGCCAGACGGCTTCACAGGAGAGTTTTACCAAACATTCAAGGAAGAACTAAAACCTCCCCTCCTCATACTATTCCAAAAAATTCAAGAGGAAGGAACACTTCCAAGATCCTTCTATGAAGCCAGCATCACCCTAATACCAAAACCAGATAAAGACAACACAATGAAAGAGAATTACAGGCCAATATCCCTCATGAACGTAGATGCCAAAATCCTCAACAAAATTCTAGCAAATCGGATCCAGCAGTACATCAGAAAGATCATACACCATGACCAAGTAGGATTTATCCCAGGAATGCAAGGATGGTATAATATCCGCAAATCAATAAACGTGATACATCACATAAACAAATTGAGAGATAAAAATCACATGGTCATATCAATTGATGCAGAAAAAGCATTTGACAAAATCCAACACCCTTTCTTGATGAAAACTCTCAACAAGGTGGGAATAGAAGGATCATACCTCAACATAATAAAAGCTATATATGCTAAACCCACAGCCAACATCATACTCAATGGGCAAAAACTAAAACCATTTTCCCTAAGAACAGGAACAAGACAGGGATGCCCACTCTCCCCACTCCTGTTCGTCATAGTACTGGAAGTATTAGCCATTGCAATTAGACAAGAAGAAGAAATAAAAGGCATCCAAACTGGAAAAGAAAAAGTAAAGCTGTCCTTATTTGCAGATGACATGATATTGTACATAAAAAACCCGAAAGACTCCATTAAAAAACTAACAGACTTAATAAATGAATTTGGCAATGTAGCAGGATACAAAATTAAAGCCAAGAAATCTATGGCATTTCTATACACCAATAGTGAACTTACAGAAAGAGAGATTAAAAAAGCAGTCCCATTTACCATTGCACCAAAAAAATTAAGATACCTAGGAATAAACTTAACCAAGGAGGTAAAAGACCTATACGCGGAAAACTACAGGACACTGAAAAAAGAGATAGAGGAAGATGTAAACAGATGGAAGAACATACCA
Organism: Plecotus auritus; assembly: GCF_963455305.1. Taxonomy (NCBI): domain Eukaryota; kingdom Metazoa; phylum Chordata; class Mammalia; order Chiroptera; family Vespertilionidae; genus Plecotus; species Plecotus auritus. The sequence goes on along the minus strand of NC_137783.1, from coordinate 58,037,784 downwards.
TGTTCATGGATTGGGAGAATCAACATCATTAAAATGTCCATACTACCCAAAGCAATCTATAGATTCAATGCACTCCCCATTAAAATACCTATGGCATATTTCACAGACCTAGAAAGAACTCTCCAAAAATTCATCTGGAATAAAAAAAGACCCCAAATAGCCACAGCAATCCTGAGAAAGAAGAATAAAGTACGAGGGATCTCAATACCAGATTTCAAGCTGTATTACAAAGCCACTGCTCTCAAAAAAGCCTGGTACTGGCACAAGAACAGACATATAGATCAATGGAATAGAACAGAGAATCCAAATATTGACCCAAACCACTATGTGCAATTAATATTTGACAAAGGAGGTATGAACATACAATGGAGTCAAGACAGTCTCTTCAATAAATGGTGTTGGGAAAATTGGACAGATACATGCAAAAAAATGAAACTAGGTCACCAACTTACACCATACACAAAAATAAACTCAAAATGGATAAAGGGCTTAAACATAAGATGGGAAACCATAAAAATGCTAGAGGAATCCACAGGCAGCAAAATCTCAGACATGTGCCCAAAGAACTTCTTCACGGATACTGCCCCTAGGGCAATGGAAGCCAAACAGAAAATAAACAAATGGGACTACATCAAAATAAAAAGCCTTTTCACAGCAAAAGAAACCATCAACAAAACAACAAGAAACCCCACTGTATGGGAGAACATATTTGCAAATGTTATCACTGATAAAGGTTTAATCTCCAACATCTACAGGCAGCTTATACAACTTAATAAAAGGAAGATAAATGATCCAATAAAAAAAATGGGTAACAGACCTAAATAGAATCATTTTGAAAGAAGACAGAAGGAAGGCCAAGAGACACATGAAAACATGCTCAAAGTCACTAATTATCCGAGAGATGCAAATCAAAACAACAATGAGATATCATCTCACACCTGCCAGAATGGCTATCATCAACAAATCAACAAACGACAAGTGTTGGCGAGGATGCGGAGAAAAAGGAACCCTCGTGCACTGCTTGTGGGAATGCAGACTGGTGCAGCCACTGTGGAGAACAGTATGGAGTTTCCTCAAAAAACTGAAAATGGAACTCTCATTTGACCCAGTAATCCCACTTCTAGGAATATATCCTAAGAAAGTAGAAACACCAATCAGAAAGGATATATGCACACCTATGTTCATAGCAGCACAATTTACAATAGCTAAGATTTGGAAACAGCCTAGGTGCCCATCAGCAGATGACTGGATCAGAAAACTATGGTACATCTATACACAATGGAATACTATGCTGCCATAGAAAGAAGGAATCTTACCATTTGTAGCAACCTGGATGGAATTGGAGAACATTATGCTAAGTGAAATAAGGCAGTCAATGAAAGAAAAATACCACATGATCTCACTTATTTGTGGATAATAAAAAACATTATAAACTGATGAACAAAAACATAGATACAGAGGCAGTAAAGCATCAAAGAGACTGTCAAATTACAGCGGGAAGGTTAGGGAGAGGTGCGGGAAATAAGAGATCAACTGAAGGACTTATATGCATGCATATAAGAATAACCAATGGATGCAAAACTTTGGGGGGGGTGGTGAGGGCATGTATGGGAGTGGGGTGGGGCAGTGGTAAGATATGTACACATATAATACCTTAATAAAAAATAAAAAAAATTAAATTTGAGATAATTATAGAATCACATGAATTTTAAGGAATAATACACAGTGTATGCTTTATTGAGTTTTCCCCAATGGATGAAACAATTGTACACCCATACGTGGAATGATAGTAAAATAACAAACCAGGGAGTCGGCATTGATACATTTAAGACAGAGCATTTCCATCACCACAAGGACCCCCCATGTTGCCCTTTTAGAGTCACACTCATTCCCCTGCCCCACTCCTCTTTAACCCAGAAAACACTATTCTGTTCTCCATGTCTATAATATTTTAATTTAAAAATGTCAGGTAGATGGAATCATAAAGTATGTACTCTTTCAGAATTGGCATTTTCCACTCAGACTAATTCTCTAGAGATTAATCTGAGTTGTTGTGTGTGTTAATAGTTTATTGCCTTTCATTGCTGAGTAGTATTACATGGTATAGATATCCCCAACTTATGTAACCATTTACCTGTTAAAGGATATATGGGTTGTTTCCAGTTTTTAACTGTTTATGAATAAGGCTGTTAGAAGCATTTATGAGCAAAGTTTTATGTGAATGTAAGTTCTCACTGCTTTAAGTTTCAGCCATTAATTAACTCAGCTCCAGGTGTCATGCCAATTACTACTGGGTCATATGGTAGCTGCATATTTAGGTTTTTTAAGAAATTGTCAAATTATTCTCAGGACTAGCTGTGCCATTTCACATTCCTACCAGCAATGTATGAGTGATCCAATTTTTATGCATTCATCTCAGCGTTTGATGTTGTCACTTTTTAAAATTTTTAGCCATTCGGATAGGTCTGTAGTGATAACTCATTTCTCTAAAAGATAATTTTGAGTATCATTTCATGTGCTTATTTGCCATCTGTATATCTGCTTTGTTAAAATGCCTCTGTGTCTTTTGTGCACTAATTTATTTTTACTATTTAGGCTTCTTTATATATTCTAGATATTAGTCCTTTGTTGGATATATGGTTTGCTAATATTCTCTCACACACTGTACTTTGTATTATTATCCTCTGAACAAAAGTTTAACATTTTGATTGATTAAATTCCTTATGCTGTACTGTACATCCCCTTGACTATTTTGTAACTATCACTTCGTACTTTTTAATCCCTTCCCCCTTTTCACCCTTCTCCCAAACCTTGCACCCATCTGGCAACCATCAAAATGTTCTCTGTATTTACAAGTTTGTTTCTGTTTTGTTTGTTCATTTATTTTGTTTTTTAGATTTCACATATAAGTGAAATCATATGGTATTTATCTTTCTCTATCTGACTTATTTCACTCAGCACAATATCCTCCAGGTCCATCCATGTTGTCACATATGGTAAGATTTCATTCTTTTTATGGCTGAGTAATATTTCATTGCATATATATATATATATATATATATATATATATATACGCACACACACAGACATATGTATACACACACATACATGTATATATATGTACCAGTTTTTAAAAATCCATTCATCTATTGATGAACACAGGTTGCTTCCATATATTGGCTATTGTAAATAATGCTGCAATGAACACACAGATGCGTAGGTCTTTTTAAATTAGTGTTTTGGGTTTCTTAAGATAAATACCTAGAAGTAGAATTGCTGGATTCTTCTTGTATCTTGCTACAGCCTTTGTTTTAAAGTCTATTTTGTCTTGTATTTTTGTCTCCATTTGCATGAAACTTTGTATTTTTGTCTCCATTTGCATGAAACATATTTTTCCATCTCTTTGTGTGTCTTTCCATCTGAAGTGGGTCTCTTGTAGGCAGCACATGTGTGTCTTCTTATCCATTTAGCCACCCTATCTCTTTTAAATAAAGCATTTACATTTAAAGTAATTATCGATAGATAATAGTTATTTTCATTTTATTATTCATATTTTATCTTATTATTTTTCTTTTTTAAAAAAAAGTTGCATTAACATTTCTTTTTAATACTGGTTTGGTTATGATGAACTTCTTTAGCTTTTTTTTTTTTTTAATCTGGGAAGCTCTTTACCAACATGGCTTCTTCTGTATATCCTTAGGTACAGGACGTCTATTCAGCTAAACTTCAGGCAGTTATCAATGACGGTTGTTGTTTTGCAATTTAGTTATAATCTTTTCTTCAAAAAATTCACTAGCCAATAAGATTTTCTAAAAAAATTACTAACAAGAAATGTCTGTGGCATATATAAATAAAAGGCAAGCACAGCATTTACCTGCTCTGCCCTCTTTTAAAAAGATAATGTTTTTATTGATTTTTAGAGAGAGAGGAAGGGAGAGGGATAGAGAGATAGAAACATCGATGAGAGAGAAATATTGTTGATCGGCTGCCTCCTGCACACCCCCCTATGGGGATCAAGCCCATAACCTTGGGCATGTGCCCTGAGCAGAAATCCAACCAGTGATCTCTTGGTTCATGGGTCAATGCTCAACCACTGAGCCACACTGGCTGGACTACTCTGCCCTCTTGACCAGAAGACCCCAATGACAGTTTTATATTCATCCCTTTATTGAAACTAGAATTCACATTTGCATATGGAGTCAAAGAGAGTTCACTTTATTTTTTTCTTCATATTGAATTGCAGGTTGTACAGTTTGTTTATTTATCAGAATACATTTTCTCCCAAAGTTTTCATATACTACTTTTATAATACACTATGCATGTAATTTATTTCTAGTCTTCTTCTGCTTCATTGGTTAATTAACAATTCCTCCACCAATATTGTTTCAAAATATATTTTGGAAGCTTGAATAACAAGTCTCTCTTTATAACTGTTCTACCTCAAAATATTATTGTTTGTACTTATGCTTTCTTTCTAGAAGAGCTTTAGAATCAGCTTGCCAAGTTTCATAAAACAGCTAGTGAAAACCTTGATGAGTGTGTTGCATTTACTAATTGATTTGGTGGAATTGATGATTTTATACCATGAAGGGTTCTCATCCAGAAACATATTTTGCTTTTCTTGGGCTTGTGAATTTCTTAAAAGAACTTTTCCTATAATCATTTTTAAAGGTATTTATTTCTTTACTAGAGGCCCGGTGCATGAAATTCTTGCATGGAGAGGTGTCCCCTCAGCCCAGCCTGCACCCTCTCCAATCGGGGACCCCTTGGGGGATGTCTGACTGCCAGTTTAAGCCTAATCCCTCTCACAATCCTGGACTGTTGGCTCCTAATCGCTCACCTGCCTGCCTGCCTGGTCACCCATAACTGCCCTGCTGGCCTGATTGCCCCTAACTGGCCCCCCTGCCAGTCTGGTCACCCCTAACTGCCCCCCCCCCCGCTGGCCTGGTGACCCCTAACTGCCCCCCCTGCCGGCTTGGTTGCTCCCAACTGCCCCCCTCCGCTGGCCTGATCACCCCTCACAGCTCCCCCCTCCCCCCACTGGCCTGGTCGCTCCACGCAGCCTGCTGTTCAGTCGTTTGGTCATCCCTCACTAACCCTCCTGCTGGCCTGGTTGTAGGCAGCCATCTTGTGAGGGCGTGAGGGTCAATTTGCATATTACATCTTTATTATATAGGATGGTATTATTATTATTACTTACCCACTTCACTGAGTTTTATTATAGTTTTAATATTTAGTTATTTTTACTGGTATTCTAGATCCATGAGCCTTTCAATCTATAAATATAAAGTTTTCTCTCATTTTAAAAGAAATTGAAGCTTTATTTTTTGTGACTGCTAGAATTAACTGAAACCTGTGTGCAATGCCATGTGGTAGCAGTGGTCATAGGCTGTCTCATTCCTGATTTTATTCTATCTTCTAACACCTAGAAAATGAACCAATATTCAAGAATCTTAATTCTATTTCCATTTTAGTTTTGTTACCTATTGCTTGTTTTTAACCTATTTATAAAATAAGAAGCTTGAATTCATTGAGATCTTATTTTCCTCCCAGTTCATATATTCTTTTAATATGAGATTTAATGGATGGGCATGAAAACAAAGATTAGCTTTTGAAAATGAAAATAAAATGAAGTCTCAATGATTTATGATAAAATTGAGTCTAATTGATAACTACTTTTCCTAACAATATTTAAGAAGTCAAGGAAACCTTCCAATTGGTGATGCTAAATCCCAATGAGAGGTCTTTACCCTTCTTGAAGGCTCATATACCAGAGAAACTGACTGACTGAAACAAGAGTTTTCTTTTCTAAAATTCAGTTGTGATAAATCAGCTAATCATGGTGAATAATTGATTGCTACAAACATCCATACCCAATCTACCTTCCTTAATTTTTTTTCCTTTGTCAAGTCTCTTATACTAATAGAGAAAGTGGGAAGAGAATCTGATAGTTGTGCTAACAAAACATGGGAGAGTGTGAGGTGCAGTGTTGTTTAAACTTCAGTCCATGCTTCTGAAAGTCAGCCATAATTCTTCAGACAAATTGACCAAGGTTCCTAAGGGGTGTCAGAGAAAATGGAGTAGATCAGAGAGTTATGGGGCCTCCATCCACTCAGGAGAAAGCTACGGGACTTTGTGGAAGACAGTGATGGATGCAAGCCATATGAAAAAGCATACATCAGATACCTCAACCTCATCCCTATCTTTGGAAGATGTATGTAATTTATGGAGTGTTTAAATTAGACAAATGGTCCAATCAATTTAGAATAAGGAACAGGAAACACATTTTTTAAAATTTGCATTAAACTGAACTTAACCAGAGCAGAAATGCTTATGATTTTCTGATAGAGCATGGGTCTCCATCCAAGTGCTTCTCATTACAGGACTGCACTTTCCACAAAGCCAATTCATTATGGCGCATGCTGTCTCCAAAACACCAGGACTATGCTAAGCTGCTCAAGCTAAGTGGTAATTTATATCATTGTTTATAGGAAGAAAGAGCAAGAGTGAGCAGGAGAGTGAGGGTGAGAGCAAAAGAATAAAAAAAGAAACTTGAAGGAAAAACATTTTAGTGGAGGCTATGCAGGGCCTCCACTAAAAGGGATTATAACAAACCATGGAAAATGACATCTGTTCAGAGGAGTCGAGATGTAGAGAGCTAAGCTCAGTTTCCTTTTGAATTTCTTACACCTGGTAATTGACCAGAGCGAATGCTCTAGAAGCCAAAGGTGTTTAGTGATTTTTCCTGGAAACCAGGTAAAGTCACTAAAAATCAGTATGCCAAGGGCTAGTTCATTGATAATAAAGTGACCAAGTTCCAAATCACAGAATGACATTTCCCCTGAAAAGCATCTATTGAGGCTTTTATTCCAAGATTTAGTTTACTGTGCATTTGCATAAACCATTGATATATGAATGGATGGGCTTTTCTTTAATGCCGTTCACTGTGGTATTGTGGATCTATTTGTCCCCTGTCTCTGCTTCTGTCGTCAAAGCAGTTGCAATATCCTACCTCACCATGTTTAAAATATTCATATGACGGACATTGTGAACTGGCTTTGGCAAAATGATTTTCAATGAATTGAATTGGCCTAGAGCCCTTCTATAGGCTAAACAGAGCCCCCCTACATCAGGGCTATCAGGCTTTGCATATTCTTACATGCTATTTACCACCCACTTTAGCCTAGTGGAGAGATAGTGGGGAGGTGGCAGAACAACAACCCAAATGTCATTGGTCACCCCAATCACCCTCCAGTGGGCATTGATTACCGGCTGGCTTCAGACCCGAGAAGCAGAACCACAAATACAAATGCAAATGCAAAGGCCACACATCCTATTTCCTACACAAAGTTCACATTTCTTAGCATGCATGTGAGGCCCTGCATAGCCTGCATCAGTCTCCTTTCCTACCTCACGACTGTGGTCCTCAGACTTCATTGTTCCTGGAGCAAACCATGCTCTCTGTGTCTGAAATGCCCTCGTCTTTCTTCACTGTTGCCAGGGCCTGTTTGCCTGGATATAGAGAAGTTTAAGTGCCATGTTTTCATGTTTCCTTCCCAAACACCTCCAGGAAGACGTTTCCTGTTCCACTCTCTGTATTTTCATGACTCCTCAGAGACTCTTCTATTACAAGGCCGGCACCACCTTGCAGTAACCTCCCAATGGGATGTGAGGTCTACGAAGGAAGAGGCTGGTCTGATTTTCTCTGTGTCTTTGTGGCACAGCACCGAGCCTGTGCTGAGGGACTGCTCTGTGTGGGGGGTTGGTAATTAGTGGACAGAAAGCCAAGCAGGAATGGGCCTGAGAGAACAGGAATCCAGGCCAAGGGTGGTGCCTGGGAATACTGAACTTTCATGTACTGAACAAGAAGAATGCCAGGGGAAGCTGAGGAAGAATGCGAAGGAGATGCAGTGTCTCCATTAGGCTTGAATCTTTTTCCTACCTGGTAAATCCAAAGTAGGGAATGAATTTTTTAAAGCCCAGAGTCCTTTGTCAGTACCATCCAATCCCTTATACTCCAGGACCAGCTAACAGGGTGGTAAACCTCCCAGTGAATTCCAGCAAGGATATCGAATTTATAGCTAGCTGGCAGATTATTTAGTGATTGATAGCACAAGCTCTATGCCAGCACTGCTAATCAAACTTTCTGCAATGATAGAAATGCTCAATATTCAATCTTTCCAACATGGCAACCTTTTGCCACACTGAGCTCTTTAAATTACCTAGTGCAACTGAGACATTCAATTTTTCATTTAAAAAAATGACTACTGTGTTGGGCAGTGCAGTGAAACACAAAGCATATGGACTCAAAATCATATAGCTCTGCCAAATGTACACTGGCTTTTTGCCTTTATTTCCTCATTTATTAAATGAAGATAATAGTATACTCCTCATTTTTTTTTGCAAAGATTAAGTCAGTTATTAATGTGTTAGTTATCTATTGCTACATAACAAATCACCCCACATTTAGTAGCTTAAAAATGTAATAATTTAGAATGAAGAAGAATGGCAGAGTGAGAGATCCGCTGGGTCCTCTCCCCGCTCACCCCCCTTTGAAGTTTCAACAATATGAACAGCGATAATTCAACAACGGGTTCCCTGCTAAACATACAAATACACCTGAGAGACCCAAGCTTGAAACAACTAAGGTGGGCAAGTGGGAGCAAACTGGGGAGGCCAGAGGGAGAAACGCTAAGCCATGCCATGGATGTGGCCCCACAGCTGGGAGTCCATGGCGGGGCTCAGCCTCGAGAGGGGAGGCATTAGGTTGTGGCTAGAACTCCCTTCAGCTGGGAGGAGCACAGCAGTTTGCTGGGCATTCCTGCAGGAGTGGGTGCTACGAGCTGAGGCTGAGCCCAGTGATCTGGACGGGGACACAACACAGAAGTGTGGCCACAGTTGTCTGGCAGTTGGCATTCCAGACAGAAACAAAGCCACAATGCCTGGCCAACCCTTAACCTGCTAGAGCTCGCCTCCCTTTGCCCTTGGTGTGGGGTTGTGGAGCACATTATCTGCAAACCGAGGAACTGGCACTACAGCATCACTTTTTCCCTGTGCAAAGGGTGGACTCTGTGACTGGTCCCAGGAAAGGGGTGTAGGGAGGACTCTGTAGAGGTCCAAGGTTGCCATTACCAGGAAGGGAAAGCAACTTAGAAAGTGGCCAGGTTACCCCAGCCCACCCCACCCACATGCATCACAGCTACCCTGATGGCAGCCTCTGGCTGTGAAGGGACAGCATTGGGATTTTACACAGGTGGAGCCCCATTGCCCATTGCATTCCCCTGTGGGGTCTGTCCCCTGGGACTGGGGTGACCAGATCACAGGGGAGGTACTCACTTCCCATTTTCCAGCACCCTATGGAAATCTGAAAAGCCGGAGAAGTGCAAGACAACTAAAAAACTTGTGATTCAGGGCCACCTATTGGAAAATAATAGAGACTTCTTCGTATCAAACTACTAGAGAAGTGCCAATTATATATAGATGCCTAGACAGAGAAGGACTCCATCAAATACCACGAATAAGCAATGCAACAAGGCAGCTCAGAAAGAAAATGAAAAATCTTTAGAAAACAAACTTAATGACATGGACATATGTGATTCAAATGACAGAGAATTCATATTGCAGTTTTGAAAAAACTCAATGAGATGCAAAAAAATAGAGACAGGCAATTTATTAGCTCAGAAAACAGACAAAATGAGTACTTTACCAAAGAGATTATGTAGTCGAAGACAATAGAATAATGAGTCCTCTCTGAGCCAGAGGCCCACCTAACTCATGCATCACACCGAGTGCTCTCCGGATGGAGCACACAGCCCTGCCTCACAGCACAGGGCTGGGTGCATAGTCCCAGGCTCAGGCAGCACAGGGCTGGGTGCACATAGTCCCGGGCTCAGGCAGCACAGTGCTGGGTGCACACAGTCCCAGCCTCAGGCAGCACAGTGCTGGGTGCACACAGTCCCAGCCTCAGGCAGCACAGTGCTGGGTGCACATAGTCCCGGGCTCAGGCAGCACAGTGCTGGGTGCACACAGTCCCAGCCTCAGGCAGCACAGTGCTGGGTGCACCTAATCCCAGCCTCAGGCAGCACAGGGCTGGGTGCACATAGTCCCGGGCTCAGGCAGCACAGTGCTGGGTGCACATAGTCCCGGGCTCAGGCAGCACAGGGCTGGGTGCACATAGTCCCAGGCTCAGGCAGCACAGGGCTGGGTGCACACAGTCCCAGCCTCAGGCAGCACAGTGCTGGGTGCACATAGTCCCGGGCTCAGGCAGCACAGGGCTGGGTGCACATAGTCCCAGGCTCAGGCAGCACAGGGCTGGGTGCACACAGTCCCAGCCTCAGGCAGCACAGGGCTGGGTGCACATAGTCCCGGGCTCAGGCAGCACAGTGCTGGGTGCACATAGTCCCAGGCTCAGGCAGCACAGTGCTGGGTGCACACAGTCCCAGCCTCAGGCAGCACAGTGCTGGGTGCACACAGTCCCAGCCTCAGGCAGCACAGTGCTGGGTGCACATAGTCCCGGGCTCAGGCAGCACAGTGCTGGGTGCACATAGTCCTGGGCTCAGGCAGCACAGTGCTGGGTGCACATAGTCCCAGGCTCAGGCAGCACAGTGCTGGGTGCACACAGTCCCAGCCTCAGGCAGCACAGTGCTGGGTGCACACAGTCCCAGCCTCAGGCAGCACAGTGCTGGGTGCACATAGTCCCGGGCTCAGGCAGCACAGTGCTGGGTGCACATAGTCCTGGGCTCAGGCAGCACAGTGCTGGGTGCACATAGTCCCAGGCTCAGGCAGCACAGTGCTGGGTGCACACAGTCCCAGCCTCAGGCAGCACAGTGCTGGGTGCACACAGTCCCAGCCTCAGGCAGCACAGTGCTGGGTGCACATAGTCCCGGGCTCAGGCAGCACAGTGCTGGGTGCACATAGTCCTGGGCTCAGGCAGCACAGTGCTGGGTGCACACAGTCCCAGCCTCAGGCAGCACAGTGCTGGGTGCACATAGTCCCGGGCTCAGGCAGCACAGTGCTGGGTGCACATAGTCCCGGGCTCAGGCAGCACAGTGCTGGGTGCACATAGTCCTGGGCTCAGGCAGCACAGTGCTGGGTGCACACAGTCCCAGCCTCAGGCAGCACAGGGCTGGGTGCACATAGTCCCAGGCTCAGGCAGCACAGGGCTGGGTGCACATAGTCCTGGGCTCAGGCAGCACAGTGCTGGGTGCACATAGTCCCGGCCTCAGGCAGCACAGTGCTGGGTGCACACAGTCCCAGCCTCAGGCAGCACAGTGCTGGGTGCACATAGTCCCGGGCTCAGGCAGCACAGTGCTGGGTGCACATAGTCCCGGGCTCAGGCAGCACAGTGCTGGGTGCACACAGTCCCAGCCTCAGGCAGCACAGGGCTGGGTGCACATAGTCCTGGGCTCAGGCAGCACAGTGCTGGGTGCACACAGTCCCAGCCTCAGGCAGCACAGTGCTGGGTGCACATAGTCCCGGGCTCAGGCAGCACAGTGCTGGGTGCACATAGTCCCGGGCTCAGGCAGCACAGTGCTGGGTGCACACAGTCCCAGCCTCAGGCAGCACAGGGCTGGGTGCACATAGTCCTGGGCTCAGGCAACACAGTGCTGGGTGCACACAGTCCAGCCTCAGGCAGCACAGGGCTGGGTGCACATAGTCCCGGGCTCAGGCAGCACAGTGCTGGGTGCACATAGTCCCGGGCTCAGGCAGCACAGTGCTGGGTGCACATAGTCCCGGGCTCAGGCAGCACGGTGCTGGGTGCACATAGTCCCAGGCTCAGGCAGCACAGTGCTGGGTGCACTCAGTCCCAGGGGTGCTACACTCACTACCTGGGGAGCAGCTCCTCATCTTTGCCTAGCTCTCCCCAGTAAGCGCTGTCTCTAAATGAGCCATGCTCAGACAGTTCTTGTGCTGGGACAATGGGGAGAGCTGTATGTGTGGAGGCAGAATAGGTCTTACTTTCATGAGAATGTGTTATGGGGTTTTCAGACTGTGCCCCCTGGCAAGGTGGCCAGAAAGGAGGAGGCAGGTCCTGAAACTCCTTAACTTCTGCATGCCTGACACCTCCCACCCCTGCACAGTCAGTGACAGCACCTGCCAGCTGAGCCACTAACACACACCTTCTGCTTGCCCCCTTTGGAGGAAGTAGGTGCTGAGTTCAAGGAGAACATCTGGCCTCCTTCCCTGACAGCAGAAGGAAGTAGAGAGACAGAGTGGACTAGGACCAGGACCAGGCGTGTGTTTCCAGGAGACCAGGTGCTCAGAGGAAAGGGGAAACTGGCCAAATTTTGCTCATTAGGAGGGAAAAATTCTATTGAAATAATCTAAGTTTTACTTTTATATGAATTACTAGAGGCCCGGTGCATGAAATTTGTGCACTGGGGTGGTGGGGGGGGGTGTCCCTCAGCCCAGCCTGCATCTTCTCATAATCTGGGACTGCTGGCTCCCAACCACTTGCCTGCCTGCTAGCCTGATCACCCCTAACCACTCCCCTGCCAGCCTGATTGATGCCTAACTGCTCCCCTGCCGGCCTGGTTGCCCCCAACTGCCCTCCTCTGCCGGCCTGGTCCCCCACAACTGCCCTCCCTGCAGGCCTGGTGGCCCCCAACAGTCCTCCCCTGCTGGCTTGATCGCCCACAACTGCCCTCCCCTGCCGGCCATCTTGTGGCGGCCATCTTGTGCAAGGGCGTGCAGGTCAATTTTCATATTGCCTCTTTATTTTATAGGATTTTTTAAAAAGGGTCAAAAGACCCATCCCCCCAAAGGCAGCAAAAACATAAAGATAAATGTTGACTCTTTTAACTGCTGTGTAGCAACTTTAAAACTATACAAATGATAGAATGTCAGATGCAAAAAGAATAATAAATGCTGTCACATGCACCCTTTCATTTGATACCTGAAGCCTGAGTGGGAGAGAAAGCCTGACTTAGGTGATGCCACACAGGTGATTCCACTCAGGCGATGCCACTCAGGTGATGCCACACAGGTGACTCCACTCAGGCGATGCCACTCAGGCGATGCCACTCAGGTGAGCCACACAGGTGAACCACATAGGTGATGCCACTCAGGCGATGCCACTCATGTGATGCCACTCGGGTGATGCTTTCATTAAACTTTGTATTATTTTTATGGATTCCTTTCTCAGATTTTTCTTCTTTTTTTCTTTTGCTGATATACTGAAATAAAATATTTACTTCAGTATTTTCACTATTTATTAAGGAAAATGCATTTAAGGTATTTCCTCAAATAGTTTCTTTGGCCATATATTAAAGGTTTTGACATAATACTGCTCTCAATTACATTAATTTTTAAATAGTTTTAGTTTTATCTTGGATTTCTTTCTTTTTAAAAATCCTCATCCAAGAATATATTTTATTGATTTTTAGAGAGAGGAAGGGAAAGAAAAAGAGAGGGAAACATCAATGTGAGAGAGAAACTGAGCCACCCAGCTGGGGCTTGGATTTCATTTTTAATACAACCATTATTTTGAAGTTGTTTTATATTTTAAAATGTTAACTTTATTTTGTGAAGAGACATAATCTTTTTATTCGTAGTATCTGGATTTATTCTTTAGATGGACTTGCTATAATTTTTACTTTTTCAAATTAACTAAGATGGATTTCCAGCAGAGCACACAGCAGATTTTTATAATATTTCCATGCATTTTTAAAAGTTATTATTTTTGGTAGAAACAGAATCTCCATGTCTTTGTCTACCTACATGTTATATGTTAGACAACCAAGATCGTTAACTTTATTATCTAAATCCTTTGTATTATTAATTTCCTTTTGAGGAGAGACCTGAAAGTCGGGGGTGAAGGTGGGGAGGAGAGGGGTGTGGGAAGGAAATGAGCCAGGGACTGGAGCAACTCTCTGAGCTCCCCAGATATAGGATCAAGTGGGCACGCAGACTCTGCAGCCACTTGCAAAACCCTTGTCTATCTTAGTTTTAATCTTGTTGTGTGTGTGTGTATGTGTGGGGGGTGCCTGTGAGATTTTGTATTAAGTAAATAAAATATTTGATTTGGCTCAATTTGAGAGTCTTTGTCTTTCAAAAGGGGATTTTAACCCTGTAACAGATATTGTAATCAGTGACATACCTGGTCTTATTTATGCAATCTAATTTTATGACTTGTGCTTACTAAACTGTATTGAGGAAGAAGCAGTAGAGTACAGGAGTTAAGGGTTTGCGCTCCGGGTTCAAATTCCAGCTCTTAAAGCTTCAAGCAGAGCCACCCCAAGCAGGCTGCCAGTTCTTCTGCACTGGAGGTTTCTCTTCCTCAAGAGTCATAGCTCACAGAATGCTGAAAAACTGTGAATATATATAAAATATTTCAAATAGTCCTTGGCACAAAGTCAACCCTCCAGTTATTGTTCTACTCTTTTCTCAAGTTTTGCAACATTTCATAAATTTTGGCTTTTTTTCCCCTCAATAGTTTAATCTGAGAGTTCGACCTTTTATCAAGGCTGCCCATTTTAATGAACATATATCTGTTTTATATTAAGTGTATTGTTAATTTTCCTGTTAATTAAAGAATAATGAATCCCAAGGCACTGAGATTTATAGTTTAAAGATGCTTTGAACACTATTGAAAACAACAACAAAACCTAAAAGGGAAAGGAGAGAAAATGAGCAACTTGAGTGACACAGCAAATCGCCACTTCAACCAGACTCGAGGTCAAACAGCTGCAAATACCATGCCTTTGGGCCAATAGGAAGGAGACATGGCCTGCGTATGCGGGGTCTAGCCCAAGCCCGGGCCAGGGAGTGCACAAACCCCCCCTGAGGTGGCCTTGAAGGAGCTCAGACCAGCCACAATCTGCTCTGTGGATGGTTTAACTATAGAACCACCTGGCCACAGCGGGCAGGGCGCATCTGCCCGACACTTTGTAACCTAGGGAATTCTACATGAGGATTCTTTTGCTGCTGATGGTTTTCCTAGTAAAATGCTAGTGCTCCACTTTATTGACTTCCTTTATGTGATGAAAGAAAATCCAACACATTGCCCTTTTTCTTGACAGGTCACTGTGGCAGAAACAGTCTCAGTTGAGATGTGTTTGTCAGGCATCGATGTACCGCGCTCTTTGCTTTTGCAGGCAGTGTTTTCCTGGCATGGCTTGCTGGGTGGAGTTTCTTCCTGCTGACTGTGGCTTCCAGAGCAAAGAGATGCCATTGTCTCTCCCTGAAGTGGTTGATGCCCTGAGAGCCGGGATATGATCAAGACGAAAAAGGGCTGGCGTTTCTTTCAGGAGCAATAAAACCAGAGCCTCTGTGAGTGCACATTCCATCTCCTACTGGCCTTTCCCCTGGAGTGGCGGGGCCGCAGTGAAGCCTGTGTCTTAGCTGATGTGCGTGGAGGTGGGGAAGGCAGCCTGAGCCACCAAGGCCCCTCACCCAGCCTCACAGACCTGTTGGCCTCATTGGTCTTCCAAGCGCCCACACAGCCAGGGCTGCCCCTCCCTCCAGCGTCCCTCCCATTCCCTCCCATCCTCTCTGGAGCAGGCTGGCTTCCCATCGCCCCCTCTCCACTTTCCAGTGCTTTGGGGTCCCCTCTGTTCCGTTTCATGGGAACAGGCGAGGCCTTGTCTAGTGAGCTGTGCAGGCTGAGGCTAGGTGTCTGTGTGTACCCTCTTCCCCCTACCATCTCAGGCAGTGCGCCTGGACCCACACTTCTTTAGAAGGGCCTTCCAGTGCCCCGGGAGGCCCAGGGATTGGGATTAACTTTGTGCTACTGCAGAGACGAAGTCAAAAGTGATTAACATAAAGTATTTTCCCACAGCATTTAATTGGATTTCAGAGAGTAAATGTGTTGGAATTTGGGTGTCTTGCTCAGTGGGTGCCAACACCCTCACACGTTGCTGAAAGGGCCGGCTTGGCCTGCATGCTGGAGAAGTGGAGTGGGCATCAGAGAAGGCAGTGTTGCTGGCTTCGTGCCACCTGCTTTGTCTGGAGCATCATATTTTAACTCTGTTGCATCATAGAAAGAACCTTGAAAATGAATATTGGGCAGTGATTAACATCTTGAGGGACCAATGTGGGGAGGAGTAAAAGAACTGTCCAATCCCAGGTAGCTGTCTAATTGACAAGAAGGAAGACTTGGGCGTGGGGGAGGTGGCTGTCTCCAGATGTTTAAAGAACTACAATGTGGTAGAGAAAACAAACCAATTCTGTGTAGTCACCCTAGGGTAGAACTTTGATCTGTAGCTAGAAGTTGCCAGAGGCAGATTTCATTTCATTCTATTTAACAGCCAGGGAGCTGCGTGGTAAAGAAGTCAGCATGCCACCCGAATGCCTGAGCCAAGGCTGGCTCCCTTCTCAGCAGCCTGGGTGAGACTGTCCAAGTTGCTTGCCACTGGGCACAAGTGGCTCTACCTTCATAGGAGCAGAAGCTGATGGTGTTTGTCCTGTGGCTCCCGAGGCCTGGGGGAGAGGCAGGGCTGTGCTGTGCTCTCCGAGGGGTAGCCTCAGCAGAGCCTGCAGGGATGTTTGTTTAGCTTGAAGTCTGGAGCAGATGGACCAGGCCTGGAGTGCCACCTGCAGCCCCTTTCGCACTGCTAACATCTGAGGGGAAGGCTCCAGACCCTGACTCAGTCCCATCTGCTCCCTGAGGACCAGGCGAGGGTAACTCACATTGGCCGGAGGATGAAAGGCAGGGGCTGGAGCTCTCGGTCGGGGCTGAGCTGCAGACATGCTGTGTGGGGCTTTCTCTCTGCTGGGGTTCTTCCCTGTTTGTGAAACCCATTCCCACGAATGTTTTAAGCTCCAGCTTCAGAAGGTTAAAAGCTCGGCTGACTCTATAGGAAGCAACTCCAGTGTTTATTCAGGTCCAGAGGCGTCGTTTTCCCTGCCCTTGTCAGGTGGAAGGACACTTGGACCCGTGGGCTTGAGCTGGCACTTGTCCACCTTTACTGATGGGAAACTTAGCAATAAACTGGGGGCTAGTTGGATGGCACCGAGCAGGCCTCCGGGGACTGACCTTCATACCATGATGTCAGAAGTACCTACAGCCTTTCTGTGCGAACGCTGGGAATGAGAATCCTGCCCCTGCCTCAACACAGGTTCTGCTGGTTACAGGAAAGAGGGAAGCAGGAGAGGGAACCTGGTGTTGAATTTACTAAGAAAGTCAAGTTCCTAAGGAATCCTGCAGTTGATGCTCATTCTTTCCAGTTAATCTACACTTTATTTTACTTACATTAAAATATGTTTTAATATGATTTTATACTTAAAAAGGGCACAAAAATAGTACAAAATTTTTTGTATACCTTTTGCTCAAACTTCCCAGATGTTAGTGTAACACAGGTGCAATGATCAAAACCAGGAAATTAACATAATGCGACCCTTGCCACATCCATAGGCCTCATGCAGATCTCACCAATTGTCCACAAATGTCCTCCTTCTGGTCCAGGTTCCAAACCACATTCATATGTTGAATTTTGTTGTCCTCTTCCTTAGTCTTTTTAACCTGGGCTGGTCTTACCTACTACACCTTTGGTGAATTCAGTTCTAGAGACGGAGAGTGGATGCATTGAAGAAGCACTGAGTGTCTGCGGGCCCTGTGCCATGCCCTGCTCGGAACGAGGGAATGCCACACTGAAAGGCAGATAGCATCGCTGCCAACTGAGGCCTCTCGATCTGGTGTTGAACACAGACAAGAAAAGTAGCCGTTCCCATGCAGGATGGCAATTCCTGGTCAGAGGAGATGAAGGGTGGAAAGATGCCTGCACTCAGCTGGGAAGAGGAGGCAAGGCTTCCTGAAAGAGATGATATTGGAGGTGAGGCCCTGCGATGAGCAGGAGGTATGCAGGTTGGAAGGAGGACATTGTTGGTATGAGACCGCACCGTCAGAGGCAATGGCATTGGTGAAAGCCCTGTGGGACAGGAGGCTTTCCCCTGTTCTGATCACGGAATTACAATGCCTTCCAGGGTCCGGACAGAGATGTGAAGTGGGAGAGTGTGCATGGGGCTGCAGAGGGCGGCAACAGTCAGATTGTGCAAAGCCTTGGAAGTCGTCTTAAGGGCTCATTGTTGACCTTAGAGCGATGGAGAAACATGAAAAGATTTTTTTTTGAGCAGGAGTGTGACAATCAGATTTGTGCTTTAAAAAGATGACGAGAGATGATGTTGACCTGAACCAAGGTGACTAATGGACGTGGAGAGTCAGGAAGAAACCCGAGATCTGGGGAAGCAGGACTGGCAGCCTGTGGAGACTGGCTGGGTGCAGAGGCTGAGGGGGAGGCAGTGGTGAAAGATGAAGCCAGGCTTCTGGCCTTGGCACTGAGTGGAAGCTGGGCCATTCCCTGAGGTCGACGAAACAATGGCAGGAGCAGTTTGGAGGATGTTTTCATGCTGAAGTGTTTGGGTAACTTGTGTCAAGGTGGAGTGTGAAGTTGAGGTTCTCTTGACTCCCAGGCTAGGGCTGTTGACTTCATGGCATGCCTCTTAACTCTTCTCAGTCTGGCAAGCTGCTAGGTGTGAACACGCAGGCAGGCACTCCTGAAGCAGGCTGCGTGGCCTGGTCCCCCTGGCTGGGAGCCCACAGCCAAAGCCCCCCGCCCAGTGTTGGGCAGACACAGTAGTAAAGGTACAAGGAGGCTGGACTGATGGGATCCAGCTGGGGGGCAGGCTGGCACCTCAGATGCGGGGTGCTGTCCCAACACCACAGGTGGTTTGCTGAGAGCAGATGGAGCAGGAGGCCAGGCCAGAACAGGGTGCAGGAAAATGCCAGGGACTGAAGTTGGGGCACCTTGTCCTTCAACCTGTCAAAGAAGGGCTGGGAGGGACAAGGGAAGGGCCAGCAGGGAGCTCCTTCTCCAGGGAAGCCACCAGGAGTTTCCACTCTGCCATTTACTGCTGAGCAAGACGGAGATCTGAGAGAGAATGTGACCTGCCTGAGGTCACTTAGAGAGTATGTGTAGAGCCAGGACTTGACAAAAAGCTGACTCTAAAGCTCTATCCCATGCTCTATGCCTTCTGATATCAAGTGGACACTCAGGTCCATTTTGAGAAACTGTCAAAACGGTCCAGGTGTGGGCAGGCGGGGGATGCCTGGATGCAAGGAACAAAGAGAAAGTTCACAGCTGTCTTGCGAAGTAGTCATTGGCACCATGTGAAGCCCAGGCTGTCCTCAGCAAGGAGTGGCCGTCCCCAGGCCACTCCTGCTCAAAAAAAAAAAATCTTTCCATGTTTCTCCATCACTCTAAGGTCAACAATGAGACCTTCCCTAAGAGGGGAAAGAGCTGGACAAGGCCTAATCCTGGGAATTTGGCTGAGGATGTCGCAGGGAGAGAGGCCACACAGTGCAGGACTGGGAAAGGCTGGCCCAGCAAGCAGACACCAGCCGGGCAGTCATGAGTCAGGCCGGCCGATCTGGTGTGAGGTTCAGCCCCGATGCCCCTTCCTCATCCCCGATTCAGGGTCTTGTTCTTGCTCTCCTTGCTGCAAGGCTAGTCTTGAGCAAAAGCTGGTCTAGGAGTGGCGAGGCTCCAGCTCAGCCCCAGCTCCTGGGAGTTTTGTTGATTTTTATGGAGGCTGTCTCTTCCCTTCTGACCTGTCTTTACCCCAGTTTGCAGATCTGCTTTTCTGACTGGCTGAGCTGGAAGCACTTAAGAGGAATAGGTCTCAGCTGGACTCTTCCTTTTCTTCCAGCACAGGAAAGACAGAAGCCCACTCCCACCCAACAGCCATAACCCGCTCAGCAGCTGAAGGGGGAAGTCCAGGCAGCTTGGAGCAATTTGGCTCAACTGAACCCTGCAGGGCAGGGCACTAAGAAGAGGACAGAGAGAAGAGAAGTGGGATTTGAGGACTGAGATGCTCCATTTTCTCACCTGCTAGGACTGTGACTGCGAGTGGGCTGCTGTCAGGCAGCATTAATTGACATCCAAGCTCATGTCTTCTCATCATGGTGCTCCCTGTCCACTGCCTACAGGTTGCACCCAGTCAGCACTCACAGGCTGGCTGTAGACCTGAGAGGCAGGAATGATGGCGAGCCTAGGAAGGGGCCATATTCCGGGCTGGTGCAGGGTTTCTCCTGCTGGTCAGGGTATCTGAGGGATTCAGCTCCCAGGAGCTTTGGGGAGATGTAGAAAGAGCAGAGACAAGCAAAAGCAACTGCCAATGTGTTTATGGACCCACTCAGACCACCACAGAAGCTGGGCAGTGCCTCTGAGAAATGAGACAGGGGCTCCGCTGTGCAAGTGGAGGGAGGAAGTAAGGCATCTGAAGATTTTTTTGTGTGCTAAAATTTGCTTTATATCTTGGGAAAGCAACCTCGAGCTTCCTCAATCCCTTCTATCATGTATCCTTGGCAGCTCTGGGAAATACTTTCCCTATTAAGCAAACCAACAGCTGCTGATTTTGGCTAGGTTCAGTTCTTGGGAGGAAAGAAGATGCTCAGCTGTCCTCAGAAACTACCAGTGGAAGTCAAAATAAAAACACAGAACCGATGGGCATGGAGGACAGAAACCCGAGGGTGCCATGCGTTCCCATCCTTAGCAGAAAGCTAAGAACATTCTACTGTGGACAAGCTCTCTTTCTGCCCTGGCCTGGCTTCCAGAGCTCACCTCCACCCTGCGAGGCTGCGTGATGCCCCCAAGGCTCCTCTGACCTGACTTTTCAGGACAGGAAACATGCACAGAGTGGCAGCTTTCTGAGGGGACAGCGAGCAAGGCACTGGGTAACTTCCTGGATCAAAATATTTCACCCAGCATCACATTACCGATTTTATCACAAATGACTCATTCCTGAAGGTATCGATTCTCAACTACATGTTCTGTCCTGAACCAACTAAAAATAGCAGTTAATATTTATATTATTGTTTTCTGTGTGTCTGGTACTAGTGTACAGATTTGCAAGGTCACATTAAATCCTCACCTTATTCTTGTGCTGCACCTATTTTACCAATTAGAAAGTTGAGGCTCAGATAAGTCAAATAATACACTCAAAGTCAGAGAGTTAGTAATCGGTATTGCTGGTTAGTTCACCACCCCAAAATATTTAAATACAGTACCAGGATAGACTGCAGCCCTGGGAAGGCTGATGCCATTCATTCAATACATGTAAATAGAAGTAGGAGTGTAACTATGTATACCAAACCTAACCCAGCAGGGATATATGCATCTACTCTGCAGTCAGGACAAAAATGCAAAAATGGCCACATACCCAGAATCTCCAAACATTGGACTGAAATGATAAGTTACATGAAGAAGATACTGCCTCAGGAAATGAAGTTCAGAGTGCCAGGATATTCTGTAGAATAAGTATAATTAATGCTAATATGTGATATAGTATTACAGAAATGGATGAGGGAATTTTATCTATAAATGGAAACAAAACCTTAACCATGAAGATAAAATAAGATCAACAAAATAGAAGAGTGAGTTAAAGAGCAGAATTAAAACAGCTGAAAATTGAATTTGTAACCTGGAAGTTGGCAACAAAGAATTCTTTCAAAATCAAGGCCCAAAAGACAAAGAAATAGAAAGTATTAAAGGAGCACCATGAGACAGAGTGGGTTTTTTAAAGAGTTCCAAAATTTGCCTAATTAACTTACAAAAGGAAACAAACAAAAGAGAATTGAAGGGAGGAAATAAATAGCAGAAGATAACATTTCCATAAAAGAGGACATGGACCCTCGGATTGAGGTAGCCGCTGGTGCTAGGTGGGACCCAGAGAAGCCATGTATGCACACCGTGGTGACATTTCAGGACATCGGTGATGCAGAGAATGTCCTAGAGGCCAACAAAGCAAAACAAATGAGAATGTAGCTTCTCTATAAAGAAATGAGCTTCATGTTGAAATCATATTTCTCAAAAGCAAGAGAGGATTTCTGAAGGCAATACAGCAATATCCTCAAAATTGTTGGAATGTGATTTTGAACTAAAATCTATTCCAAGAAAAAATAAACTTTTGTTCACTTTGCTTTTTTAAAAAAAATATTTTTATTGATTTCAGAGAGAAGGGAAGAGGGAGAGAGAGACAGAAACATCAGTGATGAGAGAGAATCATTGATCGGCTGCCTCCTGTACACCCCCCACCCCCAACCCCCCACTAGGGACCAAGCCTGCAATCCCGGGCATGTGCCCTGACCAGGAATTGATCTGTGACCTCCTGGTTCATAGGTTGATGCTTAATCACTTAGCCACATTGCCAGGCTCACTTTGCTTATTTTATACTGACTTCTTTAAACCAATACAATGGATTATATTTATTTGTTTTAATTTAAAATGCCTTTATTTATTTATATGGACTGTAATACTGAAGAAGAATAATATTTTATTTTCAATCTGTTGAGCTTAGCTATCAATTTCACATCTTTTTTCCATACCATGCATTGAAAGGCAGGAAAAGCCAATTTAATGACATTAGTATCTAATTTCACACATTTGCTGAAGCTTGGATAACGGTGGGTTGTAGATGAGAAGTAAGTGTGGGTGGTGGGGAGGTGACATTTGGGGTCTCCAGAACAGGATTGGACACGGAGGGTATGTTTTCCCTGATTTAAACTAACAACTTGCTCTCTGTAGTCTTTAGAAGAGCTGATCCCAAATCCCCCACCTGGAAAAGGGTGGCATCTTTAGCAATTTCTTCACTGCATTGCTTTTGGAGCTCTCTCAGTTGCTGCTTGGCTTTTCAAGGTTCAGTTGCTTTCAGGTTTTCTTTGGTTCTTAACTTTTTCATGTCTTGGGTCTCCAGATATTACCTGAGACTCAGTACTTCATGGTGTGCTCTGTGGGGCAGGGTAGGTGCCAAGTCTTGGTTCTTGTCACTGCTTGCTTTCTGCTCTGCAGCTTTCTTAGCCTCAGATTTTCTTTGAACTTTAAGGGTTGCTTTTGAGAATGGCCTATTGTGATTTTTTATTCTGGCCTGGTTTCTTCTCAGACAGCTTGATATTGGTGACTGGGTTATTTCTCACAACCAAGAGTCTATGAACCATTGTGAATGTAGGCTCCTCATCGGGTACTTCACTTGGAACTGCTTGGTAAGTCATTGTTTTTGCTGGAAATAGTCCATCCAAAAATGGTTGCTGAGGTAGGGCTGGCGTAATGCCGAAATTGTACTGATTATTAACATGCAACCTGGAAGCATGCGTGGTAGTTAAAATGTGCTCCCCATCTGGGCACCAAGCAAAGTATATAGGATCGGGGCCACTGGTTTAGAAATAAGTTTGTATTTTTTAACAGCCCATGATTGTACTTGTATGTCAGAGTTCTAAATCCAGCTAGCATGAATGTGTAGCATTAAATCCAGCTAGCATGAATGTGTAGCATTAAAGCCAGCTAGCAAGAATGTGTAGCATTAAAGCCCACTAGCATGAATGTGAGGACTAAATAAACTGTGTTTAGAGCACTAGTTCCAAAGTCAAACACAGGATTGCATTTCAAGCTGAAATTGTTGCATTGGCAGGCAGAAAATCATAAATAGCATGAAACTCAGGAGGACAAGAATTCTGAACTACATCATGAATAGGGCTATGTTTTGGTAATTGAATGGATTACAGCACTTTCTCCATTTGCTGCAAGCTAATGCCTCATTTATTCCCTGTAGTAGGAAGTTCCTGTCTTGTCGAACCTCTTCCAGCTATTACCATGCAGCAGTAGCTTTTCATTCCATAGCAGCATACCCTTACCAACCTCAGAGGAATGTTGCTGCCCACAGCTGCACCAGGGCCCTGAAGTTGGGCTGCAGATATCACCGAGCAAATGAAGATACACCCTTACTGCCCAGTGCAAAGAGAGGTCATATTTTTCCCAAGTGAAAACACAACATAATTCATTTTTTTTTGAAAAGCGAAGTACTTGCAATTTTATTAAAAATGGTTTTTAATGAAGTGACCTTCATAAGTAATATTTCAAGCAAAAAAAGTTTCATTACCTGACCAGGAGGGATACCAATTTTGTACTTTTTCTGGAGGAAAGTCTTACACACATCCTAGAGTTCACATCACAGAGCTGCAAGTTGTGGCTCCCCGGGCACATGCCTGGGGAACACAGAATATGTGTTTTTTGTTTTTTCTTTCTTGTGATAAGTCAAGTCAACCTGCCTTAGAAGGTCAATTGAGAGTAGTAATTCTATATTAGTGACATTGGGAATATTTATTGTTTTTTTCCCTTGCCTCAGCAAACCAGGTTCCACCCTTACTAAAAATATAGATTTGGCAATTTCCTTTAGATTCCCTTGGAAACACGGTGCTTTGTGTAAAATATGATGGTTCATTTACCATAGACAGTCCGTCGGATCCTCAGATGGGTTCCTACACTGACTGTGGGATCTTGGAAACAGCACCAGCTCTGAATCATCTCTTGGAAAACAGTTACTTCCTGTCCCCCCACCCCAAAAGCCCCTTCGTGCTATAAATCACTCTACTGCTGCCAGGCCTCTTATCTAACTCAGAGGAGACAGTGTGGGCCCTTTCTCACTGCTTAAAACTCAGGGAAAATACATCATCTGTGAAGGAGCACAGACTTTGCGCCTCCAATTTCTCTTTGGCCATCCTTCTAAGTCCAGGATGAATATCTGAGCAGCAGGCCTAGGCGCCCATCTGCTGTCCTGTCACTACTCTGATGACAGATGGCTGGGGATTAGGAGGGAGGAAGTACACTGTGTGGATACTGAGCAGCTCCCACTCTGTGCAGAGCTCACTTCGCTTTCCCACTCAACCCAGGAGGATGCCTGTCACCGTGACGTACATTTCAGCTCCTTCAGGGCAGGGACCCATATCCCTCCTTCCCCACCTCCCATCCTGAGTCCTCCCCTGGCATTCTCATCTCAGAAACAGCCACTACCATCCGTTATTTGTTCAATGCAAAGACCTGAGAATTTAACTCAGTTCTTTTCTTTCACTCCCTTTCCTCAAAGAATCCAAAGAAGATCCAAATAAACCTCATACTCCTCCACTTGTCTCCACTTTAACTGCCACCCTCTGCGTAAAAGCACTGCCTTCCCTCCACTTCTCCACAATAGCCTCCAAGTTGCTCTACCTGCTTTCTCCTTCTCCTTCTCCTTCTCCTTCTCCTTCTCCTTCTCCTTCTCCTTCTCCTTCTCCTTCTCCTTCTCCTTCTCCTTCTCCTTCTCCTTCTCCTTCTCCTTCTCCTCCTCCTCCTCCTCCTCCTCCTCCTCCTCCTCCTCCTCCTCCTCCTCCTCCTCCTCCTCCTCCCCCTCCCCCTCCCCCTCCCCCTCCCCCTCCCCCTCCCCCTCCCCCTCCCCCTCCCCCTCCCCCTCCCCCTCCCCCTCCCCCTCCTTCTTCTTCTTCTTCTTCTTCTTCTTCTTCTTCTTCTTCTTCTTCTTCTTCTTCTTCTTCTTCTTCTTCTTCCTGATTTCAGAAAGAGGAAGGAAAAGGAAGAGAGGGAGGGAGGGAGAGAGAGAGAGAGAGAGAGAGATCAATGATAAGAGAGCATCATCATCTCAGCTGCCTCCTGCACACCACCTACTGATGATGGAGCCCACAACCTGGGCATGTGCCCTGACTGGGAATTGAACCTGTGACCTCCTGGCTCATGGGTCAATGTTTACCCATTAAGTTACACCAGCTGGGTCCTGCTCCCCTCTTTCAATCATTTGTGCACGACAGCAGAACGACCTTGCAAAGATGAATCTAATCCCATCTCTCAGCTGTTCAAAGCACTAGAATGCTGCCCATCATACTTACAGTTGGCCCAGACACCTGTCACTCCCTGCTTTCCATCTTCAGGACAAGCACCGTTCCCCTGCTCAGTGCTCCCCCAGCCTCCCTTAAGTGCCATGAACACATGGTGGCCTTTCCCAACTCCGAGCTTCTCACATACAGTTGAAATGCTGATTCTTTCTGTGACTGACTTCCTCCTTAACCTTCAGACTGCAGTGGAACACCCTTTCCCGAGTAGCTTCTCCCAGGTCATGTCTTCTCACGCTATTACTTCCCTCTCGGTCATTATATTGCTTAGTCCTGTACTCATTTTCCTCTATCTGCCTTCCCAGCAGAATTTAGGCTCTATGAGGGAAGGGAGCTTGCTGATCTCACTAATCCCTGATTCCCGGCCTGTATGTAGCACAGAGCCTGGCACATAGTAGGTACTCAATCTATATTTGTTAAATGAATTAACTTTTGTCCCTTCTTTAACCCTCAGTGCCCAATGTGATCAGTAAATAGATTTGAATGAAAAGGAAATAGATGAGTGAATTAATAAATGGGTATGGTATTTCAATTGTTAATCCTGCTGCAAATGCTCTCCAAGGAGGGTGAAGCAGCACTTGAGCACGAGACCGCTTCCCCATCTCTTCGTTCGGTCCTGTTCATGTGGAGCATTGATCAATTTCAGAACAAGAATGAATCATGTGGAGATGGAAGGCATTAGGACTGTGGAGTCTTGAAATAGAGCTTGTGGATGGGGCCCCGAACGAGACAAAAAAGTCCTGATTTCCCTTGTCTATGGTTTAGATAGAAACAAAAGCGAATCCCTGACCTGGTCCCCCCTCTGACTCCAGCCGTGGGCAAACTACGGCCTGCGGGCCGGATCCGGCCCGTTCGGCTGTTCTATCCGGCCCACGGAGCCGAAAGAGCGGAGGGTTCTCTTGCTCTCCCCTCTGCTCCTTTACTTTGAATTTATATTAGTTCACACAAACACTCCATCCATGCTTTTGTTCCGGCCCTCCGGTCCAGTTTAAGAACCCATTGTGGCCCTCGAGTCAAAAAGTTTGCCCATCCCTGGCCGATGCGAAAGGGGAGGCGATGCCAGGAGGGGAACTCTGAATTAGCGGGTCTCAGGCCAGGCAGAATCTGGGCCCGAGGCATCTGGCAGCTTGTCAAGTGGCCAACCCCGGAAGGCACAAATGGAAACAGAAATAGTTGGAAGATGAAGCAAAGGACTCCCACAGCAGCCACTAAGACCTGCTTCCATATTTGCCCGTTGTCTTTCCTTACAAGGAGCTTTGGTCTCTAACCCTGACCATCCTCACTCCCCTTTGGAGAATGCTCCTTCTGAGACTGACTATAAGGTGCGACATGTCCGTCCAGATCTGATCCCCACCCCTCAGGTCTCAAAGTAGAGCCTGGATGAGAAACACAGGATGCTCTTCTGACTTTCTAGAGTCCCCTCACCCCACTGCTGAGCCTGCCCATGGAGGGGGCTGACTGGGCACACTGGAAAGGGTGGCCATTCACAATCCTGGCTCTAGGCGCTCTGTCCAGTTAGTGAGGAAGTTTCCTCCCAGGAACCCTCCCTCATGTGCCGTCCTCCCAGGTGTCTGATGCTGCTTCATACATTCAAGCTTTTAGCTCTTTAGATGTAATGCATTGCCGGTGCAAACTTGGCACACTCCATGTCTCCAGCCTAGTAACTCATTTATTTAAAATTTGGAATCATCTGAAAATGTGTGTGTGTGTGTGTGTGTGTGTGTGTGTGTGTACATGAGAGTCAGATGGAAAAATTCATTTCCCCTGGCTATTTATAACCATCCCCAGGTGCTAAAAGCACAACAACCATGACTCTCACCCTCTCACCCATCCAAAAAATGCTGAGTGCAGCACTGTCTTATTTTATGCACTTCCTTCCTCTTAAGTGCTCACTGTTTGGATTTCTGATCTGATAATTTTATTTAAAATTTTGCTTTTTTGGAACTTCACACTTGTCTGAGCCTTTTCTTCTGGCCAAAGGGCTTCACCTCTGCAGCTGCCTCTCCTGCTCTGTGGAGCTGGACCAGCATGGCACCTGCTCCCAGTGGTGCTGCAGGCTCTGGGCAGGCCACTCAAGGCCAGTTCTCCAGAAGACCTAACTCCACAGGAGAAAAGTCCCGTGGGTCAAACAAAGCTCTGCTCCATCTGGCATCTGGCTGTCCCTTTCACATCATCCCTGCCCCCTGGAGGAAGCCTGGCCCCAGAAGGTGCTCTGTATATGCTTGTTGAATGAAAGCTCCCGCTGCCAACCTCTGCTCTTTCTGTTACCCAAGTTCTTAAGATTCTCCATTTACAGCACAATCTTTGATGGTCTGGGTCTTTGAACAAGCGCCTCTGGCCTTCCATCATGCTTAAAGAATGCATACTTTCCAGTTTTACAATGGTAAGGTGGGCCCATGTATTTGTCTTTGAAATTAAGAAATTGAATAAAGTCTACAAAAGGGTTGCAAGGCTGAACATGGTGGTGTAAATAGTCCTGAGA
Organism: Plecotus auritus; assembly: GCF_963455305.1. NCBI lineage: Eukaryota > Metazoa > Chordata > Mammalia > Chiroptera > Vespertilionidae > Plecotus > Plecotus auritus. Next base: position 58,009,657 of record NC_137783.1, on the reverse strand, counting down.
CATGAGGTTTTGGATGATAGGAGGCTTATGGCATTGGAACCAGCAATGTCTAGGATTCAGCCGTGGGAGGAAAGGGACTGGCTTCCCCAGAGAGAGCCTAAAACACCCAGTGTAGAGCATGGGGCTGGGAGCAATGGGCCTTGCAGAAAGAAGGCTTGGAGGGAAGGACCATGGGACCCCCATGGAGCTTCTCATTGCTCATGCTGAGTGTGGAGGAAAAGGAAGATGTGGCTGCAGGCTCTGAGCTGAGTGAGTGGGGCACCAGGAGCCTGGCTGATCCGACTGCGCCCTGATCAGGAAACACCAACCTGACAACTGGGCCTTGCAGGCAACTCTCCTGACAGTTGAGGCAGGACATACTAAGCCAATATCTATACAGAAGGAATGATGATCCAAATTAGCAAGTAAAAAATGAGTCAAAGAATTATATGTACACACATATGATACACACACTCATACTGGGAGAATAATGACCATCACACTAATACAGGGTCCAGGCTTTTAAATAGACATTCTCTTACAGGTGTTGTCCTATTTCTCGTCCCATGTGATGGTGCAGTTCCTGGCTACTGAGGGGCGGCTGATACTGATGCCCAGGTGGTCCATGCCTGGAACCCAGCCGACAGGCCCGCCATCATGTTCCACACCCCCATTTACCTTCCAGGACAGCTCCATTTCTGCTCTGCAGCTAATCTTCTTGCTAGGTTGACTGTAGTCTCCTGAAAGAATCAATAGGTTCCTTGTGGGATATTTGCATTCCATTGACCCTGGTTTGATGTGAAAACCTTTGATTGACAACCAACTTTTAAGTAATGTATTGAAAGGCCTTATGGGCTTTCCTACTTTTTAGGGACCTACAGAAAGACACGGACTTTCTTTAAAGGTTAAAAGGAACCGGATAACAGCCCTCGCATCTTGGCCTCTTTTGGCCGCTGCATAACCCAGGAGTGGGTGGGAAGGCAGTTGTGCCTCTGGGTTCTGGGCCACAGGGGATACTAGGCTCTAAGTCTTTCTATCGGTGTCCATCCCAGCTTCATCTACTGAGAAAATTGTTAGATTTTTCTGTGTTATATTTCACACACTTTCACATAGATATAGAATATTTTGTGGTTGCTTTAATTCCTTTTAGTCGACCCTTTAAAAGTATAAAAATATTCAAAGCCAAATGTCCTTGGATATGGTTTTAGTTACAGAACCTACATATTGATATAAAAGAGTCTCCTATTGAATAATAAGTAAAATTTTCTATATGTAACTTTCTCTTTGACTTGTGTAAGGATAATAAGAAGGTAGAAAATCTCTGGGCAAGTGGAATGGGGAAACTGAGAAAAGAAAATTAAACAGTTCAAACAGTTTGGGCAACATATAGTCAGCTTATGAATCACAAGACCTTCTCTTCCCCAACCAAGACACTTGAGAGCAAATGGTTTTTACCTCCCTTCCCTAACCAAAGAATACATAGCTTAAGTCACCCTGGTCTGGGAAAATAGAGAACAAAGATCCAGGTAATGCCATTTGTGCCAGCTAAACCCAAGGACAGAGGAAGTCAGGGGAACAAATAACAAAAAGCCCATTAAAGCCAAACAGACCTAAGATAAAAGTAAAACAATAAAACAGACCAAAGAACAACCCAAAACTCCCCCATCCACTCATTTTGATGCATCAGCATATTAAAAATGCACCTGGAAAGCTGATGAATATTCTACTGAAACCCTCCCCTAAGATTCTCGCCTACAGAAAAAAAAAAAAAAAAGGCTAAAAAGCCCTCAGGACAAAGACTCAACGTGGGCTTGCTCTAGAGCACACCCACACCCCTTCTTGGCCATGAACTTTTTATTTCTAAAGGTCCTCACGAGACTTGCAACCAGGGGAGCAGTGGGCAGTGGCAGTTTGACCAGGACTTACCCTCTGAACCTGTCTCCCGAGCCCCCGTTTCTCAGACTTCCTAGTGAGCTAAGAGCAGCCCCACCCTGGCTCACTTCTGTCCTGTGAGGCTTCAGGGAGCCAAAGCAGAGCACTGCCTAGGCTCTCCCTTGTTGCTGCTTCCACCCTAAGCCCTTCCTTTGTTTCATTGTCTCCAGCTTTAATGAACGTACTCTCAACCCAACTGGACTCGTATTGCCAAATCTTTTCTACACAAAGTCAATGACCCACACACTACAGGCCGACCTGAGGCACACCCAGTCCTGGATGGTCCCTGTCCAGCAACAAATTCAGGGGATAGACAGTTTTTAAATTTTCTTTTTTTTAAAATATATTTTATTGGTTTTTTACAGAGAGGAAGGGAGAGGGATAGAGAGCCAGAAACATTGATGAGAGAGAAACATCAATCAGCTGCACACCCCCCACGGGGGATGTGCCCGCAACCAAGGTACATGCCCTTGACCGGAATCGAACCCGGGACCCCTGAGTCCGCAGGCCGACGCTCTATCCACTGAGCCAAACCAGCCAGGGCAGTTTTTAAATTTTCAAATGGATATTTTAGTCATCTTTTGGGTGTATTTGATTTTATTGAACAACTAGAGGGCCAGTGCACAGGTTTGTGCACTGGGCGGGGGGTATCTGTTGGCGTGGACCGCAGGGATTGGGCCAAAACCAGCTCTCTAACATCCCCTGAGGCATCTCGGATTGTGAGAAGGCACAGGCAAAGCTGAAGGACTCCACTGTGTCTGACCCATCTTGCCCAGTCTCGATAGGGGCCGACTGGGGCCTGCCGACCAGGGAGGGGCCGTGGGAGGTTGGCTGGCTGGGGAGGGACTGCAGGAAGGCTCCAGGGTGTGTCCAGCCCATCTCACCCAGTCCCGATCGGCCCGACCCCAGCAGCAAGCTAACCTAATGGTTGGAGCATTTGCCGCCTGGTGGTCAGTGTGCATCACAGCAATTGGTTGAACAGTCGAATGCTGGGAGGGACAATTAGCATATTAGGCTTTTATATATATACATATAGACTAGAGGCCCAGCGCATGAAATTTGTGCACAGTTAGGGTCCCTAGGCCTGGCTGGTGATCAGGGACGATCTATGGGGCAACTGGCAGGGCGACTGGGGCCTCTGCTCTCACCCACCTTGGCCTGTGCCGCCTGCTCACCAGCCCCACCCCCTGCCGCTGCCACTAGTTGCCATCTGTGGGGTCACTGGCCAGGTGATCAGGGCCCCTGCTTGCACCCGCCTTGGCCTGGCACCACCCACTTGCCAGCCCTTCCCCCGCTGCCCCTGCTTGTTGCCAACTGTGGGGCGACTAGCTGGGTGATTGGGGCCCCCACTCCCACCCACCTTGGCCTGGTGCTGCCTGCTCACTGGTCCCACCCCCTGCTGTGGTCCTGCTCTCGTCAGGGCCCATTGGGGCCAGCAGTGCCTCCCCTGCAGCCCACTGCCAGTGTTGCATTCCCAATGCCTACCATGTTCCATGGCGCCCCCTGGTGGTCAGCGCATATCTAACTCCTGGTTGGTCGTACTCCTGCCCATGGGGACGATTTGCATATTAGCATTTTATTATATAGGATGATTATAAACACAACTGTGCAGCTCCTACTTCTGGAAACTCATTGAGCTTTTTTGTGTGAACAATTGCATGGTTTACTTTTATAAATATTTCATGAAGACAAAAATACATTCTTTATAGGGCTTATACAACAGACAACTTTCTATCTTAATAATAAAAGGCTAATATGCAAATGGTTGTGACACCCTCACATGTAATGACCGATCAGCAGGAGGCTGTGTGCACAGCAGGCGCAGGTGGGTGGGGACTTGACTTGGACCTGCAGTGTTGGGGACTTGTGTGAGGCTCGCATCTCCGCCTCTGGCACCAACCCCGGGGATGTGAGGCTCACGTCCCTGCCCCCAGCACCAGGCCCAGGGATGTGAGGCTTGTGTCTCTGCCCCTGGTGCCCGCCCCAGGGATGTGAGGCTCATGTCCCTTCCCCTGGTGCTGGGCTCAGGGATGTGAGGCTCACAGAGGCCTATCTCATGGGGCTCCCACACTGTGACAGGGCACAGGCCAATCTGGGGCCCCCCCCTCCACAAGTATATTCATAAAATCAAGTTCCCTGATTATATAAAATCTTCTATAATTGACTGAAGGAAGTATATAAAAAATCTGCTATGATTCAGCTACTGTTTAAAGGTTTTAAAAGTATTTCCATAAAATTCTATTTATTTACTTGACTCCTGGATTGTTAGGTATAAAAAGGTTAATGACTACTATATATTTTTATGGTTTATATCTTTTGTTATTGGTGCTATTAATATTGTCTCAATTAAAATTGTTGCCCTCAAATTCTACTTTATTTGATTTTCATATTGACTAGTCCTGTTTCTTTTGTGTTATAGTCTATTATTAAATTTTTGCTTATCCCTCATTTTTAACTCAATTTTGTTATTGTGTGTGATTTTTTAAAACTTTTTATTTTGAAATATTGATAAATTCTCTGTAAGTTTCAATGGTAACACAGTGAAGTTCTCTGTACCCTTCATCGAGTTTCCCATACAATTACATCTTACCTGATCAAGATCAGGAAATTGACACCTGTAAATTTGTGTGTGTGTGCACTTGCGAATATGTGTGTGTGTGTGTGTGTGTGTGTGTGTGGTGTGTGGTGTGTGCGTGTAGTGCTATGTCATTTTATCCTAGGTTCATATTCATGTCACCACCAGATCATTCAGCTACAGAACTGGTTCATCTTCACAAACATAACCGTCATGCTGAGTGAACCTTTATAATTATCAACTCTCCTCTCTGCCTCACCATCCCTAACTGTTGGCAACCACCAATCTGTTTTCCATTTCTAGAATTTCATTATTTCAAGACTAATATATATATATATATATATATATATATATATATATATATATACACACACACACACACAGTCATATATATATATATATATATATATATATATATATATATATATATATATACAGTCATATAATATATTATAATATATGACTTTTTTTGGATTGGCGTTTTTTTTTAAATAAATCTTTATTCAGATTATTACAATTATTATTCCCTTTTTCCCCCATAGCTCCCCTCCACCCATTTCCCACCCCACCTTCTGCCCTTACCTACCCCGCACTGTCCTCATCCATAGGTGTATGATTTTTGTCCAGTCTCTTCATGAACCCCCCATACCCCTTTCCCCCTGAGAATTATCAGTCCACTCCCTTTCTATGCCCCTGATTCTATTATATTCACCAGATTATTCTGTTCCTCAGGTTTTTTTTTTTTAATATATTTTATTGATATTTTACAGAGAGGAAGGGAGAGGGATAGAGAGCCAGAAACATCGATGAGAGAGAAACATCGATCAGCTGCCTCCTGCACACCTCCCACTGAGGATGTGCCCACAACCAAGGTACATGCCCTTGACCGGAATCGAACCCGGGACCCCTCAGTCCGCAGGCCGACGCTCCATCCACCGAGCCAAACCGGTTTCGGCCTCAGGTTTTTAATTCACTTGATTTTTAGGTTCACTTGTTGATAGATATGTATTTGTTGTTCATAATTTTTATCTTTCCTTTTTTCTTCTTCCTCTTCTTTAAGAATATCTTTCAGCATTTCATATAATACTGGTTTGGTGGTGATGAACTCCTTTAGCTTTTTCTTGTCTGTGAAACTCTTTATCTGCCCTTCAATTCTGAATGATAGCTTTGCTGGGTAGAGTAATCTTGGTTGTAGGTTCTTGCTATTCATCACATTGAAAATTTCTTGCCACTCCCGTCTGGCCTGCATAGTTTCTGTTGAGAAGTCAGCTGACAGTCGTATGGGTGCTCCCTTGTAGGTAACTAACTGTTTTTCTCTTGCTGCTTTTAATATTCTCTCTTTGTCTTTTGCTCTTGGCATTTTAATTATGATGTGTCTTGGTGTAGTCCTCTTTGGATTCCTTTTGTTTGGGGTTCTGTGGGCTTCCTGGACTTGTAAGTCTATTTCTTTCACCAGGTGGGGGAAGTTTTCGGTCATTATTTCTTCAAATAGGTTTTCTTGCTCTCTCTCTTCTTCTGGCACCCCCATAATTCTGATGTTGGTACGCTTGAAGTTGTCCCAGAGGCTCCTTACATTATCTTCAACTTTTTGGATTTTTTTTTTTGCTTTTTGCTTTTTCGGTTGAGTGTTTTTTGCTTCTTTGTATTTCAATTCTTTGACTTGATTTTTGTGTTCCTCTTGTCTGTTTTTGGGTCTCTGTATAATATTTTTTATTTCAGTCAGTGTATGTTTAATTTCTAGTTGGTCCTTTTTCATCTCTTCGAGGGTCTCGTTATATTTATCGGCCTTTTCTATGATATTCTTAAAAAGCCTTATAACCGTGGTTTTGAATTCTATATCCAGTCGTTTGTTTTCCTCCATTTCTTTCGTTTGTGATCTGATTCTTAGACGCCGCATTTTCACTGCTTCCCTGAGTTGGTAGATTTGTGTGCTAGGTTTCCAATTTGGCCCAGTGGGTCTGCCTCCCCAGTTAATCTGAGGTGGACACTCTTGGTGCACACCTTTGTGGACTGTGTGTACAGCCTTGTTGTAATTAAGTCTTTATTGTTGTTGGTATCACTGGGAAGAATTGACCTCCAGGCCAGTTGGCTGTAAGGATCAGCTGTGTCTATGCTGGGAGAAGTCCGGTGCTGGAGACAGCCTTATAGGATTAGACTTGCCAAATTGCAATAGCCTCTGTGCTCAGCTTGGATGGGGTGGAATCTCAGTCTTGGCTTCCCGTCAGCCTTGCCCTTGCGCGCACGTGTGTGCCTTCAGTCCTCTGCCTTCCTGGCTCCCGATTCTCCGCCCGAGAGTCCAGACTCCCCCCACAAGAGCATGGTTCCCCAGGGGCTCGCCTGGAACTGGGGTTCACTGCAGTCAGAACTGGGGCTCAGTGCCATCAGGAGCCTCTGACTCCCTTCCACTAGGGAAAGCCTGTGGCAACCTCCGCAGCCTTTGTGCGCACTGGCACGTGTGCGCCTTCAGACCTCCGCCTTCCCTGGCTCCTGAGTCTCCACCCGAGAGTCCAGACTCCCCCCACAAGAGCGTGGGTTCCCAGGGGCTCGCCTGGAACTGGGGTTCACTGCAGTCAGAACTGGGGCTCACTTCAGTTAGAACTGGGGCTCAGTGCCGTCAGGAGCCTCTGACTCCCTTCCACTAGGGAAAGCCTGTGGCAACCTCCGCGGCCTTTGTGCACACTGGCGCGCGTGGACTTTCAGTCCTCCGCCTTCCCCGGCTCCCGAGTCTCCGCCTGAGAGTCCAGACTCTCCCCACAAGAGCGTGGGTCTCCAGGGGCTCGCCTGGAACTGGGGTTCACTGCAGTCAGAACTGGGGCTCAGTGCCGTCAGGAGCCTCTCACTCCCTTCCACTAGGGAAAGCCTGTGGCAACCTCCGCAGCCTTTGTGCGCACTGGCGCGCGCGGACTTTCAGTCCTCCGCCTTCCCCGGCTCCTGAGTCTCCGCCCGAGAGTCCAGACTCCCCCCACAAGAGCGTGGGTCCCCAGGGGCTCGCCCGGAACAGGGGTTCAGTGCAGTCAGAACTGGGGTTCAGTGCGGTCGGGGGCTCCCTTCCCCCTTCCGCCAGAGAAAGTCAGCCAGGCTCTCAGCCGCCCTTCCTCTCTGCACGCACAAAGACCCTTTGCCATACCTCCAATTCTCTGTGAGCTTTTCTCTATCCTTCTAGTTGTAGAATTTTCACTCAGTCAGCTTTCCTGCGGTTCTGGATGGTGTCCGTTCTGTCTTTTAGTTGTAGTTTTGAAATTGTTGTGCGAGGCAGCAGTTTAGGTGTTTACCTATACCGCCATCTTGGTTTCTCTCTCCTCTGGATTGGCGTTTTTTCACAATGCCCTTATCTGAGTGTGTTTATAGTTTTTTTTCTGAATAGTATCCCATGGTATAGGTGTTCCACAGCTTGTTTATTTGCCAATTGAAGGACATTTTAGTTGTTTACAGCTTTTGGCTATTACCATTAAAGCTGCTATTAACAATCACACAGGTTTTTGTGTGGACATAGTTTTTATTTCATCGGAAAGAATGCCTGGGAGTGCAATTGCTAGGTTATGTGGTAAGAGCATGATTATATATTTTTAGAAAACCTGCTAAACTATTTGCCAAAGTGGCTTTATCTGTTTACATTTCCACTACATCCTTGTTAACATTTGGTACTATTATTATTTTTTATTTTAGCTGTCCTCTTAGATGTGCAGTATATTAATTTACATTTCCCTAGTGACTAGTGATACTGAATATCTTTTTTGTTGTTGTTGTTAATCCTAACATGAGGATATTTTTCCATTGATTTTTAGAGACAGTGGAAGGAACAGAGAGACACAGAGAAAGAAACATTGATGTGACAGAGATATATCAATTGGTTGCCTTCACACACGCCCCAACCAGGGATTGAGCCCGGGACCCTTCAGTACGCAGGCCCACACTCTTTCCACTGAGTCTATAACAAAGAAGTGACTAGGGCCTGAATATCTTTTAATGTGCTTTGTTTGCCCACCATATATGTTCTTTGCTGAAATATTTTGTCATGTCTTTCCTTCTTTTCTAATTGGAATGTTTGTTTGTTATTATTGTTGAGTTTTGTGAGTTGTTATACATTTTAGATATGAGGCCTTTGTCAGAAGTGTGGTTTGCAAATATTTTTTTCAAGTTTGTGGGCTTATCTTTTCACCCTTTTAACAGGTTCTTTCACAGAGCAAAAGTGTTTAATTTTGATGAAATCTAACTTAGTGATTTAAAAAGAAATGGGTCATGCTTTTGGTGTCATGTCTAAGAACTCTTCATGTAGCTCTAGGAGCTGATTTTCTTTAATGTACCTTCTAAAAGTTTTATAGTTTTACATTTAAATCTATAAGGTATTTTGAGTTAATTTTGTGGAAGGTGTGAGGTTTAAGTTGAGGTTACCTTTTTGTGCCTATGGGTGCCCAATTGTTCCAGCAGCATTTATTGCAAAGACTATCCTTCCTCCATTGAAATGCTTTCAATTTGTAAGCACGATGTTGCCTGTGCTTTATGAGCCTATATTTTTTTAGCCTTTTATCCTGTTCCATTGATCTATGTGTCTATCCTTCTGAAAACACAACATAGTCTTGAATGATAAAGCTAGACCATATGTAATTTCCCCCACTTAATTCTTCTTTTTCAAAACTGCTTCAGTTATTCTAGTTCCTTTTCATTTTGTATAAACTTTAAAATGTTTGTCTATATCTACAAATACTCTTGCTGGAATTTTGATAGAAATTTAATTAATCTTGTTCATCAATTTGAGGAGAATTGACATCTTTACTATGTTGAGCCTTCCAATCCATAAACATAGTATGTCTTTTTATTTATTTAGATCATCCTTTTTTCCCCCATTAGTGTTTTATAGTTTTCAGCATGCAAGTCCTGTACATAATTTGTTAGATTTCCACCTAACTATTTTATTTTGGAGGAAACTACTGTAAATTGTATTATATTTGTAATTTTGATTTCTATGTGTTCATTACTAGCGTATAGAAATATGATTGGCCTTTTTGTGTGTTAACCTTTTATCCTGTGACCTTGCTGAACTAACTTTCTTATTCCAGAATTATATTTTGTTTAGTTTGACCCATGAATTGTTTAGAAGTATGTTATTTTCCAAGTGTTTGGAAAATTTCCTATTATCTTTCTTTTCTTAAATTCTAGTTTGACTCCATTTGAGTCAAAGAATAATTTCTTCATAATTTAAATGTTTTTTAATTTGTTGTTTGTTTTATGTTGTTTGTTCTGCAAATTCTTGAAAAGAATGTGTGTTCTGCTATTTTTGAGTGGTGTGCTATATATGTTAATTAGGCTTTGTTAGTTGATTATGCTATTGAGTTCTATATTCTCCTGATTTCCTATCAATTTTTCCATTAGTTGTTGAGAGAGGAGTGTGGGAGCCTGCAACTGTAATGGTAGAGGCATCTCTCCTCTGACTGATAGCAAGCTTTGCTTCATATATTTTGCAGTTCTGCTGTTTGGCATGCACTTTAGGATTGTTATGTATTCTTGGTAGATTGACCATTTTATCATGATGTAATGTATCTCTCTGTCCCTGGTAATTTTTCCCCTGAAGTCTGATTTGTTAGATATTAATGCAATCACTCCTGATTTCTATTCATTAATATAAGCAAAGTACATCTTTTCCATCATTTATTTTCAGCTTTTCTATGTCATTGTATCTGAAGTGAGTTGTTTTGTAGATGATGCATAGTTAGATAATATTTTTGGTTTAATCTACCCTGCAAATATGTTTTTTAATTAATACATTTAGCTCATTTATGTTTACAATTATTATTCAGGTTAGATCTTAAATCTGCCATTTTATTTTTTGTTTTCTGATTGTTCTACTTTTTGTATTTCTGTTTTCTTTTTATGTACTTCCTATGGTGACTTGATGTTTTTTAGAATTCCATTTTGACTTAGCTGTAGGAGTTTTCAGTGTATTTTCGTATCTGTAGCGTTTTTAGTGACTGCTTAGGATTATATATGTGCTACTTCCTTCTGACTCAGTAGTTTCTGATGGAAGAGCTGCTGTCATTTGAGTTCTTCTGCAAATTCTTGAAAAGAATGTGTGTTTTGCTATTTTTGGGTGGTGTTCTATATATGTTAATTAAGCTTTGCTAGTTGATTATGCTGTCTTCTCTGGCAGTTTTTAAGACTTGATCTCCCACCTTTAGAAAATTGCCTATGATGTATCTTGATATACATTTATTTGGTTTTATTCTGCTTGGGGTTTGCTCAGCTTCTTGATTTTATAAGTTTATATATTTTTTCATACTTGGGAAATTTTCGGCCATTATTTTTTAATACTTTTCCAGTCCCACCCCCTTTCTCCTCTCCTCCTGAAACTCTATTGACCTAAGAATTAGATCTTTAGTTAGAGTCCCACTTGTTCCTGAGTCTCTCTTCATATTTTTTACTGTGTATTTTATTTCTGTAATTAAGATTCAGCTGCATTTTTTTTTTCCTGTGGTGTTTGGCTAGAGTAAAACCACTGTTGTCAAAGTTTTTCTGTCTCGTGAGGCTAATTCTGCTCCTTTGGCTAGAGAAAAGGGGTTTTCTTAGGGTATTTCTTTCTATATACCTATTCCGGTATCTCTAGCACCCAGTCTGGGATATGTGAAGCCAAGGGAAAACCCAAAGAACTCACTTTGGGTTCTGAGTCCCTAACCTGTCTGCCTCTTGCTCTCTACTTTTCACCATTCTCACATTTGTTTTTTAATGTCTAGCTTTTAGCTGTATTCAGAAGGTGGAATAGGAATAAGTATCTTTACTCCATTGTTGTGAAAGTTAAGTGTGCCATCATTTGTTTTTAATGTGTTTCTTCTTGACAGTTTACTGGTCTTTTTTTTAAGTCCTCTCCTGGGGATATTTTTCCCATTGATTTTTTTAGAAAGAATGGAAGGGAGGGAGAGGAGACGAGAAAGAAAGAGAGAGAAACATCAACGTGAGAAAGGCACATAGATTGGTTGCCTCCCACTCACATCCTGACCAGCCTGGGATCAAACCTGCAACTGAGATACGTGCCTTGGCTCAGAATTGAACCCATGACCCATCAGCAAACACTCTAACCACTGAGAAAAACTGGCAGGGCATTTACTGATAAATTTTAATTTTACCCTATCTGAATGTCTTTACATTTGGATAAGGAAATTTAGCCCATTTGCATTGATTTCAAATATCAATACAGAACAATCAATTTCTTTCATTTTGTTTACAAATTTTTTTTTTACTTTGTAATGATAGTTTTCCTTAGTTGATTTAATCAGGTAAACTTTTATTTTTGTCTCCTGTGTCTCAGTCTCTCATCCAACAGGGCCTAGGTGTTCTATTGTGCATTTCTATTGCACTCAGAGTGGCTTCTTATTTTAGTGTTCACAGTTAATAAGTGCAGAGTGGTTTTGACCCTCTGTGATTATGTTAAGATCTTGGGGCAATTTTCACCTGGGAACACATAAATTGTGGCTTCTGAATCAGTTCTTTAGAGCAAGTCCACATGGTTATGCTTCTCTTGAACATCAGAAAGCTAATCTGTAAAGGCAGGAAGCAAAGGAGGTGGAACCACATTGAATCCTGAAATATCTGAATGTAGTTATCTGCTCCAGGCATGATGATAACCCTTATAAGTTAAGGCAATGACAACACTAAACCTCACACCGTCATCATCTGATTCTGCTGCATATTAAATGAGCCCACTAGTCACGGAACCACAGGAGCCTGGAAAGTCCCTTTGGGTTGGGAACACAATGTCAGAAAATGTCCTCTGTCCTCAAGCTGGTTCTTCTTAAAAGATGACACGAGGGCATGACCTAGAATATCAGATGTCTGTCTTTGGGGGCAGGCTTTCCTAATCCATCATAATGGTTTGGTGAATGGAGATGGAGTGGTTGGGCCTGGAGCCACCTGGGCTCACAGGACATTGGGCTAATTGTTTCCACCTGGTACTTGACTGCCATTTCTGTTGTCATTTGGTGACCCCTTGTATTTAGGCCACATTTGGTGAAGAAAAGCAGAGTTGTGGCAATTTTTATTTTATTTTTCCGAAGCAGCGCCACTTCCTGAAAGGCTATGCCTTGCAAGTCCAAGTATTCACTCAAGTTAGGTCCGGATGCGGGAGGTTGAACAGAGCTGTGTGTGTTCACCCCACTTGACTCTGAACACTTGCTTAGCCTTCCTCTGCCTCAATGGTCCCCTCGAGGATTCATTGTCAGCAATTCCAGATGAACGAAGAAATTGCATGGAATTGTATCCCGCGATCAACAAGGGATTTAGGAATCTGTCCTGCTAGTCCGAGGCAGTGATCGCTTTCATGCTGTATGCTCATACACAGGAGAGTGCCGCTAAGGTGTGTCTTAAATGCAGTGGGCCTGCTGAATCTTCATGGAGTCCAAATAGAAATATCTCACTTATACGTATAAAATTCAGTTCCTAAAACTTTTTTAAAGTTTTAATGGTATCAGCTCTCTTACTTCACAGTAGGAAAATCTCAGATACAAAGCATGGCTATGACTGGCCCAGGGTCTCCTGGTCCTGCCCGAAGCACTTTTCTCCACAACCAGATCACTGGCCTTTTGGTGCTATCCAGCTCATCGAGCTGTGACAGGGTCACTCACCTGGAGGCATGAGAACAAGGCAGTTTTACAGCAAGACAGATGCCATTTCACCTCTCCCATCCTTCCCCTTTGAGCTGTCTCACACTGTGCTTTTCTATGACCAGAACTTTATGGGGTCTCACTCATTGATTCTGAACATCTTTGTTAAAATTTTTCCATTTATTCTCTTCCCTCTCTTACCTCTCTATAGGTGATGAAAAGATTCTGGCCCTTCCCACTTTGTAGAAACTCTAGTCCCCTCCATCTCCCTCCTCTAGTTCTGGAAGACACAGGGTGCAGTTCATGCATTTCTGGACTGTTGTGTAGTATCTGCTCTCTCCTGTCTGTCTGGAGCCTGCACATCTCCCCTGAAGCCTGTGGTTTGTCCCGTCACGTTGACCAGCTGAAATCTCCACGGCTCATGCCTTGTGTTCATGCCGCCTCATCCCATCCAGTCGGGACACAGCCCCGAATCACTCCCCTCCAGTTTCCACCGTCTCTTCCCTCAGATGAGTTCCACCAGGAGGCTCCATGGTCTTCCATGCAGACTGTTGCCAGCAGTCCTCTGCCTTCCTCCAGACGTGCCAAGGCGGAACTGTGGCATGGACACAGTACAGCTCGTTGACCTTTCATCCTACAAATGGAAATGATGGGAAATTAACCAATCCTTAAGTTGATAGAAATATAAATGGGAAAATAACAAGTCCTTACAAAAACTACAATATTATAGGTACCTACACCTTTAATTTCAATATCTCAGTAAGTAAACATTTTTCATAGTGTTTATCCAACTTGTAGTTCCATAAAATATTCCTAGATCAAACCTTCCTGGGCAAGTCATTATAGCTGCTACTTGGATACTTGGGAGACATGTGAGTGTGCTCTGAGCTCAGTAAGCTCAGCAGTATCCTGACTCAGGCCAGCTTGTCCCCTAGGTAAGGAATGCTTTATCACTGAATACCTTGAGAACACAATTTGGAAACTCTCTTTTATATACCATGACAGCCCTGGAGAAAACACTTGGGTTTTGAGATGTGAAGTTTCCTCTTCCAGGAGCCAGCATAGACACGACAGTGTGGAAATTAGCCCACATCTTCTAACTCCAAACCTGGCTCTTTTGCCAAAATCATATTATCAGTTTATTATGAAAATTTCCTGCTCCCCTAATGTACATATTCCCATCAGTGACAACGCACTTAAGCAGTAATACTGGGAGGCCGGAGGACCAGAACACTTTGAAAGGCCCCCAGTCCTGGTCTGAGGACTGGCATAAATATACGTACAGCTTTAGTTGCTTCATAGCCACATTATTATGACTTATTATGCTATTGTACGTAGCATACCTATTAACTATACTTTTAATCAATAACTATTATTTTTTGCTCTGAGAGTGATGTGTGCTTATTGAAGGGAAGTTACGGAAAAGCTGAAAAAGAATAAAGAATGAATTTACTTCAACATAGAAATAACTCAGTTATTAACATGTGGTGTTAAATGTTTACACACATGTACACACACATGCATGAATGCATGCCCTCAGGTAATGCACTGTCTACATTTATTGTCATGACTTCCCTGTTTTGCTCACCATCGTATGATGTGAAGATGTTCATACCATTCAGCATTCATTGAGAGCATACATTTAACACTGCATGATGCTCTCTTGTCTGAACATGCGGCCTTCACTTAGCATTTGTGGTAGGGCCACGACACAGGTTCTTCACAGCGTGTCCTCTCCCTGAGCGCGTGGGAAAGCTCTGTCTCCAGGTCTCCTTTGCAGTTTGCCTGGGACCGGTAGGCTAAGTTGTGGATGTGGGCAGCAGTGAGAGAGGAGGCCACCTCTGTGCCTGGCCCGCACTTCCTTTCCCCACGTCAGTGATGGCGGCTGGAAGCAGCAGGGCTCCGAGAGCTGGTGCCTGGGAGTCAGCTGCCTGGAGGTCCCCAGCCTATTTCAGGCTTCGAGTGAGAAATAAACCTTTGTTGTGTTGAGCTACACTTACTTGTTACAGCTGCGTAACTTAGCATTTACTACTAGTACGTACATGACTACGTCCGTTGCATCACTGGGTTTGTTTTAAATTTCTTATTTTAAAGATAAAGCTTCAATGAACATATTAAACATATGTCTTCATTAATACCTCTGACTACCATCCTTGATTATTTTCTGATTTTTGAAGAATGTGTACCAATATGTCCCCCGCCCCCCTCCCCACACAAAGTACTGTATGAGTGTAACCATTAAAACTTGGCCTTATCAAAATTATTATTTTTTAAAACTTTATTAATTTTGTAGATTGCAAAGAGCACCTCATTGCTGCAATTTGCTTCTTTAATGATTTCTAATAAGTTTGAAAACGTTCTTTCCTCAGGTCTCTCTGGGAAGGAAGGTGGGTGCTACCGAGTGGCGGAAAGTGCTGCTTGGGGCCTCTATCACCTCTCTGGCATCTTGTCGCCGTGAGCTGGGACATCTTCAGTTGAATCGCCCATGAACAGAGGTGCCTTTGAATCTGTCTTTCATTTAATTGCCTGGATGAGTACTGCTGGGTCTAGATGAAAATGAAGATGCCAATGTTTCCCATTTCATCTTTAAAATATATTTTTATTGATTTCAGAGAGGAAGGGCGAGGGAGAGCATATTCGAGGCTGCCCCCCAGGTGAGGAGTAGAGGAAATATTTAGAGAGGAGTCCACGAACCTCCTGAGAACCTGGGCATGTCTGTGTCCTCAGAGTGGACAGTTCTGCAGGGATGCCTGGTCACAAAGCAGAGCCCCGGGGGGAGGAGGCCCCGCCGGGTGCCATGGCCCTGGTGCGGGCCTGCAGCACGGGTTCCCCCACAGCCTCTGACTTGCACACAGACAGTGCTTCTCAGTCACTCTTGTGTTCCTAGATTCTGAAAACCAAAGCCACCCAGATTGAGGCAAGTTGTGTCCACTCTCAGACACACGATTCTGCTGCATTGCCAGGCTGGTTCAGAGTCCGCTGGCAAGTCCAGCCAGCCAGTGTCCAGACTGCAGCCCAGAGGCAGGGCCACGCGCTCTGTGGGGGTAGGAGCTGTGACAGTAGAGGCTTCGAATCCACAGCAGGTGTGTCAGATCCGGCCCACATCTTGTAGAGATGCTGATACACTGGGCCTTCGTCTGCCCTCGCCCTGGGGACCGGCAGCAGCAGCCCACGCAGGGGCCTGTTTCCTTCTGTCCGCCTCTGGCCTCTGCACATGCCCTGACCCCAGGCCCGGGGGCTGCCTGCTTTTCCTCCCAGATAGTGTGAGTTTGTGCTCTCAATGGAAAAGTTTAAAAATTCACTTAGTGTGCATTTTCATCATAAAATCATATGACTACATGATAAATGTTCAGGCAAATAGACACAAGATGAAGTGATCACTGCAAATCTCAGCATCTTATGGCACACCATTATCAATTCTTCCAGTAATTGCTCTTATCATGACTGTTTTCTGGTCACACAATTATTTTTGTGGGCTTGATTTGCTTAAGGTAATGCTTTTCATTTGACTCTGTAGTTTTGTTGACCAATACTGTTAATAACTTTGTAATATTCCACATAGGTGTGTCGTTCTTTGCTGGTACTCAGCCTCCTCATTCTGTGATGAGAAATACTGCTGTGATGAACAGCACCACGAGTATTTTCATACTTAGTTTAGCAATGCAGACCCTAGTATTTACTTCAGTATATACTGATAAAATCTTTGTGAAGACTGTACCAATTACAGAAAATAGGAGTATAAAGACTCATAGCCAATTTTGGGTTTGTTTATGAAGAAATTAACTTATTAAGCTAATTTAGCCTGAGAAAATGGCAATCTGATGTCTGTAACATTTGAGAGCCCCTTCCAGCATGACCTCTGGAAGGTCTGATACAAAGTTGGATGGCAGACCATGTACCACATCATCACTGCGTGTGCACCGTGCCTGGCGTGGACTCACAGCATGCCCTGCAGGGCACCCATCTCTGCCTATCCAGCTGTCTGTCCACATCACCACCTATCTTCCTATGCCTATCATTCTTCATAAAGGATCAAATGCTGTCATAAAGCATAACCAAACACCACACGTGCCAAATAAGCATGCTAGTAAAACAGGGGGAAATAGAGACAGAGAATCAGGAGGAGTAAGAGTCTTAAGCCCACAGACCTGCAGGGATGGCCGCAAGTCCCCTCGGCCAGGGAGAAGAGAAAATCATTGGTTATAAGAGCTGCAGTGCCCATGAAGCAAAGCCAAACCCTCTGCTTGGGGAAGGCACTGCCATGCTGGCCCCACTCCGGGGAGGCTCCCAGGGATGCGGCTGCCACACACCTGATGAGCCACACGGCACCTCTCTTGGAGGCAGTTTCCTGTAAAGCTCCACCGTGTGCACCGATGCCCATCCCTATGCTCAGGTCACTAAACCAGTACTTCTCAGGGCCCTGTGCAGGGGAGGACATACAATGAGGTGGGGACTTTCAGCTGGTTTAGCTCAATCCGGGAATAATCTTTTGGGGGTATCTGGAGACATGGATGGACGAGAGTCTCTAAAGTCTCCACAGGAGGTGACAAAAAATGGGGACAAGGACATGGGTAAAAGGTTTAGCCTGCATCAGTGGTTTTCAATTTGAGGTTCCTGTACCAGCAACATCAGGATCATTGGGAAATTGTTCGAAATGCAGATTCTCAGTCCCACTCAGACCCGCTGAGTCAGAACCTCTGCAGGCAGGCCCTGTACTCTGTCATGGTGGAAGGATCAATTAAATGGAAACCTCCTGAGTTGGTAGAGGGAGCACAGCCAAGTTGCAAGAACAGTGAACCTAGAGTCCTGCCTGCAGGTTCCTCCCAGCTGATGGTGACTTGTGGTGTAACCGTGTTAATTTGGATTCAGTTGGCTCATGTGAAAAATGGGCCTGTTAACCCTGCTTTCCTATTCCATCATGTTGTTATGAGAAATGAGGAAGCCTTTGGAGACAATAAAATGTTACATAACTATTATTTAAAATCAAAATGACAAAAATAAAGCTGCACTTATTTTAAAGAAAAGTGTACAGTAGACAATGTTTATCAGAAGAATGAGTGGATGAAGTTAATCGCAGGTCAATAAAGGTATGAGAAGCTGGATTCCACTTGATAGCATGGAAGGTTTCCTTCATTGGTACAGGCAGGTGATGGTTGTGGGTGTCAGTTATGTCTGGTGAGGCAGCAAGCAAAGCTGGTGATGTGGTGAGGAGTGTGCCCTGAGGAAATGGGTGGGTTGTACTGCCATTCACAGAGAGAAAGATGCACAGTCTTGGCAGGAAGTGGGGATGCTACGTTTGGAAATGTTGACCTGAGATGACTGGGTCATCTAGGAGCAGGCATCAAGGAGATGGTGGGACATCCAGCTCTGGAGCTCAGAGAAGGGGCCTGGCTGGAGCATCATCTGATTGTAGGTGGCAAGTGACACTGTGGGGTTGGATGACATCAACCATGTGAAGAGAAGAGAAAACACAGGGAACTGCCCCTTGAGCAGTGCCAGCTCTGGTTGTGGGCAGAGGAGATGGGGACTGTGCAAAAGGAGAAAGAGAGAACAGAGAGGGAGGCAGAAGGCCTGGTGTTGATGTCACCGTTTCCAAGGAGCCTGCTATGACTGGTCAAGGTTCCCGGGTGTCCAGCCAGCCAGCCCAAGAAAGCCCTGCAAGGTTTCTTGTGCCTGAGAGATGAGAAAGGACATTTGCTCAGATGTCAGAGAGTTGCTCCATGGTTCCACAGAATATGACTCCAGAAGGAGAGCGAATCCCAAAACTCTGGGAAGTTCAGACATGGTTCAACATTACAAGGAATTGCTTTGTCTGTGAGAAGCCAGAATAGCAGTCTTGATATTTAAAATGCCTTCTAGAAGGATGGAAGGCAAAGCCATAGTTACAAAAAATGCACAATGACAATAGCAGACACCCATGCTCAGTATGTACAAGAATATCAGGTCCTGGCATGGATAATTTTATTTAATCCTTGTCAATCACCCTTTGAGATAAGACATTGTCTTTATGTTAAACAAAGATTGGACCAGAGGGTTGGAAATTGTTTAAGGTCTCACAAACACAATGCAGTGCAGACATGCCTGGGAGACAAGCTTGTCTGATTCCTAAACCTCTGCTCTTACATAGCATGCAATGCTGGAGTTCCAGTCATAGGCAGGAGACCATACCCGGGAGCTCCTGCCTCTGATGCCAGGATGAAATGGTGAGAGCTTTCTCTAAGCAACAAGCATCACCATAAAATACACAAAGGGTAGTCCAGGTCAGCAAGTGTGTGTGCAGGCATCTATGTGTCACGGGTGTATATTTGTGTATCTCTGTGTGTGTCTATGTGTTTGTGTGTATCTGTGTGTCTCTCTGTGTGTTTGTGTGTGTGTCTTGGGGGTGTCAGGTAGGAAGTAAGAATTAAGTCCTACCCAAGAAAACTGCAATAAGCCCAGATGACAAGGGAAATAAGTGAACGGGCGGCTGGTTGAGAAGTATGGGGTCAGAAGCAGGAGCCTGGGATGCAAGGCTGAGGCCACAAGCAAAGTAGCGCTCCGGAGCCTCCCTCCCATGAGAGGCCACCATGAGGTGGGGGACTCCTCAGAATGGCGTGGGCAATACGAAACCTCTGATGATCAGAGGTGTTGACCATGTTAAGGATGTGAAAATCCTTTGTATTTGTTTAAGTGACATTTCAAGGAAAGTATTGGCCTATTGCTGGAGGTTAAGAGGGCAATTTTAATGGACAAGAGACAGAAAGCAGAACTCCTCGCTTACTGTAATATCAAGAGACACTGGACTGGAAACGGCTGGATGAATATGAAGTTGAAGCTCAAGCTGGTGGAGCTTTGTAGAAGGGCTCGGTGATGTCCCGTGTGAATGCTTATCCCTAGGGCCAGAAGTACTTGGGGAGTTTGGAGTCCACCTCTCCCTGCACCCTGGGCATGGAGGAGGGCAGGAGTGTTGACGGAGTCAGAGCAAGGACCATGCTCTTTGCTGTCCCAGACCCAAGCACCAGCTAAGCTATGCTCCACATCGAATCACCCCAGCACTGCAAGCACCGAGGCCTTCTTCAAAGTATGAGATAACCAGTGGTTACTGCAAAAGCACTGGCTTTTCTCTAAACAGCTCTTTCACTGTGAAAAGAACCAGGTGCCCAAGGCTATTTTTACCTTACATAATTAAGCAGTTCTAGAAGCTTTCTAGTTTGACTAGTTCGTATTTTCTTGATGTATAACAAACCCGATCAGCCTTACCTGTATTCTCTCCCTTCAGCCTCATAGGTTCTTATCAACTCACTGGGAAGGCAGGTCTCCCATTGGGCTTGCCTTACAATAGGCTGGTGGATGCCACCTATCAGGTAGCCCCCACCCCACCTCGGGCTTCCTTAGTGATGAAGGTTCCCTCGTCCATTCACTGATTCAACCATAGGTATTCACGGGGTAGAGCTACTGGGCTATGGTAATCCACCAAGTATTTCATGCTTGAAAACCCTAAAGTGAGGGTGAAATTAGTTTTTAATGGAGGAACTTCAGTCTCAGCTTTGTCTTTACTAACTTCTCGCCTAAGGTATCACTCAACTTCTCTGGGTAATGGGATGGGGAGAAGGTTGTTCCATGGCTACTGTAAGAATAATAAGTAAGACTTAAGAGAATTCAGGTTTTGGTTATAAAATAAGTCATGGGGATGTGATATACAGCATGGAGACTATATCAATAATACTGAATTGTATATTTGAAAGTTGCTGAGAATAGATCTTAAAAGTTCTCATCACAAGAAAACAAATTGTTACTATGTTTGGTGGTGGATGTTAACTGGACATATTGCAGTGATCATTTCACAATATATACATATTAGAGGCCCAGTGCATAAAATTCATGCACTGGGAGGGGGTCCCTCAGCCTGGCCTGTGCCCTCTTGTAGTCTGGAACCCCTGAGGGGATGTCCACCTGCCGGCTTAGGCGGGATTGGGCCTAAGTTGGCAGTCAGACATCCCTCTCACAATCCAGGACCACTCACTCCTTACCGCCCGCCTGCTGGCTCCCTACTGCTTGGCTCGCTGCTCCTTACACTGTTGTGGAGGTGGGAGAAGCTTCCACCACTGCCATTGCGCTCACCAGCCATGAACCTGGCTTCTGGCTGAGCGGTGTTCCCCCTGTGGGAGCACACTGACCACCAGGGGGTAGCTCCTGCATTGATTGTCTGCTGCGCATTATAGCGACCGGTCGTTCTGGTTGTTCCGCCTTAATGGCTGCTTAGGCCTTTGTTATATAGATACCCAATCATTATGTTGTACAGCTGAAACTAATGTAATATATGTCAATTGAATCTCAATACATACAAGAGAGAATTCATGGGGAATTTACAAAGACAACCTCTGTACAAATTGAGATGTTTACACTACTATTGTATTGTGTGTTTTTTCAGAATAAAAATAATATGTCGGGAGGGAGACATGCCTATTAGGAGCCCCAGAAAGTGAAGGTGGGAGACTCTCAAGCTCTTTTCAGGGGCCAAGTTGAAGCCATATGTTGAGTCTCAAGGTAGCACAGACTAATGAAGACATAACACACCTTTGCTTTCTGCTGGACTAAAACCAAGATGACTAAAACCAAGAAGTGCCATTTGCTTGTGAAAACAAACTTGTAAAAGAAAGTATGGGAGAGGGATACCTGAGATGAACAGGTTGTTAAGGTTGGCCTTCAGTTGTTTCCCACCTATTCCATAGCAACTTCCAGTTGAGAAAATGGGACCCAGAATCAGAAAAACCACATTTACAAACTTTGCAGTTCTCCTAAAGGGCCAGCTCCCTCCATGGACATTCTTTCTAATGCATCCTGAAAACAATTGAGACTGGTTTCACAAGGACTATTTCAAATTTCATCCATCATGGAGAGTTAGAGGCAGGCATTTTATTTTACCCAATTTATAGGTTGTGAAAGAATCCTTCAGACTTGGGTGCTTTCCACATCTTTTAGGTAAGTTGAACATATCCTTTGGTTCTAAGGGAAACAGCTTGTAAAATGTTTGGGAGCTGTTGGGACATCAAACAACTCTTAGACTAGTGCATTTTAATGGTATACTTATAAAAGAATCAATAAAAGAAGCAGACACATATGGTTTAAATTCCTCTGAATAATACGAGGTATTTTTGTAAGCATTCCTTTTTTTTCCCTGAGGGTCTGAACACATCTTTGAGTGCTTATCTTAAAAATACTCAAAATAACCCTTAGACATACTGGCACAGTAAAGGAGACAGCTGTACCATAACATTGCCTTCTCCTCGGGCCTGGGGGCCTGGATCCTAGCAAACTCAGGGTTCATCAAGAAATGTGTGGTGGGGTAGAAAGGGACAAGAATGTTTTCAGAGTTGTGAGTAATTAGGGTGCAGAGGCAGCTGGTTTAGGAGTTCATGGCTCAAAAGCTTACAAACTCCAAGCAGGTAACATTAAGGTTTGAATTGTATCCTGAAAATTAGAAATGGAAGGATGGGTATAGCAAGTGACTTGAAAATTGTAGAGCTCTTGCTTGCTCAAGGCCATTCAAATTCAATTATAACAAGTGCTGGTCAAACAAAATAGGCTTGTTGGCAGTACCTGCCAACAGCTTCACTCCCTGCTTGGGCCTGAATTCCTTGGCTGTGAATTAGAATGAGAGAGGAAGAGCGACTTCCCAAAAGTCAAATGGGTAGAAAGTAGTTGTACCTACTGTAAGTCCTGGGCCCCTTGCATTGTGTTATGTCTGAGTGGCTGGCAGGAGGCTGTTCAATAAAGTGAGAGCAGACCTGGGCCAAGTTCACATGACCTTGGGCCAATGACATCACCTGTGCTAGTGTGAGAGTCCCCAACTGTGAGACGGGGCACTAATAACTACTTTACTGACTTGCAAGGATGGAATATTAAGACAACTATTAATTATTATAAAAATGGATTTTTTCTCTCTTAGATATTAATTTAACAGATGGAGTGCCCATTGTGTGGTCTACACTGGGGATATGGTGGTAAGTCGATGCAGATACGGTTTTTCCCTCTTGCAACTTTGAGTCCAGTGGAAGAGACTGGCATCTCTGAAATGACCACAGAAGCAGGCACAGCAGTACATAGAGCCAGAGAGAGTGAGCCTGTGTGTGGAAGGTTCAGAAGCTCTGGATTCTTGGAGAACTGAAGAGCAAGAAAGGATGACTGAAGACACCCTGGAAGTCACTGGGAACAAATGATGTGATGGGAGCTCCACAGGTGTCTGAATGCATGACTTTCCTTAGGAACAACTGCAGGATACTTTGGGCTCCCCCGTCTCTGTTCTCAGCTTCTCCATCCCATGCTTCTGTCTACCTTCCCACTGTTCTGGTGATTTGGTCACATCTTGGTTCCACAGGACTCCTGGGGACTCATCTCAGATCCCTCCTCTCTGGATCCTCTATGAGCACTCATCCAGATTTCATATTTTTCTGTCTGGCTCCACAATCCAGGTCTCTGCCTTGTCTGTCCCAGCCCTTGTCACTGAGATCATATCCCAAGGATCACTTCTGATTCTGTCTCCTCCCTTTTCCTCAGGAAATAATACCCAGAACCTAGATACTCATTTGGGCAAGATCCTTATTTGCATGCACCAGAAACTGACCCTGGACAATCATATCAAAAAAAGGGATTTGTTGCAAGGCTTTTGGACAATTCAGAGAACCTCTCAGAAGGCCATTGGACAGTATTTAGACAGTGGTCAGGCACAAGGAAAGCTAAGCCATAGGCACAATGACTGCCAAAATCACACCCAGGAGTGGTTTGATGGGCCCTTGAGGCCACACGTGCTCCACCTGGAGGCCCGCCTGCCCTGCAGCCTCAGCAGCACTGGCCATGCTTACAGGGACTGAACTCCACTGCTGCTGCCCCAGCAACGCAGCCATATTGACACTGGGGCAAGCCTGGAGAAGGATGGCTTGCTTGCCATGCCCAAAGAAAGTGAGTATCAAAGGTTCTGCTTTCACAATAGGAAGCAGATGCTACAAGACAGAGTCCAACACAGAGAAGAGACAAGTTAGGTGCTCTTTCAGGCCAGCTTCTGAATTGGTCTTAGAATAGACAGGACTTAGAGATTGACTAGATGGTGAGGAGTGAGCAAGAGAGAGGAAGAGATTTTTGACTTGGATGATGATGATAGAACTTACTAGATGAGACATATGGAAGAGGACAGTCATGAACAAAAAAGGTTTGAGATACTGTGGGATATTAAATGGATTGTTGAATTTACACCATTCTTGGCACATAGTAGATGCTTAATATATATTTGCCAAATAAATATATTGACCTGAAGGTCATTTGGAAGAAGGGGACTGTAGCTAGTGAATAATCATGGATTTATGCATGAGAGAGAAAAAAGAGGTTTCCTCCATGCCATCCCCACCAGCATGAATGGGCCCCTACAGGCAGACTGCTCAACTGAGCTAGTGCTACCAGAGAGTGTGCAAGGAACCATGTGCAAAGACTTCATCACTGTGTTATCCTGGTAGCAAAATATCTGCAAACAAGTTAAACATTCAACAATAACAGAACTTCTGCATGAATAATGGCAGTCACATCAGTTTAACAAACTATTATGTATCAGTTAAAATAAATATTCAAGTATCTATACTAGTAAAAGGCTAATATGCTAATTAGACCAGGAGACCTTCCGGACATCCTTCTGGACAAAGCCATGTGTGGTGGGGCAGAGGCAGAGGTGGTTAGGGGTGATCAGGCCAGGAGGGGAGGGCAGTTGGGGGTGATCAGGTCAGCAAGGGGGGGCAGTTGGGGGCTAGAAGTCTGGCAGGAGGGGCAGTTGGGGGTGAGCAGGCTGGCAGGCAGAATAGTTAGGGGCGATCAGGAAGGCAGGCAGGTGAGTGGTTAGGAGCCAGCAGTCCCCCCCCCCCTTGCATGAATTTCATGCACTGGGCCACTAGTTTTATATAACACAGATATGTGTGTGCATCTATATCTCCACTCTTTTTTTTTTTTAAAAAAAATCCTTACCTAAAGATATATTTCCCATTGCTTTTTAGAGAGAGTAGATGGGAGGGATGGAAGGAAAGAGAGAGAGAGGGAAATATCAATGTGAGAGAGACACATGGATTGGTTGACTCCTGCACAAGGGCCAACCAGGGCTGGGGTTTGGACCTTCAAACCAAGTACATGCCCTTGACAGGGAACCAAATCCTCCAGCCTTTGGTGCATGGGCTGACACTCTAACCACTTAGCAACACTGGCCAGGGTCACGTACACTTATTTTTAATAATCTACATCTGGAATGGAAAACAGAAAATACACACAGATGTTATCTCTATTTTGGCGCTCTGGTGATGATTTTTATTTTTGTATTTCTTTATTTTCTGAATTTTCAATAATAAGTGTGTGCAAATAAAAATAGCTTTATTTTTTCCAATTATAAATGTAATAAGTACTCTGACATATCAAATAATTGAAACACTAAAAATAAGTTGAATCACCTGCAATTTTAGTAAACATTTAGTGTTTTTTTTTCTTTCCAGTCTGTTCTCATTGTACTTATACATATTATATCTATGAGATCTCCTTATACATATGAATAAGTTGTACTTATATATATGAATGAATGTACTTATACATATGAATGAGATGTATACATATAAAGGCATATCCACACATATAAAGGCATATCCACACATACACCTATAATAAAAGTTTAGTATTTACACTATTAAAATTGTTTTTGTTTAACTCAGTACAATATTAGAGACATAATTCTCTTTGAATAAAAAATCTAATTCATAATTTTAATGAGTTGGTTAGTATTGTATCCTATGAATACGTAATGCATTATTCACATGTATTTGTCTAAGCTTCTAGTTTCCTAGGAGTGGAGTAATATGTTAAGCGGATGGAGATTTGCCCTGGCAGTGTGGTTCAGTTGGTTGGAGCATCATCCCTTACAGCACCAATAGATTGTGGATTCGATTTCTGGTCAGGGCACATAACCAGGTTGTGGGTTCAACCCACAATCATGGTGTGTGTGGGAGACAACTGATCAATGTTTCTTTCTCCCTCTCCCTTCCTCTCATTCTAAAATCAATAAAAACATATTCTACGGTAAGAATTAACAAAATAAATGGAAATTTTAAGGCTAATTATCGATATTTCAGGTTATTATCCAGAAGATTATATCAATTTATACTCCTGCTATCAAGGCTTACGACTATGTCAATATACTTTCATTTACAGTTTTGTTCATTTCACTTGTGAACGTGTTTCTTTGGTCTTAGTTGGCTCTCAGAGGAAACTTAGTCCAAAGCTCAGAATGAAGGAACAATGGAGACTCTTCTGAAAGGAAAAAATGTTATTAATTCAAATGGTGAGCATTTCAAATTCTCATATAGGAGACAGTTTATTTCCACATGTCAGGAACAGAAAATGGAGAATGGAAGTGTCATGGCTTCAGAGTCTATAAAAAACAGATTTTGTGGGTGTCCAGTTCCCGTGGAAAGTCATGCTTTATCTCTCCTCTCGTTATTTGCGACATCTTTTGCCAGCTGGAAATGAGCTACAAATATTCAATTAGGATATTTTTGGCACTATTTTTTGTTATGCATGCTCCAATGATTTATATCGGACTATACTTTTATTCTGTAAAACATCTTTTAAAAATATTTATATCTACATGCATGTTAATTTTGCGATCACAACTGGACATGTCTGTGTTTTTCGCTTTTACAGAACGCATTGAGACAGTCAAACTTATGGCATGGGAAAGGGATACATAGGTAAAGCATGTGCAACTGGAATATGTGTATGTGCATGTATATGTTGGGTGGAGGCACAGGGAAGGATAAGGCCAAGAAAGAAATCTGGGATGCTCACCAACCCCTCTGGAACCGCATCCCATGATGAGGACCTAGATTTGCAGTGTAGTCGCAGCCCTGGGGAGCTGATTGAGGCTGACAGCATCCCCGTGGGCGCAGGAAGACACGGGGCATTTTTCTGCAGTTAGAGCTGGGGAGAGTCAGTGGCCTGCACCCAAAGGCCCTCAGACAGAGGTGGAAGGGACCCCGATTACCCCAGCTGCTGATTTTCAGCCCAAGTTCTTTCCCTTCCAAGCTTTTGCCTTGCCCTCTAATGGTCACAATTCCTCTTTCTCTTGTGCCTCATACCTGAGCCACTAATGGAATTTAGCAGGGATGATCCAGGAAATGTGGGTCTGGCCCCATTCTTCCCGTCACCTGCTTTATTCTGCCTCCTACTGAGGTGCCTCCCTGTGCCCATGCCCCCAGGGGAGCATGGTCCTCCTCTGAGTCATAACTACCCTCATCTCTCCTGTGAGGAGTCTGGAGCTCAAGGCCACGGTCTTGGGCAAACAGGCTCTTTCCGATGCTGAGCTCTCCTGCTTACCCTCAGGTTCTGGGTTTCCTTGCCTCCTTCACTTCCCTCTGCTCACCACTGTGGCAGATTAATGAGATCTGGGCATGGAAAAGATCACACAGAACACCAGCCTCAGACAGGCTTGCAGACTCTGAGCATAATCTGTGTTTTAAAGACAGTTTTGGTGGAAGATGTCAATCACAGAAACACCCCTCCCATGGTCCAGCTTGGTTAAGTAGTATCTGTTCTGTCTCTTTTAATCTTGCCCACTGGCTGAATGGTTCCTGGCTCTCAGCTCGCAGTCGCTGGGCACTGTAAATAAAACATGGCTCTACCCAGCAGCAGGGGTTGGCACATTCTCACTGGGCCCCGACGTCCATCCAGAAACCTTATCTCTGGCACAGTGACTCCTCAAGTCAGTCCCAAGTCCTTCTTTCATCAGGGGAATATCTTGTAGAAAAGTGTTTAACAGAAAACAATGTGAGCTCACTTGGTTCTGTTTGCAGTGGGCGTGTCAAAGTACCCTCATCCCAGGGGACCGCGGAGAGAGTTGTCACTTCAGATCTCTCAGAGCCCTGGATTCTGGAACAAATTGTTCTAAAAACCCATCAGTCTCACCATCCTCCACCTCCCTTCCCTTTTTCTCCGCCTCAGGATGGCTCTAGGATTCCTTGGCCCTGCTGGCCCTCTCGGTGCACACTGTGAGCAGGATCTTATGCCGGCTGCTTCCTTCTGCAGTTACCCAAAGGACCCAGCATTCTCCTCAGGACACCCCCTATTTCTCCCTTCTTGCCCACTTTCCACCGAGAGTGCCACACCTGCGGGAGACACTGAGCAAACCCCTCTGCAGACAGGTGGATCTGGGCACTGTGCTGCAGAGGAACATGTTGCATGGACCCACGCCCTCAGAGAACATCTTTAGTTCAGGTGTAAATAAAACAAGCAGCACGGTTATTTGTTTAATTATAGTTCTCACTTTCCATTCTCATCACAAACTCCCCATGTTGTCACATTGGGTGACGAGGAGGGCAGAATGATACCCCCAAAGATGTCCACATTCCAAGCCTTGGGACCTGTTAATGCGCTATCTTCATGGAGAGATTCTGCTGTTGTGATTAAGGTTGGTGAGGTGGGGAGATTATCTGGATTTTCTAGGCAGGCCCAAGGTCTTAAAATGGGTGAAGTTCCCGGCTGTGGTCAGAGAAAGAGATGTGATGACCAGGGATAGAGGCATGGGGTCAAAGGTGAAACATTACAAACTTGGAACTCTGGAAACTGGATCAGAGCAGGAGGATAGCTCTCTCCCTAGAGCCTTCCGAAGGAGCGCAGCCTTCTGGCATCTCGATTTCAGCCCAGGGGGGCCCATGTCAGACTTCCAACGCCCAGTGCTGTAAAGTTTGTTCGAATTTCTATGGCAGCCACAGAAATGCAATCCAGTCAGATGGAGGCAGGTGCCATCCGTTCAGGCTGGTCTCACACATGCTTTGTCATCAAGACTTCTGTAAAAGCTGTCCGTCTGTTTGCTGCAGAGTTGTGTTTCCTCTAACTTACTTCCTTTTCAGATTCAGAAACACATGGCCTGCAGTTGTCTTTCAGTTTGCCTTTAACCCCAGGCAGGTCAATGGCTTTTTTGAAGTGGCCCACCTCCAATAAAAAGAGAACCCTTCTTCCTTTTCTCATTTGATTAGGCTGCAGCAATGCAATATGGGTTGTATGAACATTGCTTTTTTATCCTACCCTCTCCAGGAGTTAGAAGCTCCTTTTATTTTGAAGGAACAAAGCTAGATAGGAAGATAATTCCAGAATTATATATCCCAAGTGTTACCTGGCATTGTTTAAGAGATGCATTAGATAACATTGACAAAACTCTGCCATGCACCTCCTGCACAGGTTTCTCCTTGTACCTTTGTTTTTGTTGCTCTGATGGCTGACTGCACTTTTAGAAACACACCCAGAGCCCCTCCAAGTGAATATCAGATGCACTACCTAACTTGGATTAGGCATACTATTCTACAAACACCTTCCCACATCAGAAAATCTAGTTGTTTCCCCAGGCACTGTTGGTGATAGGTGGACAGAAAAATAGAGATTTCACATGTACTGATTCCCTGCATGGCCTCCCAGAGGGAGAGCTGCATTAACTGGAAAGAAGGAAGCCTTCCAAGGGATCTGGGCCTTAAGAAGGCCTCTTGTTACTAGACGGGGTTTGTGCTTTCTCATGGGCTTTTATGCTCATTTCCCACTCATTTCAGCAGCCACAGCTTTCTGTTTACAAAGCCGTGTCTCTTTCATTCTGCAAGTTCTTTAATGTCTCTTAGATAGGGCATTTAGAATATTTAGCACAGTGCTGACACATAACATGCACTCAACAAATGTTAGATATTATTGTAATTATTGCTAGAAGGCTATTATCATAATTAGCTTAATTGGAGAACTTTTAGAAAACACAGATTAAATACAGAATGTTCTTATCAAATTTATGTGGAGGAAATCCAAGTTTTCTTTTGAATTCAGTTTCGTTACAAGAGATGGATTCACATCAGGAAAATTCCCCCCAAACTTTTTAGTTGAAAATGAATTTTAAGGGCAAATGTTAAAATTTTATACTTCATATCCATCATGTCCTATACTTATTACACTACATTTTAGAACTCATTTAAGCCTGTAGACAATAGTTCATTTAACTATATAACCTCTTCTCTTCTTATATGAATAGTTCCCAAAAAGAGAAATATAGTTGCCAAAGGAGAAGTTTGACCTCCTTTCATTTCACAACCCGATAAAAATTGTCTTCAGCCACCCTTAAACCATTAGAACTACTTATTAACATCTTTGAGGACTTCACTGATGTATATACTACACTGACACTTTTATTTTCTTATATATGCCCATTTTCTTTAAAATTTATTTTGTCTTCTTTAATAGTGCATATAAATTTATTGTTCATCCTCTCATTTATTCATTTATCCTTTAAACTTATTTTTATCACTATTTTTATATTAAAATAATTTTAGACACACAGTAAAGTTGCAAAAATAGAACAAAGTTTCTTTATATTCTTTACCCAGATTCCCCTATGTTAGCGCCCTCTATAACCATAGACCATGTATCAAAACTAAGAAATTTACTCTAGTATCCTATATAATAAAGAGTTAATATGCTAATTAGACCAAACAGCAGAATGTTCCCAGACAACCTTCCTTACGAAGCCGGGGCTGTGAGGGCCGGCTGAGGCTGTGAGGGGCTGCCAGGGCTGAGCCCCTTGTGTGAATTTTATGCATCGGGCCTCTAGTAATGTATAATACTATTGACTAACATACAGAACTTACTGGATTCCATCAGTTTTCCCAATGAGGTCTTTTTCTAAAGCTTATTTTCTTACTGCTGTCAGTATTACAGATGTGTCTTTTACTCTCTTAGGATCCTGTGCTGCATTCCCTCACTGGGAATTGCTGTCACCCCTAGGGGAGGCAGACCGTGGCTGGCGCTCTGCCTTCTGGAGGTTAAGAGCCTGGCTGCTTTGCCTGCATTAGAGACAACTCTGAAGGGCCGTGTCAGTGCTGGAGGGCCGCAGGCACCTCTAAGGCCTCATTCGCAACTGCCTGAGGCCCAGCCTCCCCTCCCACTTCCCTGCTTTCTCTATTCCATTACAGGTATGTCTCCTGAGAGTCATCCCAGCGAAGATTTTGCATGCAGAATGCATCCCAGAATCTGTTTTGTGGGAATCCTACAGAACATTGTTGGTCCCATGAATGATACTAGGAATGAGAGTCCTTGATGGGATTTGGAAGCCGCATCACTCACTGGCAATGATGACTCCATCACTGGCAGGAGGTGGGTGTTGACAGTCCTGGGCAGGCGATTTTGGAGCAATTATGAAAGACCCCACCTGTGGCAAGAGGAATGGAATGCCAGTGGAAGGTAATGCACCAGCCAGTGCAATATTCCTGGCGTTTAGGAAGTATAATAGAAATGATAACTGTTGCTACTAAAAAGATGTATGGCTGCTACTGAGCAAAAGCAATTCATTTAATAAAGACAATATGGGAGGATGTCACCAAAATGGCAACATAGGAGACACCAGCCCTCTCTTCACACAGAGTCAACAATTACACAAAAACAGCTCCAAAAACAAAAACGACTGGGAGAGCTCTGGCGTCCACCTAAGAAATTTTAGCAACAGAGTGGGACACAAAGTCTGAAAATAATTACACAGAAGAAAATGCAGACAGCTTTATTCTGCCAATATCATCTCACCCCACAAGCTGGCATTGTTCAGTGCCAAGGGAGAACTTCCCAGCTGGAAAAGTTCACTCTCGCCAGGAGAGGAAGATCAGGTGTGCAACCCACTTCTCCAGCCTCCCATGCACCCACAAAGGTCCTGCTGCAGTCCTCCCCACCCCCAGACCTGCGAAGCTGAAATAGACAGAGACTAGGGATAGAAAAGGGAAGAAAAGCAGGGATACCAGTATTAGCCACACAGAGGGAGTGATTGTGGTTCACAGTAACCAGCTCTGTATAAAAATCCAGTATATTTCCCCAGTTTTTGTCCCATGGGTATTGTGTTTTCTCATGCCAGCTGCTTGATTATCTCCCCCACATCTACCAGAGCCCAGGGACTTCACCTCAACTCCCCGAGTGCAAGCCAGCAGTATAGATCTCCTCCCACCACTGTGTGTGCTCTTGGAGTTTAGCTCTCAGCTATGCATTGCACACTGCCAGCCTCACACCCGTCAGTGGCTGCCGCTGTTACGAACATGCCTGGGGGACAGTGTGCAGCCATGGGAGGGCATGCTGACAGCCAGAGCCCCAGAGCTTCCAATGAACTTTCAGTGGCTCCAATTCTTTCTACCTGCTCTGGCCCTTACCACTATCTACGTATCTGCAACTGGCCCCCATCCCTATTTAGGCCCCTGCAGTTGGCCCCACAGCTGAGTGTGAAGACCATCAGCTCCAGCCACCACTAATACATGCCCTGGTCCTTAGCTGCTGAACCTGCAGGCACTGCTGAGAATCCCAAGAGTACTTTGAGCCACTGTGGATTGCTTCCACAATGCTCACCCAGGTCCACACTATTAGTGTTGTAGACCCAGCAGCCAGTCACAAAACATTGCAGCACACTCCCACTTGCAGCTGAAGGCTTTCCTTTACTAAAGGCAGTCCATAAGGTTTGGAAGGGGAGACTGCTTCTTCAAATGTGCAGATACATATGCAAAGCTACAAGAATTATGAAGAATTGGGGAAACATGAGCCCACCAAAGTAATACAGGAAACTGCCAATAACTGCCCCACCCCAAATGGAGATCCAGAAATTACATGACAAAGTATTCAAAATAATTGTTCTAAAGATGCTCAGAGAACTACAAGAAAACACAGATAAATAATATAATGATAGGAATAGAATACAAGAACAAAATAAGAAGTTTGATAAGAAGTTAGAAAATGCAAAAGATAATGAAACAAATTTTGGAGCAAAGATTACAATGAATTAACTGAAGAATTTAATAGAGAGTTTCAATAGCAGACTTGAATAAACAGAAGAAAGAATCAGTGATCTAGAAGACAGGTCAATTTAAGTGAAGCATGGAAAAAAATTGAGAAGGACATAAAAAGAAAAATAAAAGAAATGAAGAAAGCCTATGGGATTTATGGGACACCATTAAGAGAAACAAACTGTATACCACTGCAGCCCCAACAGAAGAAGAGAGGGAGAAAGGGGTAGAAAATCTAATTGAAAAAATTATGGCTGAGAACTTCTGAAAGCTGGAGAGAGATATAGACATCCAAATTTGTAAAGTTAATAGGTCACCAGAATCTCGATTCAAAGTGATTTTCTCTATACACATTATACTAAAATTGTCTAAATCAAAGACAAAGAGAGACTATTAAAAGCAGCAAGAGAAAAAAATCTCTAATGCAAGGAAACTGCTGTAAGTCTACCAACAGATTTCTCAACAAGACCTTGTAGGCCAGAAGAGAATGGGATTCCAAGTGCTAAAAAAAGAAACTGCCAGCCAAGAACACTTTACCCAGCAAAGTTATCCTTCAAAAATGAAGGTGGGATAAAGACATTCCATTATAAACAAAAGCTAAGAAAATTCATCACCCTTAAACTTTAAAAGATGCTAATTAGTAACATAAAGACATGTAAAATATACAACAAAAAAGCAAAAGTAAGTACACAGTCAGATTCAGAACAGTCTAATACTATAATGTGGTGATGTGTTAACTACTTAACCCTATTATACAGTTTAAAGGACAAAAATATTAAAAAGTGCTGTAGCTATAACAATATAAAAATATTTAAATAGTGACATCAACAAAATAAAATGCCATGGAGCTAGTAAAAGGGTAGAATTTTTATGTACAATCAGTCAATTGTTATCAGTTTAAAACAGATGGTCAGTATGTGAGATGTTTCATGTAGGCCTGATGGTAATCACAAAGCAAAACCTAGAGTAGATTTATGGAAGATAAAGAGAATGGAATCAAAGTATACTACTAAAAAATGATCAGTTCACAAAGAATGGCTGCAAGAAAGAAACAGAAAACTACAAAACAGTCAGAAAACAATTACTAATACATTAGTAAATACTTATTATCAATAATTTATTTAAATATAAATAGATTGCATCCTATATAATAAAAGCCTAATATGCTAAGTGTCCAGTTGTCTGGTTGTCCATTCAACCAATCAAAGTGTAATATGCTAATGATATGCTAAGGCCCCTCAAATGCTTTCTATGATGTGCACTGACCACCAGGGGGCAGACAGTCAACTGGTTGACCAGTTGCTATGATGTGCACTGACCACTAGGGGGCAGATGCTCTGACTGGTAGTTTAGCTTGCTGCTGGGGTCTGGCCAATCGGGACTGAATGAGATGGGCCAGACATGCCCTGGAGCCCTCCCGTGGTCCCTCCCCAGCTGACCAACCTCCCACATCCCTTCCTGGCCCCGATTATGCACTGTTGGGGTCCCTCCATCTGGCCTGCACCCTCTTGCAATCCAGGACCCCTCAGGGGATGTAGGAGAGCCAGTTTTGGCCTGATCCCACAGACCAGGCAGAGGGACCCCACTGGCGCATGAATTCATGCACCAGGCCTCTAGTTTTCCAATAAAAAGATAGAGTGGTTGGGTGGATAAAATAAATAAGACCCAACAATATGCTAGCTATAAGAGGCTTAATTCAGCTTTAAGGATGCAGATAGGCTCAAAGTGAAGGAATGGAAAGATATTTCGTGCAAGTAAAAACCAAACAAGAGCAGGGGTTGTTATACCCATATCAGACAGAATAGACTTTAATCCAAAATTGGTGACAAAGTTTACTATATAATAATAACAGGTCAGTTCACCAGGAAGATATAGTATTTATTAATAAATATGCACTTAGCATTGGAGCACCTAAATACTATATTAAGCCAATACTAACAGATATGATGTGAGACACAGACATTATACAATAATAGTAGGGGACATCAATGTCCCCCTTTCAACAATGGATAGATTATCCAGACAGAATATCAATGAGGGAACTTTTGACTTGAACCTTATAGCCCACATAGACCTAATAGACGTATACAGAACTTTCCATCCAACAGTGGCAGAGCATGCATTCTTCTCAAGCACACATAAAATGTTATTCAGGATAGATCATATGATAGCACACAAAACAAGTCTTAGCAAACTTAAGAAGATTGAAATCATACCAAGTATCTTTTTGACCACAATCATATGCAATTGGAAATTAATAACAGGAGGAAGAGTGGAAACATTACAAATATGTGGAAATTAAACAACACACTCCTGAACAAACAATGGGTCAAATAAGAAATAAAAAGAGAAATTAGAAAATATCTTGAACTAATGAAAATAAAAGCTCAATAGAAAAGATTAGCAAGACTAAGTATTAGTTCTTTAAAAAGATAAATTGGACAAACTTTAGCCTAGACCAAACAAGAAAAAAAAGAGGACCTAAATGAAAGATGAGACAGACATTACAAGTGATACTACAGAATAGAAATGCAATTTGATAGTTAATTTATTTTTAAATAAGTTTTTCAATTACAGTTGCCATACAATATTATATTAGTTTTAGGTGTTACAACATAGTAATTAGACATTTATATGATACTAGAGGCTCGGTGCACAAAATTTGTGCATGGGGGAGGGGATGTGTGTGTCCCTCAGCCCAGCCTGCACCCTCTCCAATCTGGGACCCCTTGAGGGATGTCTGACTGCCTGTTTAGGCCCTATCCCACTGGCAGTCGGACATCCCTCTCACAATCCAGGACTGCTGGTTCCCAACTGCTCACCTGCCTGCCTGCCTGATTGCCCCCTAACCACTCCCATGCCAGCCTGATTGATGCCTAACTGCTCCCCTGCCAGCCTGGTTGACCCTAACTGCCCTCCCCTGCAGCCTGGTTGCCCCTACTGCCCTCCCCTGCTGGCCTGGTCACCCCCAACTGCCCTCCCCTGCAGGCCTGGTCCCTCCCAACTGCCCTCCCCTGCTGACCTGATTGCCCACAACTGCCCTCCCCTGCTGGCCATCTTGTGGCAGCCATCTTGTGTCTACACGGGGGTGGCCATCTTTGACCACATGGGAGTGGCTATTTTGTGTGTTGGAGTGGTGGTCAATTTGCATATTACCTCTTTATTATATAGGATATGAACAGACAGCTAGAACCATTGACTCAGTCGCCTGCATCTTTGGTGGCCCTAGTGCTGGCACAGTGAGCAGAGAAGCCTTGAGGCAGGGATGAAGGCTCTGGAGGATGGGCTTCTACTTACCAGAGCAGATCTGGCTAATGCCAAGCTCCCAGCAGCAGGTTAACGTGAAACCCACATTGTGACACCAGTACCCTCCAACCAGGAGATCATCCAGCCACTAGTGCAAGTTAACTACATCCAGCCTGTCTGTCCTGGAAGGGAAAAACATCACCCTGACCATGACTGATATGTGTTCTGGGTATTGGATTGACGTTACTACCTGCAGGGTCTTGGTAATCATCATTATCCAAGGGTTTAGGGAGTTATATCCACCTATGAGATTCCACACGGTTGATTTAGACAAGACTCTCACTTTACAGCAAAATGAGTCCTTTTACATACCACACCCCCTAGAAACCCCTGCATGCTGATCAGAGAACTTCATAAAACAAGCTGAGGCATTAGTCTGTACACAATCAATTGTGACAGTGGGGCATCTTCCTCTAAAATGAATTAGTGACCACTTTACAGTACCACGTCGTAAAGATAGAAGGGGTAAAATAGTGGGAGCCATACTTACCATCAGACCCAATGACCCTTAAAATATATTAATGGTATTTTAAGAGTCTGTAGTAACCAATTAGCAAATATAAGACATAAATTCCCAATAACAACAAAACCTATACAATATCTAGGAATAGCCTTAGTAAGAAATGAGAGCTCTTTATGAATAAAATACTTCATAAGTAAAAATATAATTGCACTTGAAACAAAATAAATGAAGACATAAGCCATTTTCTTTGATGGAAATACTCAGTGCTATAAATATATCAATTTCTTCTTAAGAAATCTATAATTTAAAATCAATACTCATTTGAGTATTACAATGCTTTTATGGAATGTAAAATTCTAATTTTGAAATTCCTATGTTCAAAACAATTTGATAAGAAAAATAAGAAATCATTTACCTTATTGCTATAACCATCTACACTAATAAAAGAGAAACATGCAAATTAACCATCACTCTGCTACGCCCACCAGCCAATCAGAGCAAGTATGCAAATTAACCCCCAAAAAAGATGGTGGTTAATTTGCATATGCAGGTGCAAGCGAAGACTGAAGACAGTATACAAGGAAGAGGGAGGGAAAGTGGAAAGTGGAAAGCGCGGGGTGGAGGCAGGAGGGAAGCCTGCCTCGGCAGCATTGGCAGTGGCGGCCGTAGCAGCTGGAGGGAAAACGCAGGAGGGAAAGTGCGGGGTGGCGGCAGCGGGAGGGAAGCCCACCTCAGTGGGCTTCACTCCCTTCTCTGCTTCGCTCAGGCCACAGGAAGCCCTATTCTTGCAGGAATAGTCTCGAGGAAGCCATATTCTTGCAGGAATCTTCCTGCAATGGGCCTCTCGTTTATTATAAAGGCAATGTATGAAAAACAATGTGCAGGAATAGACAAATATATAAAATAATAGAAAGTTTATGTGGGTAGTCAATATATTTTAATATTTGAAATCAATGGAGAAAAATGTACTATCTAAAACAATTGTGTGGGAATTTTTAGCTCTAAATGTGCAAAAAATAAGTTAGATCTCTATATCACATATTATCCTTAAAAATAAGTTTCAGAATTAGACAACAACATAAATAATAATAAACTAAAAAAATAGTAGAAGGGAGAATGTTTATGACTTAGGAGAATGTTTATGACAAATAAGATAACATCAACATTTAAAACTATAAAATAAAAAAAACATTTTTATTTTAAAATTTTTAATTTTTTTAATTTGATATAGTGCCATTCATTTAATTTTGCTTATTCTTTCCCTGCTTTGGGGTCCAATTCATAAGACCATGGCTCATAGCATTTGGGTTACCATATTTTAGCTACCTTATATAATAAAAGGGTAATATGCAAATTGTCCCCTCCACCAGGAGTTCGACTAGAGTTCGACCAGGGTGTGGGGCCAGCACACCAACTGCCTGCAGCCCCTTCCCCTGGCCAGCACAGCCCGATTGACCCCAATCAGGGCGGGCCAGCAGGACCCCACCCGTGCACGACTTTGTGCAGCAGGCCTCTAGTTTGAAATAATGCTGCAATGATCATAGGGGTGCATTTGCTCTTTTGAATTAGCGTTTTGGATTTCTTTGGATATACACCCAGAAGTGGAATCACTGGGTCATAAAGCAGTTTCACTTTTAATTTTTTGAGGACTCTCATATTGTTTTTCCATAGTGGCTGCACCAATCTGCATTCCCATCATCAGTGCAGAGGGTTCCCTTTCTCCATATCATTCCAACATTTGTTTTTTGAGTAATTGATAAGAGTCATTTTGACAGATGTGGGGTGATACTCATTGTGGTTTTAATTTGCATCTCTCTATGATAGGTGATGTTGAACACCTTTTTATATGTCTACTGGCCATCTGTATGTTCTTTTCTGGAGAAGTGTCTATTCAGGTACTCTGCCCATTTTTCAATTGGATTTTTTTGTGTGTGCTCATTTGTATGAGTTCTTTATATTTTTGGATATTAACCCCTGTTCTTCCATTCAGTAGGTTGTCTTTTCATTTTGTTGATGGTTTTCTTTGTTGTGCAAAATTTTTTTAGTTTGATGTAGTCCCATTTGTTTATTTGTTTTTTGTTGTTGTTTCTCTTGTCTGAGGAGATATATAAAAAAAAAATTACTAAGAAAAATATCAGAGATTTTACTGCCCATCTTTTATTCCAGGAGTTTTATGGTTTTAAGCTTACATTTAATTCTCTAACCCATTTTGAATTTATTCTTATATATAGTATAAGAAGGTGGTCTAGTTTCATTTTTTCATCTGTTCAATTTTCCTGAGATCATTTATCAAATAGACTTTTACCCTTTTCTATGTTCTTGCCTCCTTTATCATACATTAATTAATTATATAGGCATGGGTTTAGTTCTGGGCTCTCATTCTGTTCCATTGCTCTATGTGTCTGTTTTTTTAAAAAATATGTTTTTATTGATTTTACAGAGAAAGAGAGAGAGATAGACAGATAGAAACATCGATGAGAAAGAAACATTGATTGTTTGCCTCCTGCACATGCCCTACTGGAAATTGAGCCCAGCATGTGCCCTGACCAGGAATCAATCTGGTGGCCTTTTGGTTCATGGGTCAATACTCAACCGCTGAGCCAAAATGGCCAGGCATCTATGTGTCTGTCTTTATGCCAGTAGAATGCTGGTTTTATTACTGTAGTCATGTAGTAGACATAATTTGATATCCATAGCATGATACCACCAATTTTGTTCTTCTTTCTCAAGATTGCTGTAATTATTTGAGGTCTTTGTGATTCCATATAAATTTTTGAATTATTTGTTCTACTTCTATGAAAAACACTATTGGTATTTTGATAGGAAATGTGTTGAACTTATAGATTGCTTTGGATAGTATGGAATTGTAATGATGTTAATTCTTCATATCCCTAAGCACAGTATATAATTCCATTCATTTGTGTCTTCTCCAATTTATTTCTTCAGTTTCTTGTAATTTTATAAACATAGGTCTTTTGCTTCTTTGGTTAAATTTATTCCTAGGGGTTTTTTTTTATGCACTTGTAAATGGGATTATTATCTTAGTTTCTTTTTCTGATAGCTCATCATTGGTGTGTAAAAATGCAACCAACTTCTGAATGTTTATTTTGTATTCTGCTATTTAACTGAATTCTTATATCAGTAGATTTTTAGTAGGACCTTAGGGTTCTCTATATGTATACAGTATCATGTCATCTGTAAATAATGACAGTTTTACATTTCCTTTTCAACTTGGATGATTTTTATCATTTTTTTCTTTTCTGATTACTGTGGCTAAGACTCCCAGTACTATGTCGAATCAGAGTAGTGAATGTTAACATCGCTGTCTTGCTCCTGTTCTTAAGGAAAATACTTTTATCATTTTTTTTGTTGAGTATGACGTTAGTTATGCATTTGTCATATATGGCCTTTATTATGTTACTAGAGGCCCAATGCATAAAGATTCGTGGAAGAATGGGCCTTCCTTCCCCTGGCTGCCAGCACTGCCTTTGCTCCATCTGGAGCCGCCTTTCCGCCTTCCCACCTTCCCACGCTGCCCAGAGGCCCGCAGTGGTTGGGGCGGTGCAGAACCCCAGTGTCGTTGCCATGGTGATGACGCAAGCGTCCCACCCTGCTCCCAGCAGCTCGACTCCTATGTATGCAAATTAACCCGCCATCTTTGTTGGGTTAATTTGCATACTCACTCCTGATTGGCTGGTGGGCATCGAGAAGGTACGGTCAATTTGCATCTTACTCTTTTATTAGTGTAGCTGTCCCCTCTAGTCCCTCTCTACTGAGAGATTTAAAAAAAAATAAATGGGTTTTGGATTTTGTCAAGAGCTTTTTCTGCATTTTTCAATATGATCATATAATGTTTATTCTTCATTGTATTTATGTGATGTATCACATTAATTGTTTAGCAGAAATTGTACTAACATTGCATTCCTGGAATAAATCCATTTGATCATGGAATATGATCTTTTTAAAGTATTACTGGATCTGGTTACTAGTATATTGTTAAGGATTTTTGCATCATATTCATCAGGTATATTAGTCTATAAATTTTTTTCTTAGTAGTGTCTTTATCTGGTTTTGGAATTAGAATAATGCTGACCTTGTAAGATGATCTTGGGAATCTTCCTTCCTCTTGAATGTTTTTGGAATAGTTTTTTAAAAATAGATGTTAATTCTTGAATGTTTGTTAAAATTCATCTGTGAATTCATTGGGTCCAGGACTTTGGTTTCCTGGGAGCTTTTTGATTACTGTATTGATTATTTAATTGTAATTGTTCTATTTAGATTTTGTTTCTTCTTCTTCTTCTTCTTCTTCTTCTTCTTCTTCTTCTTCTTCTTCTTCTTCTTCTTCTTCTTCTTCTCCTTCTCCTTCTTCTTCTTCTCCTTCTTCTTTTTTGTTAATCCTCACCGAGAACACTTTTCCATTGATTTTTAGAGAGAGTGGAAGGGAGAGGGATAGACAAAGAGAGGGAGAAAAAATTATATGGAGAGACACATCAATTGGTTGCCTCCTGCAAGTGCCCTGATCAGGGCTGAGGATTGAGCCTGCAACTGAGGTACATGCCCTAAACCGGAATCGAACCCAGAACCCTTCAGTCCATGGGCCGATGCTCTACCCACTGAGCCAGACCCACTAGGGCCAGATTTTGTTTCTTCTTGATTCAGTTTTGGAAGACTGTGTGTTTCTAGGAATTTATCTATTTCACCCAGGTTGTCCAATTTGTTGGCATATACATGCTTGTAATATTTTTATACTCTTTTATATTTCTATGCTCTCAGTTGTTACTTCTCTTTCATTTTTGATTGTTATTTGGGTTTCTCTCTTTTTATTCTTGATGCATCTGGTTAAAGAATTGTTAATCATGTGTATCTTTTCAAAGAACCAGCTCTTGGTTTTGTTGATCTTTGTATTGTTTTTTTAGACTCTATTTTATTTCCTCTCTGCTCTGTATTATTTCTTACTTTCTGCTCACTTTGGTTGTTTTTTTTTTTTTTTTGTTACTATTTTTCTAATTCCTTCAGGTGTAAATGTTTGAGAGTTAGAATTTTTGAGAGTTTTCTTGTTTCTTGAAGTATTGCTATAAATCTCCTTCTTAGAACTGCTTTCACTCTGTGCCACAAATTTTGGATTGTTGTCTTTTTATTTGTCTCAAGGTATCTTTTGATTTTTTTCTTTGATTTAAAAATTGTTAACCATTCATTGTTTAGTATCATATTACTTAGCCTCCTTGTGTTTGTCGTTTTTTTAAAAAAAATATTTCTAGTTTCATACAATTGTGGTTGGAGAACGTGCTTGATATGATTTCATCTTCTTTAATTTATTTGAGACTTGTTTTGTGGACTAACATGTGGTCTATTCTAAAAAATGCTTTATGTTCACTTGAAAAGAATGTATGTTCTGCTGCTTTGGGGTAAAATGATCTGAAAATATCAATTAAATCCATCTGCTCTAGTGTGTCAGTTAAAGCAGCTGTTTTTTGTTGATTTTCTGTCTGGAAGATCTATTGATGTCAATGGGATGTTAAAATTCCCTACTATAACTATATTACTGTTTATCTTTCCCTTTATGTCCATCAGGATGTGCTTTATATATTTAGGTGCTCCTATGTTGGGCACATACATATTTATAAGGTTTACATTGGACTGATTCCTCTCTCATTATATAATGTTTTTATTTCTTCTTATAGCCTTTGTTATTTTTGTTTTTCGTTTTTCAATTTTAATAATATATTTTATTCAACAAAAGATTTTCAAAATATTATAATTTTAACACATAATCAATATAAAATTACTGGTGAGATATTTTTATACAAAGTTTTCTGTACTTTAGATGTGTTTTATAGTTATACATCAATTCAGATGTTAAATTTTCATGGGATATCTTTGAGCTTATAAAATTTCATTTGAAAACATAGATTCACATGCCCAAGTTGTTCAAAACATACTTAAAATTTGACAGATAACTGAATGAAATACTGAAAAGAATAATTTTCCTTAAATACCTGTATCCACATTGATGAAACTGGTCTATTATTCTATTCACTTTCATTTTTTTTTGGTTTATTTTTAATTTTTATTTTTTATTGTTTGAAGTATTACAAATAGTAGTACATATGTCTCCTTTTTTTCCCCCATTGACCTCCCCCCGGCCTCCCCTACCCCCCAGTACATGCCTTTACCTGCTCCCCCTCCCCAGTGTCTTGTATCCATCGGTTATGCTTATATGCATGCGTATAAGTCCTTCAGTTGATCTCTTACAGCCCCCCCCCCCCCAGCAACCTCCCCTGCCTTCCCGCTGTAGTTTGACAGTCTGTTCAATGCTTCTTTGCCTCTGTATCTATTTTTCCCCACTTCTTTCCTTTAAAAAATCTTGCCTCTGCAGACTAGAAATAAACATATAATAACAAAAAAATGTTTGAGTCCCAATTTCAATGTCTAACAGTTCTGAGTCCCCGTTTCAATGTCAAACACTTCCTTATGTGTACATGTCAGCAATGATATCTGGATGGTGGGCACATGGTGGCAATGCAGGTCTGACCGTCTCTGGTTTGGTCCTAGGCAACCTGCTGCAACGCACAGCTGCTGACTGCTAGCGTGGCAAGGCATTGTCAGCGTCTTCCATCTCTGGACTGTTTCTCCTCTTGTCTTCGTGGTTGGAGCAGACCTGTCAATTCCTCTCTGTTGCAGGAATCCACATGGTCTTGGAGGTGTTTTCTGAAAATATACAAACATATTCTTGACCAAAATTTAATAAAGGAATCTTTTCTATATAATTGATTTGGGATCCTTTTTATTTTTGCCCAAACGATTTTGCTTTGTCTTATTTAGACACCATGTGTGTTTTTCATGGGTGTCTTGCTGTTAGCATTACAAATGAAAATTAATTTTGTAAAGTAAAAATTTTCTAGATGTAATTTACTTATAGGATATTTTTTCTTACATGATATTACACTACTATCCCCCCTTTTTTTGATTAATGGAGGCTTTTGTAAATTTTATAATGCAGTATTGATAACTTTAAATTTTAATTTTTTGCACAAAAATATGACTGTTCAGGAATTTTACCATGAGATGAACTACCAATAGAAATTTTAGTTACTACTTTAGGAACAGCTTTTTGTCCAGTACAATTAAATTTTCTTGAATATTCATTTATTTCAATTAGCCTATTTAAATTAATCTGAAAACTTGATTATTATGTTACTGTCAAATATAATACTCTACCAACAATCTTAGTTTACCCTGTAAATATTAGTGGAAAGGATTATTTGCATTCTTGAGTAGGCCCTGAGCATTCCTGGTACTAGGCTGGATTTAGATATAGGGCAGCTGCTGTCGGCCAAGTCTCTGTCTGTTACCTGGGTCCC
Source organism: Plecotus auritus (assembly GCF_963455305.1). Classification (NCBI taxonomy): domain Eukaryota; kingdom Metazoa; phylum Chordata; class Mammalia; order Chiroptera; family Vespertilionidae; genus Plecotus; species Plecotus auritus. The sequence continues at coordinate 57,965,618 of NC_137783.1, read as the reverse complement.
AATCTGAGCTGGGCCAAGTCACTGTCTGTCACCTGTGTCCCGATCTGAGCTGGGCGTGGGAAGCAAAGCAGCCATGGGGGCAGGAGACCTCCCTCAGACGGGTTGAGGGTTCAGGCCCCTGCAAGGTTGGGGGGGTGAGGGTCTGTGCCCCACCTCTGATGATCCCCAGGTTCTCTCCTGATGGCCCCTCTGCGACTGTGCCTGTCTTAGGTTGTTCCTTCCCTGAGGAATCTTACCCGTCTCTGGCTAACCAGTCATCCTCCGGGGCCAAGCAGGGTGATGTGAGGTTCAGTTCTGTTATCTTGGTAGCCTATGCCCCCGTGGCCTCCACACCCAGCACCTGCCTTGGGATCCCCTGGCCTGTTGGCGGGGCCCCAGCACTGATCACATATCTCGGGGAACTCGGGTTTCTTCTCCAGGGAGGGCCCAGCTCACACGATTGGGCGAGAGACAGATCCATGGTACCAGCCACCACGAGGCTTCAAGCTCAGCATGAACAGAAAGTTCAGGCAACAGCTGAGGGCAATTGGATTGTGAGAAGAGGGTCCCTCTTGGCACAAAAGGCAAGAGGGGCCAATATAGAATGCTCAAGTGCCTCCCAGTGCCTTAATTCCTTCTGAAAGGGATTAAATCCTTTCATGTTCTTTTTTTTTTTAAAAAAAAAATTGCTGCCAAACATTCCAAGAATTAGTTTGTAAGTTTGTTTGGGATAATTGTACAATAGCCTTTGCTGTTGTAAAATAGCCTTTGTTTTAAAGTCTATTTTGTCTGATCTACTAGTAAGTATTGCTACCCAGCATTTGTTTTTGTTTCCATTTGCATGAACTATCTTTTTCCATCTTATATTTTCATTGTGCATGTGTCCTTTGTAGTGGGTCTTTTTTAGACAGCATATATGTTGCTTTTGTCTTCTTATCCATTCAGATAACCTGTACCTTTTAATTGGACCACTTAATAAATACACTTACATTTAAAGTGATTATTGACATGTAGGTATTTATTGCCATTTTATTCATTATAACTGTGTTCCTTTTTTTCTTTTAAAAAAAGCTTTAACATTTCTTATAACACTGGTTTGGCAGTAATAAATTCTTTTAGCTCTTTATTGTCTGGAAATCTCTTATTTGGGCTCACCTATTGTAATTGGAACTTGATTGTTGATGTCCCATTTGTGGAGAGATCTCCCCTCTGACTTGCTGCCAGGGAGGTTTAACCCCAATGTCATCATGCCAGCTAGTATACAGGTGCTTTGGGTCAGCTATTTGTGGGGCTCGCTGGATTTTGCTCTGATGTTGTTGATGTCTCCTTGGTGTGTCTATCCTGGGCCTTCTGGGAGCTTCTCTAGTGCAGGTGAATGTGATTCACTGTCCCTTTCTGGCCCTGAGCAACTTGATTGAGGTTCGAGAGGTTGAAGCCCCTACTAGTCCAATAGTTGGGGACTCCTTAGCCTAGAGGCTGGATCCACCTTGAGTTTCAGGCCTTGATTGTTCCTATTCTGAGCTGTACTCCCTTTCCCCACAGAGCTGGTCCTGCAGGTGTCAGCTTCAGGCACTTGGAATTCTGCTGGGGTAAGAGGCTTTCTAATAGGGTGGGACAACTGCTTCTGCCTGGAGGCTGTTATTCCAGTCTCTTAATAGGCCTAAGAAACTCCACACTGTGGAGCAAGGGGTTTTCCAATAGGGTGGGTCAACTGTCTTCCCCCCAGGCAAAAATCACCTGGATAGCAAAGGTCTGCTTGAGGAAGATGACCTACACAGTGTGAGGGAATGACTCAGCACAGGAAACTGGGGTGTCTGCCTTCTGAGCTCTAATCCCAGAGCTCCCAACCCTGGCTTATGCTTACACAGCTCCAGTTCACTCTTTCCCCCCTCTGATGGAGCCCAAAGTGAGTGGCTGCACATGAAATTTTGTGCATTAGCCTTTTAAGAGGGTGCCTGCATTTCCAGCTGTCTCTCCCTGGAAGACAGCAACCCCTCTGCTTTTCACAGCCAAATGTTATGAGGGCACTTTACTCAGTTTTAGTGCTATCTGCTGGAGGTCCCAGCTTGAAGAATAGACCCCAAGGTTCTCAGTGGCAACCTACCACCGCTGGGATATCTCTCTGGAACTTCAGCTGCTCTTTGTGGGAGCTTGGCCAGCCATTCCATGCCTCAGCCCTTCCTACTAATCTCTATGTGGTCTCCACTTTTTTTCCTTGGTTATTAGGTTTCTCTCTAGCTAGTCTTCAGTTTATTATTCAAGATTTATTATTATTATTATTATTATTATTATTATTATTATTATTATTATTTTGTATTTTAGCTATAATTCCAGTTTGATCCTGAGAGCCTATCTGTGTAGCTTCTACTTTCTCTGCCACTATTTTTAATCTCTCTTTTAATTTAAAAAGTTAGCCTTACTGGGTATGATAGTCTTGGCTGTAGGTCAAGCTTGTCACATGCGGTCCACAACGAATATTTTTCCAGCCCAGCCAATATAATGGTATGTAAGAAAATATTAATGTTATCATTGCTCTTATTCTATATTATACTATACTTTTCATAATAACCCTATATTTCTATGAAAATTGAAGTTTCTGTTTTTTTGCGGCCCACATAAACTTAAACCTTGTTTATTTGGCCTGTGTTAGCCTTTGAGTTTGACATGCTTGCTGTAGGTCCTTGATTTTTTAAAAAAATATATTTTATTGATTTCAGAGAGGAAGGAAGAGGAAGATAGAGATAGAAATATCAATGAGGAGAGAGACTCATTTATCAGCTGCCTCCTGCATGCCCCACACTGGGGATTGAGCTTCCAACTCAGGCATGTGCCCTGATGGGGAATCATCCCATGACTTTCAGGTTCATAGGTCAATGCTCAACCACTGACCTAGCTGGCTGGGTTGTAGGTCCTTGATTTTCATCACTTTGAATATTTCATGCCAATCCTTCTGGCTAGAAATGTTTCTGTTGAAAAGTCAGCTGAGTCTTATGGGAAGTCCCTTGTAGGTAACTAACTGCCTTTTTTTCTTGCTGATGTTAAGATTCTCCCTTTGTTTTCAACATGTGGCATTTTAATTATGATGTATCTTAGTGTGGGCCTCTTTGGATTTATCTTGCTTGGGACTCTGCTCTTCCTGGACTTTTGCATCTTATTCCTTCACCAGGTTGTAAACGTTTTCAGGAATAATTTCTTCAAATAAGTTCTCAACCCATTGCTTTCCTTCTTCTCCTCTGGTAGTCCTATGATGCAGATGTTATTACTTTTCATGTTGTTCCAGAGATCCCTAAAACTATCCTCATTTTTAAAAATTATTTTTTTCTTTTCGTTTCTCTAATTGGGTGTCTTCTGTTACCTTGTCTTTAAATTGCTGATTCATTCTTCTGATTCATCTAATCTGGTGTTGTTTATTCTAGGGTATTTTTCATTGCATATACATATTGTATACTTCATTTCTTACTGTTTCTTTTTTATACTTTCTATTTCTTCCTTGAAGTCTCACTAAGTTCCTTGAATATCCTTGTAATCATTGTTTTGAACTCTGTATCTAGTAGATTGCTTGCCTCCATTTCACTTAGTTCTTTTTTTGGGGGATTTCTCCTGTTCTTTCATTTGGGGCATGTTCTTTTGTCTCCCCATTTTTTTTTCTCTCTCTGTATTTGTTTCTCTGTATTAGGTAGATTTGCTATGTTTCCTAGTCTTGGTAAGGTGGTCTTATGTAGTAGGTTTCCTGTAGGGTTCAATGGTTCCCTGATCACTTGAGCTAGGTGCTCCATGAATGGTCCTTGTGTGGGTTATTTGAGCCCTCCTATTATAGTTTAGCCTTGACTGCTGTTATCTTGTTCATGGGTAATGTTCGCCCTCAGGCTGGCTGACTTAGAGATGACTCCAACCACAGTATACAAGCTGCTATGTGGTGGCTGATCCTACAAAGTGGAATTTGCTCCAGCAGGGTCTGCTGCCTGCTGAGATCTCTCTTTGAGTGTGCCTCTGATGGAGCTAATTGGATCATGTTCTGATGTTGTCTGGGAGTGTAGTTTCTGGGGCTTCTTGGGAGGGAAATATTTGTAGGTCAATGTCAGGCAGTGACTGTGACTGGCCCTGGGTTACCTTTTTGGAGCTGTAAAGTGATGTATGGTTTGTGGCTTCCTCTGTTGTGCCTGGGTGCATGTGGGAGGGACCAAGTTGCATACCAACACCAGCACCAATCCTGGGGGCAGGTCAGCAAAAGGCCCAAGGCACCCTGAGATCCACCTTCACCTGCCCACTGCCTGTTAGGCTCAGTCACTGAAAGAGTCTGGCTTTATGCAAGTTGTGGGAACAGGTTCTCAGTGAATCACCAGGTAGTAACAAATGGTGTTCACAAGGTTGATAGAAATTCAAACTCATTGCCAGTGCTGGTTCTGAGGCCATTCAGTAAAAGTCTTAAGGCACACCAAGGTCAACCATCATCCACCTGGGGCCTGGGGACCTTTGTGACAGGACAGAATCTCAGGGAGTTTTCAGAGTGAGACCAATAGAGTTTATCTGGCTAAAATAGGTTAAGATTTGGCCATGTGGAAGGAGCTGCACAGGAATGGTAGCATTCATAGGACTTAGAGGGAGGTGGTGGACAGAGGGGCCCAGACTGGCTGCAGTCAGAAACCAGCAGATTCCCTCAGGAGGGTGCCAGCAGACTCCATCAGCAAGGTGCAAGCGTGGCATGGCTGGGCCATAGAGAATCAAGAGGGTGGGCCAGTTCATTCCCCCAGGTTGATGCAGCATGGAACATTGTATTCAACTCAGGAAAGATGGTGTCTGTAGATAGTGTGGGAGATGGACTCATCACAGGGACAACCACACAATTCAGTCTCTCCCTGTATGACTCCAGTCCCCTCTGAGCCACTGTCCCTCTGTCAGAGCCTAGGGTGAGTGCCTGAAAACAAGATGTTGTGCACTAGCCCTTAAAGAGTGCACCAGAGTTTCTAGCAGACTCCTATCTCTCCCTGGGGGATGAAATCTCTGCTGATTTTCACAGCCAGATGTTATGTGGGACCCTTTTCCTGGCACTGATGCTCCGAGCTGGGAAACCCAGGCATTGGGTGGAGACCGCTACTCCTCAGCAGGGACCTTTATAGCTGAGCCACTGCATATGGGTTCTAATTGCATCTATCAGTCTCAGTGCGACTTCTTCTGTAAATCTTTGGTTATAAGACTTCTGTTCAGCTAGTCTTCAGTTGGTTATTCAGGTTGATTGTTCTATAATTTAGTTGTGATTTTGGCCCTGGGAAGAGGTGAGTGTAATTTTACCTACTCTACCACTATCTTTGATCTCAGGAGTGCCTTGGAACAAGCTGTTACAGAGAAAAGTTCTCCAGAATTCATCTCAGGTAAAATGCATGGAAACCTCCTTTATTCAATAAATGATAAACACAAATACTAAAAGAAGTACAAATTAGCAGTAATTTGTATTGACTTATAGTCAGTCTATCATCTGAAAAGGTCCTTTTGAAACAGCAATGATATCATTTTAAACCAAAAGTATGGTGAACTTGTAAGTTTGATAAAATTGGTGATAGAGTGATGGGTTTAATGGGACTGTACATTCAGCTGCTTGCTGCTTTTAAGAGCAACTTTATAGTAACGCTAATAATTAAAAATGAACATATACTTTGACTTAGAAATTCACTTTTTGATAACTCTCCTAGAAAATTAGCCACACAGGCTGGTGAAGGGGCAGGTAGGGGGAATGCAAAAGAATGTTAATTATAATATCATTTATAATAGCAAACATCAAATAAAATCAAAATGGTAACAATCTAAACCCCATCAGTCTAGAAATGGGAGGTGCCTTAAGGGGCATGGAAGATACACATGCAGTAGCATTAAAAATATGAAAGACACATTATTTAGTGACAAAAGAGTTACAACACAATATGTTCAGTGTAATCAGTTTATGTAGCATGAAAACAGGCACACATCACATAAACACAGAGCCATTTCTATATATTTCTATAGGTCAATGCCATCCAACAACTTTCTATGATGATGAAAATGTCGTATGATTTTTGTTGTTAATGTGGTAGCCACTATCAGCTTATTGCTTTGAGCATGTGAAGTGTGGCAATTGTGACTAAGGAGCTACATTTCAAATTTTATTTAATTTTAAATTATTTAAATTTAAAAGCTGTATGTGACTAGTGGTTCCTATATTGGACAACACAGCTGAAGATTCACATACATGCATGATAAATTATTGATGGAAGATTGCATTACAGTGTTAAAATGCAGCTCGTGAGTAAATTCCTATATTACTTGTGTTATTGGAAGTGTAATGTTTACAAAGTACAACACAAGAAATAACTTCTCAAAAGATGTACAAAATTTGTTGATTAAAAAACAATTACTGGTTGAGTCATATTTCCTTAGTAATGGTATGCCCCTAGAAACATTGGAGTGTGTCCACCTGGCCAACCCTACCTGGAGAAAGGCTTGGACAAGGAGGGATGCTGCCATCTGAACTGGGGTCTCATTCTGGGTGGGCAGTGCAGGAGGGAAGAAGCCTCTGAAAACGTAGGCCGAACTGGAAAGATCTATGTCAGCAGCCAAATGAAAGCGTGCAGATAGGGCTGAAAGCAGCAGGGTAAGAAGTGTTATACAGGGTCAGGAACCCTAAATAACTGGGCATGTCTGTGGGGGTCACTGCGGAGGGCTGGAGGAACAGAGGCATATGGTGTGTCAATGGCACCTTGTTGCTTGAAATTCCATGGACATTCCAGTTTGAGGGTGGGCAGAGCAGGCGGAAGCACTCAGAATCACAATTAATCTTTCATAATTGCACTTACTTAAATGAGTGACATCTATTTACCCATCCTTTCGTCAAGGGACCCTGTCCCTTTTGATGAATTGTTGATGTGCACAGTGGAGCTGGGTCAGCAAAGAATTAGGGCAGACGAGCAGTTCCCCTTCAGAGCTCTATTGTTGTGCCCTGAAGACACAGTGGGAGGACTCAGGCAGTTTGATTTAATGATGGAGAAATGCCTCACTGCTTCCTAATTACTCAAAGTAGGAGCAGGATCGCTGATGGACTGTTACACAGACCAACCATCCAGCTCTAAGTAGGAACAGACATGTGTTTGCTTATTCATTTGCAGCTTCCCAAAGATCATAAAAAGATCTGATTAGTGATCCCAGAATCTTAGATAACAACATCCTGAATTCACCATCTTTCCCAAGAACAGAATCTGGTCTCAGGTAATAAAACTCAAAGCTGAATAATCTTCATTAGAATATTTCCTACAAGGTGCTGAGTGATTTCACTGCACTGCTGCTATACATGGGAGTAGATAACAAAACATTGTAATGAAAAAACAAAACAAAAAACCTTTGATTAGGAATGATTAAGTGCTGCATGTGGTGATAGCATCACCAACTTTTCAGTTCAGCTCAGTGACTTCTCCCCGAATCCTCACTCCGCATGGCTCCCTGCACTATGCTTGGGAGTGCGGGAAACAAGTGAGGCCGCAGTGAAGAAACCCTGGTGCAAAGAGCAGCAGAAGCCAGGGAGTAGCCTGAGGCAAGATATAGTCCAAATGGGGAGGTGCCCAAACCAGGGCAAGTCAGGCAGGTAGTGTGAGTGAGAGGGAGAGGCACTGGCCACGTGGAGCAAGAGGGGACCCTGCCCCAGGAGTGCAGGGCAGTGAGGAGGCTCATGTAAAGCAAGATGGGGTTGGTGAGCAGCAGAGCATACCCAGAAACAAGCAAACAGGACTTGGCCCACCTGGTGGGATCTAGGATTGAGTGACACCCCAAATTGCTCACAGTGTGCAGTACCAGAAACTATGTGGATTAGATGGTAAAAATGTAGTGTCTCAGTTGTGGAGGCTAGAACTCTGAAATAAAGTGCTGGCAGAGTGGATCCTTCTGAGGGCTGTGAGAGGAGTGTTTCAGGCTGGCCTCCTTGGCTAAAAGATGGCCGTGTTCATGTTCACGTGGCAGTCTCCCTATATGGCTGTCCGTGTCCAAATTTCCTTTTCTTATAGGAACACTAGTCATATCTGAGTAGACCCACCCTGATCACCTCATTTTGATTTAGTTACTTCTGTAAAGACACGATCCCCACACACAGCCACATTCTGATGGTTAGGTTGGGACTATAGCTATCTTTTTGGGGACAACACAATTCAACCCATAACACCTTGGAAAGTTTAATCTCACAGTTCCCCTATCATTTTTCTTTCTCTCTTTAACTTTTAATCAACCTGGAAAACCTCATTCCTGGCGTAATTTCTTCCAGAAGGTATTTCCAAACTTCCAGGCTGCACTAATTTCCCCACCCCAGTTCCCTCTACTTTACATGCACCTTCTCCTGGGGAGACTGATTTATGTGCCCCACAGTCACTGTGTGACGTGGCATGTAGTTCTGTGTCCCCAGGGTGCAGGGAGGCCTGGGGTGCAGAATAAGGTGGATAGAAAATGTTGTCTGGAGCCAGCCACCTGAGCCACCCTGACGACGTGGCTAGATGGGCCTCCTTCCTGTGGTGTGGTTTTCTGGGACACACTGACACCCCAGAGGAGCACCCAGGTGCCTGGGAATCATGTGCTAAAGACTGAATGTCTGTGATCCTCCACCCAAATTCATATGTTGAAGCCTAATCTCCAGAAAGATGGTTATAAAGGCTGCCTTGAGCCATGGATTTGGCCTATAAGTACATTTTTAACATTTCTCCCCAAATTGGGACAGGCCAATTGTGCTCAGGCAGTTGCAGTGAGGACCTCAGACTCTGCCTTTGAGCTGCTGTAATTCAATACGAAAGTAAGAAAATCACATGTGAACCAAACCTCTGGGAATTTTTGAATCTTGACTACACAAGCCCGTGAGAACCCCACACAGCATTTTACATCAGTTCCCTATACTAATGAGGTCCATATGGACTCAAATTGTCTTGACCTTTGCTCATCTGCTGGTTTCCAAGCGGAGTTCTTGAAAAACATGGGGCTGAGCCTTTGCATAAAATGTGCCCAGCAGCTCAGATGGCTCAACAGAAATACAAAGGCACTTAGGACGCAACCATTCTCCAAACAACCTGCTTCCTAACTTGCATGTGCAGGTACTGAGTTTGTTCCTGGTGATCCCAGGAAGCTGCAATTGAGGCCCAACCCTTTGTTCAAGACACTGTTGATGCCATGGAGAGAAAGAGAGAGCTCACCAGGAGGGAGCATTGCCTTGATGTGCCATGAACACCTTCATACGGGTGGTCACGTTGTATGAGAAATGAGAGCGACAGGCACCATATCCCTTCAATATGTGTTTATTGAGTACTTCCATGTTTTGGAAACTATTTAAGCAAAATGGAATGAGATAAAGCTCCTGTTCCTGTGAAGCCTTTATTCCAGTGGAACAAACACACATTTACATTTGTATCTACACCTAAATATCTATAGCTTTCTATACATCTCCTCCTCCTCTCTCTCTCTCTCTCTCTCTCTCTCTCTCTCTCTCTCTCTCTGTGTGTGTGTGTGTGTATGTGTTTGAACTTTACACATAGCACTAAATCTTATAAAGTACAATAAAGTAGAATTAGGGACTTGTGGATGAATGCGTCTCATCTTGCTTCTTTCTTCTTTCTCCCATCTTTCCCACTTCCCCCATCATATTAGCTGAATATTTTATGAATCTATTTTTAAACATTTTAGTGAAGGATAATAAACATATAGCAAATGACTCATGGATGTACATCTGGATGGATTTTTATGGACTGCATACATTCAGATAGAGACGCTGAAATGACAGTACCCCAGATCCTCCCACTCTCTTCCCTAAACACCTCCCTCGAGTATCTGACAATTTAGTTAATTTGGCCAGTTTTTGTTCTTTATATAATTGGAATCATAAAGCATGTGCTCTTTGCTGTCTGGTTTCTTTGGCTAATTTAGCATATTTGTGAGCTTCATCTCTCTCATGTGTAGTTGTGCTCATTCATTCTCATTGCTTATGGTATTCTGTTGTGGGAAAATACTACCATTTCTTAATTTATTCTATTACTAAAGGACATTTGGACACTTTCCAGTTCTGGGGTGTTATAAATAGTGCTGCTGTGAGTGTTTTAGGATATAAAATTTCATGAACATATGTATGCATTTTTGTTGAGCATTTGTCCAGAAGTGCAATTGCTCAGTCATAGAATAGGTGCATATTAAGATGGATTAGCTTTTTTAAATGTTGATTTATTTTAAAATAATATTTATTTTTATGATAATAAAAGTAGTCCATATTTATTGTTGGGAATTTGGAAAACAGGGTAAAGTGAAACCAACCAAAACTACATATTTGTCTTATTTTTATAAACACAGAATTGGAGTCATGCTATATATACTAGTATGTCTGTTTTCAGTTTACATTGTAGCATCTTAAATATTTAAAAATGTTTTTTCAAAAGCAACATTTAAATGACATTTGGGATTGTAAAAATAAATTCAATGATTTAAAATATTTGAAATATTTTCGTGTGAGCAGTGCTTCGATGAACATTATTACATACATTTTATGCATGCTGCTGGTTATTTCTCCAGAATGAATTTCAAAAAACAGTATTTCTGAATCAAAGGACTTACTACATTTAAAATTGTTTCTTTATATTGCCTATTTCTCTCAAAAAATTGAAAACAGAACTCATTTACAGTCTTACTAGTTTTTGACTGGTTTATTTCACTGACAAGATAAGGATATAATATTTTATTAATTAGCATTTACATGAAAGTTCCTAAGATTTAATATTTCCGTGCTCATTAGGCATTCGAATCTTAGATGACTTATAATTGAAATGGCGATTAGAAGTGTGCCCCTCTCCCATTGCGCTGTAAGAAAAGCATAGAAGTGTCCTAAGGGATGCCTCCTCCAGTGTCCTCATCGTGCAGGTGGGGAAATGGAGGCATGGGGGCGGTGAGAGACTTGCTAAAGACCCTAACAATGGATGGCATCAGAGATCAGAACTCAGGTTTCCTTTCCTCGTTACCTCACTGACTCTTGGAGGATAAGCATCCACTTTCTATGAGTTTCTTTTCTGTTATGTGCACATGGAAGCAGGTGTCATGTCTCTCATTTTCTCTGCCGGAGCGCGCTGGCAGCTGGAGGTCCCTGAGCACCAGCCCCTGGGAGCATCTGCTGAGAGCCTGGGTTGTCCCTCCTTAGAGCCTAGAACAGAGGAGCCTGCCTGGGGTCTGTCTTCTCAGATCACTGGGCAAGCCTTGTGCCTGGGCCCCTCCTCGAGGTCTCTCCTGCCCTCTGGTGCGGGAGCTGGTTTCCTCCTGGATTCCTCTCTGCTGTGGGGCCCATTGCACAGGGGGCGCCTAAGTGAGCTCCTGGAGCCGGTCCAGCGCCTGTGAGAAAGCTGGAGTGTGACCGGTGCCAAAGGGGCCTGCGTGCAGGTTGGAGGGGGTCCAGAGATGGAAAGATGTCTGAATTCCTCCGAGCACATCCTCCCAGTGAACATTTCCCAAAGCGAGATTGGCCCCTGAGGATGACATTTCATTAGCGCTCAGTTTCTTGGCAATGCTCTTTGTAAAACTACAAGGAAGTTTACTTCAAGACCCAAAATCTGGAGTGCATCTCTTATCATAAAACCAGGCTTGCAGAACATTTCAAAGTGGCATGAGAAACCGAGGGCTGGGTTTTGGCGATCCTAGCAAGCCACCTCTCATGGCCGGCTGCTCATGAGGGCAAGATGGACTCACCACCCTACTCAGCGTGGCCTCAGGGTGTGAATTAGAGACTGGCAGGAAGGAATCTGGCAGGAATTCCTGAATTGCAATACCTGCATGATTTCTAAATAAAGTAGCATTAAACAGTTCGTATATCAACTGTCTTCAGATTGCAAAAATAAACATGTAAAGTTTTCATTTTGTGGGAATTTGCAAACATTCCAAAGTTAGAATGCATAATATATGGCCAGCATTCATTTTTTATGTCCAGCTTTAAACAACTTAAAAGTGTAGATACGCCAGAGAACACTGGCTAATGTCTAGATTAAAACAATCTGTAATTCACTAATTGTTTTTCCATTTATAATTCAGGTAAAACACAAGGTTTCTTTTCTTAATGGTAAGTTTATTTGTTTTAGATTCTGTATCTACTAATAATTTCAAAACTACTTTAGGAATTGTTGAAATTTCATATGTTGTATTTAAGCAAGAGAACAAAGTTAAACCAATACATCCAAATAGACAAATAACATTAATCAAAGGAAAAGTTTGATTTAAAACAACTGCCACTGGAATTGAGCGGCGAAAAAGAAACGCTCTCATGTGTTCGCCGTTCTTCCCTGCAGTGAAAACAGCCCATGCTTTGTTTGTAGACATTTCCAAGGGAGATGCAGCAGAAAATAAATCGCAGCCGGAAGACCTCTTCCTTCCATCTGTTTGCATAGTCCCTACTGATCACCACTGTGCTTCATGCTGACTTATCCACACAGCACCCTTGGTCACTGGAACAGTTCCCTGGAGTCCCAGAGCTTCTCCATAGGAACTTGGGAGAGAATCCCGACTGAACACATTGTGCCTTGTCCTCTCCATACAACTTACTGACAGGCGCCTGCTGACAGGAACAGCCTGAGTATTAGACTCATGCAAATGGCAGTGATGAGGACCCCTGACTCAGTCAATAGATCTGAATGTGTTTTGGAATGATGAGCAACCAGCAATTTAGATGGAAAATTGTGTGGCTGCTGCTGCTCAAACTCCATGTAGCAAACATAGATAGTCATGCTCCGTTCAGCATTCAAAGCTGACTGTGAGATTGTTGAAAGTATTACATATGCCCCCTTTTGCCCCATTGAGCTCTCCCACCCCATCTCCACCCCCACCCCAGGCCTTCACCACAATGTGATTTTCAAAAGGTGTACAGCGTGATGATTTGATACCCATACATTGTGAAATGACTACCACTATCAGCTTAATTAAAACATCTATTGACTCAGTTAGCATTTTTGTGGTGAGAACACTTAAGATGTACACTTACAATATTGTGCTATAATTGTACACTTAAGATGTACTCTTTTAACAAATTTTAACTATACAGTACATTAGATCCCCAGCAATTATTCAGCATATAACTGAGAGTTTGTACTCTTTGGCTAGCATCTCTCCATTTCCACCTTCCCACAAGCCCCTGAAGACTGCCATTGTACTCTATGGTTCTATGAGTTCTTTCCTTGTAGTGTGCTTGTCTGGTTTTGGTATCAGGGTAATGTTGGCGTTATACAATATGTTTGGAAGAGTTCCTCATTAGTAAAGGAAGGATTTAGTGGAGCTCCAGGGAACAGTAGGGATTTGCAGACCGTAGAATGAGCATGAGGACAGAATATTCCTTTCTACTGGCCATGGGGCCAAGGACACATCACTAAAACCTGTGAGCCTCAGTGCTATGTCAGTACAATTGGAACTGTACCATCTGCCTTACCTTGACACGAGGGACTAACGGAGATTGTGAGTGAAGAAACTTTATGAAATAGATCAATAAAACAGAATAGAGAACATACACAGATAGACCCATCTGATTTGTGACAAGGTGAAGAGGTAATTCAATGGAGGAGGGAATAGCCTTTTCAATAAATAAATAAATGGTATGGGAGCAATGGAGTATCTATAGGCCAAAAATAATAACTTGGCCCAAATCTCATAACTTGTACAAAAATTAACTGAAATCGAATCACAGATGGATATTTAAAATGTTTTAATAATGGTTTATTAATAATAGCCCCCAATTGGAAGCAATCAAAATGTCTTTCATGGGGTGAATGGATATAGACCTAGGTAAAGAATTCTTAGACTTAGCAACATAAGCATGATCCATAAAAGGAAAGTTTGGTAAATTAGACTTTAGCAAAACTAAAATCTCTTGCTCTGTGATTCTAAGAGGATGAAAGGATAAACTGAAAACTGGGAGAAAGTACTTGCAAACCACATATCCAGCAAAGACAGATCTAGAATTTATAAAGAACTAAAAAACACCAGTAAATTGTTTTAAAAAGATAAAACTTGAAAATAAGCAAAAGAGATAAACAGACATTTCACAGCAAAGAATATTCAGGTGGCAAATACCCACATTAAATGAAGTCCAACATCATTAACCGTCAGGGAAATGTATATTCAAATCACAATAAGATACAACTGCCCCATGTTAGACTGGCTGAAATGACAAATGCTGCTGCGCCCATGGAGAAACGGGATTACTCACACACTGCTGGTGGGAGTATGAAATGATATAGCCACTCTAGAGAAAATATGGAAGTCTATAATAAAAGTAAAAAATGCACTCACCACATGACCTAGCAATTTCCTTTTAGGCTTTTATCCCAAAGAAATGAAAAGCTACTCAAACAAAACCTGTTCATGAATATTCTTAGAAACTGTATAAATAATTGTCCAAACTGGAAAAAACCCAGTGTCCTTCAATGGAAGAATAATTAAACATCCTGTGGTACATCCACATTATGGGAACAAAAACAATAAAAAACAAAGAACTATTAAACCACTATGCTCATTTAATATTTGACAAAGGAGGCATGAACATTGGAGTCAAGACAGTCTCTTCAATAAATGTTGTTGGGAAAATTGGACAGATAAATGCAAAAAAATGAAACTAGACCACCAACTTACACCATACACAAAAATAAACTCAAAATGGATAAAGGACTTAAACTTAAGACAGGAAACCATATAAATACTAGAGGACTCCACAGGCAGCGAAATCTCAGACATATGCCGAAGCAATTTCTTCACTGATACCACTCCTAGGGTAATGGAAACTAAAAGAGAAAATAAACAAATGGGACTACATCAAAATAAAAAGCTTTTGTACAGCAAAAGAAACCATCAACAAAACAACAAGAAAGCCCACTCTATGGGAGAACATATTTGCAAATGTTATCACTGATAAAGGTTTAATCTCCAACATTTACAGGGAACTCATACAACTTAATAAAAGGAAGATAAATGATCCAATAAAAAAATGGGCAACGGACCTAAATAGATACTTTTCAAAAGAGACAGAAGGAAGGCCAAGAAACATATGAAAACATGCTCCAAGTCACTAATTATCCAAGAGATGCAAATCAGAACGACAATGCGGTACCATCTCACACCTGCCAGAATGGCTATCATCAACAAATCAACAAACGACAAGTGTTGGCGAGGATGCGGAGAAAAAGGAACCCTCGTGCACTGCTTGTGGGAATGCAGACTGGTGCAGCCACTGTGGAGAACAGTATGGAGTTTCCTCAAGAAACTAAAAATGGAACTCCCATTTGACCCAGTAATCCCACTTCTAGGAATATATCCCAAGAAACTAGAAACACCAATCAGAAAGGATATATGCACCCCTATGTTCATAGCAGCACAATTCACCATAGTTAAAAGATTTGGAAACAGCCTAAATGCCCATCAGCAGATGAGTGGATTAGAAAACTATGGAACATCTACACAATGGAATACTATGCTGTGGCCACCCAGCACTGACTGCCTCTGGTATGGGTGTGGCAACCCATACCAGGGGGCTATGGATCAGGACTGGAGAGAGTCCCTCCATGGCAGCTGTTGATCAACCGTTGTCTCTTTCTTTCTCTCTGGGCTTCACCAGCAGCTGTGCCTCTGTTTCTCTTTAAACCTCTGGGGGCTGCTGATTAGCCCCGCCTCTCTGATCAGGCCTGAAGATAAGCCTGGAGACACTGACTGGCATAGAAACTGACTAATCAGAATCAAATCTGGGTGAACTGTGAGGAGCCAATGGCTGCTTAGGAAGCAGAGCTTTTGACGCTGACTGGCATAGAAACCGACTAATCAGAACCAAATTGGCCAGCAGGGAGGGCAGTTGGGGGCAAGATCAGGCCAGCAGGGGAGGGCAGTTGGGGGCAACCAGGCTGGCAGGGGAGGGCAGTTGGGGCGAGTTCAGGCCGGCAGGGGAGGGCAGTTAGGGGTGATCAGGCAGGCAGGCAGAGGTAGTTAGGGGCGATTAGGCAGGCAGGCAGGTGAGTGGTTAGGAGTCAGCAGTCCCAGATTGTGAGAGGGATGTCTGACTGCTGGTTTAGGCCCGATCTCACAGGGAGCGGGTCTAAACTGGCAGTCGGACATCCCCCAAGGGTCCCCAATTGGAGAGGGTGCAGGCTGGGCTTAGGGGACCCCCCTCCATGCATGAATTTCGTGCACTGGGCCACTAGTCTATATAGTATATAAAAGCATAATATGCAAAGTGTCTCCTCAGGAGTTTGATTGCTCATTATGATGTGCGCTGACCACCAGGGGGCAGGGCAGAATGAAGGAAGGCCTTGTTCGGCAGCTGCCAGCCACTAGGAACCCTACAAGTGCATGAATTTTGTGCACTGGGCTTCTAGTTGTGCTATAATTGTGCAAGATATTACCATTGTGAGAAACTGGGTAAAGTGTACACAGTGTCTCTCTGTATTATTCCTTGTAACTTCGTGATTTTCTAATTATCCCCAAATAAAAATTTTTAAAAATGCAAAAAAGAAAAAAAAAAGGTGGGAGAAAATGTAAATTAACTTCAAGAGATAGAGCAAAAATAACAAGAAGACAGACATGGAAGGTAAAGTGCATTAGTCAGATAAAATATCTGAACAAGAGTCACATAAAGAAAGAGTTGAGCAAACACTGGTTGCTAATGTTGGTTGAGGAGATACTCCAGCAAAACAGGTAGCCAGAAACAAGGAAACAAACACATGAAATGGGATGCTGGAGGCCCAGAGACACAGGAATGAAGTCTTGGGGTGACAGCTCTGCTGCTTTCCAAGAGAGACACCTTTGAGATGGAGCAAATCAGAAAACTCAGGAAGCTGTCTCAGGGGAAAATAGCATATTTAGTAACATTGATATTATAATTGAGGATTAATGTGAACATGAAGATATGTTGATAGCAATTATTCTTCTCACAAAAGAAACAAGAAAGACAATTAGAAACTACAAGAAAAACAGAAAGCTCTGAAAACTATGGCCCAAATAAAACAAAGTCAATGAGCCGTATTTTAGGCAATTGATGCAGAATAAGGAAACCAAATGTATTTTATTTCAATGCTGTGGGAACGTGCTGCCACGGATTAATAATGAGATCATACAAAGATATAATTCTCGCAGGCCACTTTACCAAGAAATGGACAATAGCAAGTACAGCATAAGTCCTTGGTCAATAAGCCTGAAGTTTTGGGAAGGTTAATGGGAGCAGAGGCCAGCAGGGGTGTGTCAGGAGCACTGTGTCATCCCATTCATTGTGAACATTAGCCCAGCATAAAGAATAAGGGATGGGAAGGCTTCTATGTTTTAAAATTTATGAAGAGATGAATTAAAACCAGAAAAGACTAAAGAGAATAGCTTTGGGAAGAAGGACTTGGCATGGACAGGGATGGAATGCGACTCTCTTTTCTTATTGAAAAAATAACACATATCACACACACACACACACACACACACACTGAAGCATAAGGCAAAGGTGAGGGTAAAGGAACAGAGAATTCTTTCTAAAGACAGTTATTACTCACATAAACAGCAGAAGAAAGATCAGCAGGAGGAACCAGCTACTGGTGGTCCTTACCCAGGTGAGCCCCAAACAAGAGTGGCAGGTGACTGCAGCATGGATGAGAGAAAACCCTTCTCTGAGGCTTTTTTGGTCTGAGCTGTGTCCTAAGGGGAGAGGCTGAAGGCTTCCACTTCATCAGAACTCGGGAGGAGATGAGAGACCGATTCCTGGCAGCCTCCCAAGGGAGGTAGGGAGCAGAGAGGAAAACGACCTGCCTCCTGGCAGCTCTCACAGCCCCCATGTCCTTGTTTTCTTCAAATGTCACAGGCATTCAGCCAAGATTTGGGCCAGTGGTTCAAGCCTTACCTGAGTGTATACTAAGTGGATGAATGCAAGATTGCCAGGACCATGATATACATACATGCACATATGCTTATATAATATGCATGCATATATACATACACATATAAAACATTTTCATTGCATGGTGAAGTGTTCTTCTGCATGCATATGTGTGGATAGCATATGGTAGTATCATGATAGAACATAGTATATGGTATTACAGGCAGAGTACACAGTGGAGGAAGCATTCGGAGTCGCTTAGGCAGGTAAGAGCAGGGCCAGATGACCCTCAACAGGCAGGCTGTGTTTGAAAACAAGAAGCAACTACATCCTCACATCTAGAAAACTGTTCTTAGAGCTCAAATTTACATGAAGTTCAGAGAAAAGTACAGTGTTACAGGATGGTTTGAAAACAAATAATGGAAATGAGTAAGATAATCTGTAAATGAATAATGGAAATGACTGGGCTACTCTGGTTTATTTAAAAACTGCACTTTCAGCCCTGGTCGCATAACTCAGTTGGTTAGAGCGTCATCCCCATATGCCAAGGTTGCAGGTTTGATCCCCTGTCTAGGCACATACAAGAATCAACCAATGAGTGCATCCATAAGTGGAACATCAAGTTGATGTTTCTCTCTGTAAAAAAAAAAAAAAGACAACACAAAAAAATTACACTTTCTCTACCACCATGAATAATGCTGCAATGAACATCAGGGCACATTATCTTTACAAATAAATGTATTCAAAGTTTTTTTGGGTAGATACACAGAAGAGGGATTGCTGGGTCATATGGTAACTTTATTCTTAACTTTTTGAGGAACCTCCATAGTGGCTGTACCAGTCTGCATTCCCACCAGCAGTGGATGAGGGTTCCTTTTTCTCCACATCCTTCCCAACACTTGTTAGTACTTGTGGTCATTCTAACAGGTGTGTGGCATTATCTCATTTTAGTTTCATTGCAGCATTATGCACAGTGATGAGACATGGAAACAGCCAAAGTGTCCTGTGATAGATGCTGGATAAAGAAGGTGTATTACATATACACAATGGAATACTACTCAGCCATAAGAAAGGATGAAATACTGCCATTTGCGATAACATGGATGAATCTTGAAAGATCATGTAAATGAAATAAGTCAGATGAAAAAATTCAAGAATTATATGATTTCACTCATATCCTATCTAATAAAAGAGAAACATGCAAATTGACAATACCTCTGCTATGCCCACCAGCCAATCAGAGAGAGTATGCAAATTAACCCAACTAAGATGGCAGCGGCCATGGAGCTGGAGCGAGCAGGAGGCTTGGGTTTCCTCCCGCGATGGAGGAAGCCAAGCTTCCCGCCCACCCTGGCCAGCCCTGGCCTCTGCTCAAGGCTACAAAGTTTCAATTATAGAAGATAAATAAATCCCAGATACCTGCTTCCAGCCAGCCCCAGCCTCCTCTCAAGGAGGTGCTGAAAAAAAGAAAAAAAGAAAAAAAGGAGGGTCTGGGAGCTTGGGT
Source organism: Plecotus auritus (assembly GCF_963455305.1). Taxonomy (NCBI): domain Eukaryota; kingdom Metazoa; phylum Chordata; class Mammalia; order Chiroptera; family Vespertilionidae; genus Plecotus; species Plecotus auritus. The sequence continues at coordinate 57,946,293 of NC_137783.1, read as the reverse complement.
CACCGGGGTCCGTGGCCAGCCTATAAACAGCCCTCAGCCCCTCACCCAGGCTGGCCATACCCTCATGGGGTCAGGGTCCCCGCTGGGGGGCTTGGCCAGCCTGCAAACAGCCATCAGCCCCTCACCCAGGCTGGCCAGGCACCCCAGCGGGACCCCCACCCTGATCCGGGACACCCTTCAAGGCAAACCAGCTGGCCCCCACCTGTGCATCAGGCCTCTATCTATACTAATAAAAGGGTAATATGCTAATTAGACTGGGAGACCTTCCAGGAGACCTTCCGGACGTTCTTCTGGTCAAAGCCATGGTGGCGGGGCCGAGGTAGAGGCAGTTAAAGGCCAAGAGGGGAGGGCAGTTGTGAGTGATCAGGCTGGTGGGGGGCGGGGCCACTGGGGATAAGTAGACCAGCAGGGGGGCCAGTTGGGGGCGAGCAGGCCAACAGTGGGGTTCAGTTGGAGGTGATCAGGACAGCAGGGGGGCAGTTTGGAGTGAGCAGGCCAGCAGGGGGCAGTTGGGGGTGAGCAGGCTAGTGGGGAGGGAAGGAAGGAGGGGGCAAGCAGGCCAGCAGGAGGCACAGTTGGGGGTGAGCAGGCCGGCAAGGGAGGCAGTTGGGGGCGAGCACACTGGCATGGGGGCAATTGGGGGTGATCAGGCTGGCGGGGGGGCATTTGGGGGTGAGCAGGCCGGCAGCAGGGGGCAGTTGGGGGTGAGCAGGCCAGCAGGCAGAGTGGTTAGGGGCAATTAGGCAGGCAGGCAGGTGAGCGGTTAGGAGCCAGCAGTCTCGGATTGCGAGAGGGATGTCCGACTGCCGTTTAGGCCCAATCCCTGTAAACTGGCAGTAGGACATCCTTTGAGGGGTTCCAGATTAGAGAAGGTGCAGGCCGGGCTGAGGAACACCCCCGCCTCCCCGTGCACAAATTTTGTGCACCAGGCCACTAGTGTGTGATATAAAACTGAAAGCAACAAATAAGCAAATGAGATGGATACAAACTCATAGACACAGACAACAGTATGGTGGTTACCAGAGAAAAAGGGGGTGGGTGAGGTAGTAAAGGGTAAAGGAGGTCAAATATATGGTGACTGAAGGAGATTTGACTTTGGGCCATAAACACATAATACAATATACAGATGATGTATTATAGAATTGTGCATTTGAACCTATGTAATTTTATTAACCAATATCACCCCAATAAATAAATTTAATAAAAATTTTAAAAGAAATTGCATTTTTGCTTTTGAAAGGGTCATTGAAAACAGTAACAGTGAGAGCAGTGGGGCAAAAAAAGTCAGCAGGGGGCCATTAGGTCTAGTGTCAAATCCTCAAGATAAAATGATTTCCCATAGAACAAAAATGAGCAGGAAGTGACTCAGTAAATGGAGGGAAGGAGTAAGAGATATCAAAGGACACCTCTCTGAGTTTTCCATCTCTAGAACTAGGATTAAAAATTGTTCCCTGCTGATGTCACAGGTTGTTGTGAAGAACAAATGAGAGCGTGAAATAATTAAGTTACCCTGCCCTGCACCACCTGTCCTCATCCCAGGTGGATTGATCCTCTCCCAGAGGTGTGTGAGTGGGAGGGGACTGAAGGACCCAGACCGTGGGACAGGCCTGGCAAGAGCACTTGATGAACCAGAGGGCACTGAGACAATGGGATGTGCCGTTGACATGATATTAAAAAACTATCAAAAATAGTCTGATTCAAGAGTTTGAAATCTTTTCTTACTTGGGTAATTCTTTTCAATACTGAAATATATCAGCTTCATCAATTCACAAAGAGCTCAGACTCCAGTCAGCAGTGGGAACTTATACATGTGTTTTACTTCCTTAAAACATTCTTTTCAAATGCAAAATGTGCTTAATGACACAGTCTTTGCCAAGTTGTGTGAATTAAATGAGAATGCATTTAAATGCTTGGCACAGTGTTTACCACTGAGCAGACCATAAATAGAGCTATTAGAAGTACTATTATTATTAAGGTTACTATTTTTTATATGATGGCCCCAGTAAAGATGGTAACTGGTGTGTGGGATCTCCATGGAGTGAATTGAATAATTTTGATGCTATAAATAATACATGTGCAGTAGTTTCTCTTCATCAGAGTGTGTCTTCACTCATGCCCCCCATTAGTCCCTCGTGTCAAGCTCAGGCAGGTACATGGCTCCAATTTCACTGTCGCAGATGCTGAGCCTCAAAAGGTGTCAGTGTTGTGCCATTGGCTTGTCGCTGGGAAAGGGGGACATTCTGTTCCTTGGTCTCATGTCTATCCTGTGCATATAAACGTGTGCTGTCTTTTGAAGCTTCACTGAATCTTTCACCATTAAAAAACTTTTTTTTTTTTTTTTTTTTAGTTTATGAGGAAGAAAATTTGCTGCTGATTTTTTTGTTTTGTTTTGTTTTTCTTTTTATCATAGAATGTCAGAGTTGGATGATAGCTTAGAGGCTAACTCTCCAAACCCTTTAACACATCAGGCTGAAAACAGGTTTCACCAACAAGGGGAGGTTCAAAGTCACACAGCTAGTAAAATTGATAGCAGAATCCAGATGGTTCATATCTTAGGAAAATGTCATTTTTAATGTATCTGTAGCCTCTCAAACAGGCCCACTGATTTGTGACTGTGTTTGCAGAAACAAATGCGCAGGGGCCTCCTTCATGTGCATACCAGTTCATCTAGCGTCCAGGAGAGAGTGGGCACTTGCCATGTTGTAATATACTCACAATCACAGGCAAGCTTTTATGAAACACGCTCTATAGCCAGAGTTTCTGCAGCTACTCAGACTTCCAATCTCATTAAAAGGTGCAGCAGGAATTTTCTGCAGGCTCCTGCCAAATTGGCACCAGACTAGAGGAGCTGGTCTAATACAGATGCCCCAAACTCTAGATGTTGCTCCACAGGGAGCTGAGAGCATATTGGTGAGGTGAAAACTTTACTCCAGTCATCTGAAGCAAATAGTGGCGACATCAAACCATCAACAGAACTCATCAGGCTCGTGAGAAATGAAATATTGTCCAGTTCACCAATCTAAATAACTGTGGCCATGGCTGGGCAGACTGTATAAACAACTATTATAGCCTCTCTCCTCCATGAAATAGTCACCTGTTGTCTGCTGCCAAACCCAATAAAGCACCTCATTGGCTGAGTCATCTAAATGTTTCCTCTGACAGCAGCAGCTTTTAGCTCCAGCTACACGGCCAAGTGACATAACAAATATACCCTTGGCCCTGGATTGGGACATGAGCGATTATTTTACCAGCATATTGAAACACATGCCCTGCTGTTGTGGATGAAGTGCCAATAGTCCTTGGAAACATTGAAAGGAACAATGGTTCTGAAACCTGTGGATGGATTCTGTTGAAAAGACATATGTACTACTATTTGTAATACTTTGAACAAAAATAAAAAAAAATTCTTATATATATAAAAAGAAGACTCAGTGTTTCAAAGACATGAAATAAGCCTTTCTTCTCCCCTCAGCGCTACTCCTTCCATATGTGTGTACATGCTTTCAATTGTGTGCTAGAGATCAGGTTAAGTCCCATAGGATCTGTCCCATAGATGATTTTGCGGCCTCCTTGGTGCCTTTTTTTCTCTTGGGGCTCCCACACTAAAAATAAGTCTGTAATGTATAAACTATAAATTACCCAAAGTTTATATGACATTTTCCAGATTCTCTCAGAAATGTCTCTATACAAGTTCGACAGATTTCCAAATCCATCCTCTGTGGATGTGGCACATCTATATTTCAGCACAATTAAACTTTTCATGTATCTGAACTGTGTAGAGTGGGTCAAGTGTAAACTCTCATATTTAGCATGACTATGACTGACCGGATGGTTAGTCAGGACACACTGGTAACACATAAAGATTCCAGATATTAACCTTAACCATTTATTTCAAACACATGAACAGGGCCAAGTTGTATCTTTTCATCTTTCTTAAGCAAACCATATCTATAATTATTTGCAAATATTTAAGTAGAACTTTTGCAAAGCAATTTAAGTGCAGAATTTTGCTACTTTTTAAACAAAAATGTTAGTACTTTACAATTGTTTCTTTCATTTCCAATTTGAGAACAATTTTTAATGAGCTTATGAGGGGCCTTCAAAAATATCCAGTTAATTTTATTATATTCAATAGTTCTTTCTTTATACTGATATATCAGTTGCATATTGGGTTATAGTATACTAATAAATATAAGTGATATAAACCATTTTAGAAAGTGCAGAAATTTGTGTTTAGACTAAAGAATAGTTTTGTTAATTTCAAGCTTTCTGTACTGCAACATATGTCAGTCAATGTATTTAAAGAGAGAATGAGATGCATTGGCTAATTCAGCACATTCAGTTAACAAAGAATAAAATAGCTTCTGTTGTGCTATTTCTTGTTGGGCTTTTGTTTATATGCCATTTTCCAGATTGTTTTTTATGTGTTTTGTTTGTTTGTTCGTAAAGAAAGTGGATGGGCTGTTTTCTCCTCTGTACCTTATTAAAAAATAACAGACTTTATTTTTTAGAGCAGTTTTAGACTCACGCAAAATTGAGCAGAAAGTAGAGTTCCTCCATAAGTACCCTCCTCCCCCTGCCTACACCAGCTTCCCTTACCATCACTATCCACAACAGAGTGATACATTTATCATAACTGAGGAACAAACATTGACACATCATTATCAACTAAAGTCCATAGTTTAATTGGGGTTTACTCTTGATATTGTATGCTTTGTGTTTTGACAAATGTATAAAGATAAGGTTTCATTGTCTTAAAATCCATTATGCAGTGGGAGACTAACAGCACTCTTTTCAGAAGTGATAGTTCCAGCAGACAGAAAATCAGTTAAGATATGTGTGTGGTATGTGCCACTGAGTTGGCTCTGATTCCTGATGACCCTGGAATGAGTAATGTTGACAATGACCTGTCTTGAACAACCCTGCTCAGTTCTTGTAGAATAACATCTATGGCTTAGTTTTTTGAGTCAGTTCATCTTGCATTTGGTCTTCCTCTTTTCCTACTGCCTGCTATTTTTTCCTAGCATTATTGTCCTTTTCCAAAAAACAAAACAAAACAAAACAAAAAAACACACACCTGCCTTTTCATGATGTACCTGATGAAGGTCAAATTCAGTTTTGTTATTTTTGTCTTCAGCAGTGTTTCAGGCTTCTCTATAAGTACTTTGTTTAGTGAGGATATAGTTTGATCTGGAAATCAGTATTAATGAACTTGACCTACTTGTCATTTATAGAACCCATTTAGAAACATCAGAACACATAATCTCCTTGAGCCAATAGAAAACATTTACCAAGATAGGTCACATTCTGAGCCATAAAACACACCTTAAAATGTTTAAAAACAGAAATCATACAAAGTATGTACTGAGGCCACAATGGGTTTAACCTAGAAATCAATAGCAGAATGATAGCTGAAAATCCCAGAATACTTTGAAATTAAGAAATGCATTTCTAAATAATACATGAGTGAAAAAGTATCAAGAGAAATTTAAAAATATTTTAAACTAAATAAAAATGAAAATACAACTTATCAAAATGTATTAGAGGCGGCTAAAGCAGTGTTTACAGGGAAATTTATAGTATTAAAAGCATATATCAGAAAAGAAGATCTAAAATTAATAACCTAAGCTTTATCTTAGGAAATTAGAGAAAGAAGAGCAACTTAAGTTTAAAGTAAACAACAGAAAGAAAATAAAATTTAGAGCAGAAATCAATGAGATTGAAAACAAGAAAACAATAGTGATAATCACAAACCGAATGCTGGTTTTCAAAAGTGAAGAAAATTTAAAAAATCTCTAGGTAGGCTTACAAAGATGAAAAAAGTTTCAAATTGCCAGTATTACAAATAAAAAATAACATCTGATCCCATAGACATAAAAGGATAATAAAGAAATACTCTGTGCCTACAAATTTAGTAATTTGAATGAAATAGCCTGATTTCTTAAAAAAAGCACTACCAAAACTTGCTTAAGGGGAAACATGCAACTTGAATATCTCTATATCTATTAAATGAATCATATTAATTATTGAAAACCTTTTCTCCCAAAGTACAGTGTCTGGTGATTTCCAATTCTTTACAATTTCTTATAGAAAATGCGATCAAAATGAGCCCTTCTTAATTCTATGAGCATTGTCATTACATTAAAAAAAAGTTAAGATATTTTAAGATATGAAAATACAGGCAAATATCTCATTAACATAAAAGCAAAAATCTTCAACAAAACATTGGCATATTGAATACAACAATGTATAAAAAGTATATACCCACAAACAAGTGGGTTTAGTCTAGAAATACAAAGCTGGTTCAACATTCAACGTTCATTCATAGTAATCAATCACAATAACAGCCTAAGGAAAAAATGATGTAATTATATTAACTCAGAAAAACATTTAACAAAATTCCACACTCATTTATGATTAAACTCTTGACTAGCAACAACTATTTGAATTTGAATTCAAACATTTAACAAAATTCCACACTCATTTATGATTAAACTCTTGACTAGCAACAACTATTTGAATTTTTAATAATTATTATAATAGCACAAGAGATGGAGAATTGAGGTATAAATATTAATCAGGCTTACTGTGTAGCGATAGCAATCAAGATAATGGTATTTGCAGAGTGATAGGCACATAAATCAATGGGACAGAATACAGAAATAGACCCACATAAATATGTCCAAATGATTTTTGATAAACATTAAACAGCAATTCAATGCACAAAGGATAACTTTTTCAGTAAAGAGTGCTAAAATAATTGGACATTCATACGCAAAGAAAATGAACCTTGATGTAAACATCACCTATTTTACAAAAGTTAACAAAATAGATCATAAACTTAAATGTAAAACTATAAAACTTTTAAAATTAAATGTTGAACAAAATCTTTGGGATTTTGGAATAAGAATAGTGTTACTAGACTTGACATTACTGTAGAAGCACAATCCATGAAAAAATTGAAAATTGGACCTTATCAAAATTAAAAACCTTTGCTCTGCAAAAAATCTGAATAAAATGAAAAGAAAAACTATAGAATAAGAGAAAATACTTGCTAACTACATATTTGTCAAAGGATCATTATTAGAATATACAAAGATCAAATTAAATTAAAAAAGAATCTAATCGGAAAAATAGATTTCATTGAATACTCATATATACAGATAGCAAATAAGCATACAAAAAAAAGTTTTGACATACCTGGCCCTCAGCGATGTGCAAATTATAACCACAGTGAGATGTCATTACACCCAGAGAATGGCTGAAACACAAGTAGTGACCACAACAAATGCTGGCGAGGATAAGGAGACTGCATCAGCCAATAGTGCTGGTAGGAATGTGAAATGGTTTGGACACTAGTAAATAGTTATAAATTTAAACACACAATTACCATATGAACCAGCAGAAATTGTCTCTTGAACATTTACTCTAGGGAAGTGGAAATTTATATTCTCACCAAGAAAATCTATAGGAATAGTCATAGCAGTAACATTAGTTGTAATGGCTCAAAATTTGAAACAACCAGATGTCTTTCAATGGGTGAATGGCAAAACATATTAATATGTTCATATCATAGACTGATACTCAACAATAAGAGAGAATAAAGAGAACTATAAAAGATCACAATTGTTTTTTGCAAACTTTCCTTTTAAAAAATAAATCATTTGTTTTTAATACAAATACCTTGTAAGAAAATTCCATGTGTCGCAAAACTAATTAATGCAAGAATTTTAAACATGTGATTTGTCTAAGATATTTGTAAAAAAAAGGAACCTGTTTTTTTTTCCAGTATTAAAAAATAGTAAGTTTGAAGGTATGACTCAATGAAAAAGAGAGAGAGAGAAAGAGAGTTTTATAGTTATTTTAAATAGCTTCTGATCATTTTTCTCATGTACCTTTTCTTTCTGGTACTCAAATAGTTACAAAATAGTTGAATTTAAAATATTTATAGTGAACTGGTTAATGTGAGAAAAGAAAATTTGTATTAAACAAATACATATAAACATTGCCATAAAAGTATGCATATCAAAAATACACTAAATTTAAGAAGGTACAAAAAAGTGAGGGAAAACCTGAATTAACAAAAAGAATGTCAAATCTATTTAATGAAAAAAAACCTGGAATTAATAAAATTAGCAAATACACACAGGCAATACACACACATTGCAGAACTATGTATTGACTCACAAAGGGGAAAACAGCAATCCAAGACCATTCAGCATGGCTTGTCAGTTAAGCAAAAAATTACACACACACACACACACACACACACACACACACACACACACACACGGCAGACTGAATACAATAAAACGGGAAGTCTAAATAAGATTGGTGGATTTCATCAATGTCAATATTCTGGTTGTCGTATTGTACTACAGCATAAAGGGTACCCAAGATCTCTCTTATTTTTTTACAACTGCATATAAATCTATAATTCTTTTAAAATAAAAAGTTCATTAAAATTATTTTGAGCTCTGTTTTTGTTGGTTCATTTATATTGTTCTTTAGATTCCATATAAGTGAAATCATATGATATTTGTCTTTCTCTGACTGAGTTATTTCACTTAGCATAATATCCTCTAGGTCCATCCATGCTGTCGCAAATGGCAAGATTTCATTCTTTTTTTATGGCCAAATAATATTCTATTGTATAAATGTACCACAACTTTTTTTATCCATTCATCTATTGATGAGCACTTGGGTTGCTTCCATATCTTGGCTATCCTATATAATATCCTACATAATAAAGAGGCAATATGCAAATTGACCATCACGCCCTCACAATATGGCTGCCTACGACCAGGCTGGCAGAAGGGTTAGTGAGGGATGACCAAACGACTGAACAGCATGCTGCATGGGGCAACCAGGCCAGCAGTGGGGGCAGTAAGAGGTGACCAGGCCAGTGGGGGGGGGAGCAGTTAGGGGAGCTCAGGCTGGTGGGGGGTTGCAGTTGGGGGCAACCAGGCTGGCAGGAAGGGCAGTTGGGGGTGATTAGGCTGGCAGGGGGGGCAGTGAGGGGTGACTAGTCTGGGGGGGAGCAGTTGGGGGCAACCAGAAGAACAGAAAGGGGCAGTTGGGGGAGACCAGGCAGGCAGGCAAGTGAGCGATTAGGAGCCAGCAGTCCAGGATTGTGAGAGGGATGTCCAAATGCCGTCATTCAGACATCCCCCAAGGGGTCCAGGATTGGAGAGGGTGCAGACTAGGCTAAGGGGACCCCCCTCCATACATGAATTTCGTGCACTAGGCCTCTACTTATAAATAATGCTGCAATGATCATAGCGGTGCATATATTCTTTCAAATTAGTGTTTTGGGTTTCTTTAGATATAACACCCAGAACTGAAATCACTGAGTGCTAAGGGAGTTCCATTTTTAATTTTTTGAGGAACCTCCATTCTGTTTTCCATAATGGCCGCACCAGTCTGCATTCCCACCAACAGTGCACAAGGGTTCCCTTTTTTCCACATCCTCACCAACATTTGTTTATTGATTTATTGAAGACTAGAGGCCAGTGCACGAATTCGTACATGTGTGAGGTCCCTAGGCCTGGCCAGCAATCAAGGTTGATCAGGGCCAGGCCAATTGGGGCCTACTGCTAGGGGGAGTGATGAGGCGTGGGAGGTTGGCCACCGGCCTCGAGGAGAAAGCTGACCCTTGGACCCCCTGGGAAAGGGGCCGTGTCCACCAACACAGACCCCTGGTTTCCCATTCCAGCCTGTGGCAGGGTTGGGAGAGGAGGCGATGGTCGCCAGGCCGGGCATGGAAGAAATAGCCGCCGGCCACCAGCCGTCAATGCCGCTGGCCGTCCACAGGAGGTTGGCTGTGAGAATGCACTGACCACCAGAGGGCAGCTCCTGCATTGAGCATCTGCCCCCTGGTGGTCAGTGCGCATCATAGCAACTGGTTGACCGGTCGTTCTGGTTGTTCGGTCATAATGGTCACCTAGGCTTTTATAAATATAGGTAGCCATTCTGACAGTTGTGAGATGATATAGAATTGTGGTTTTAATTTGTATTTCTCTGATAATTAGTGATGTGGTGCATATTTTCACATGTCTATTAGCCATCTGTATGTCCTCTTTAGTAAAGTATCTATTCAGGTCCTTTGCCCATATTTAATTGGATTGTGTGGATTTTTTGGTGTTGAGATATATGAGTTCTTCTTTAAATTTTGGATGTTAGCCCCCTATCAGATGTATCATTGATGATTATATTTTTCTATTCAGTGCACTGTCTTTTCATTTTGTTTATGGTTTCTTTTGCTGTGGAAAATCTTTTAGTTTGATGTAGTTCTATTTGTTCATTTTTCCTTCTGTTTTCCCTTGCCTAAGGAGAAATATCAGAAAAAAATTACTAAGAGGAACGTCAGAGATTTTACTGCCTATGTTTTCTTCTAGGAGTTTTATGGTTTTCAGTCTTACATTCCAGTCTTTAATCCATTTTGGGTTTATTCTTGTGTATGTTGTAAGAAGGTGGTCTAGTTCCATTTTTTTTGTATGTATCTGTCCTATTTTCCCAACACTCTTGGCTCCCATTGTATGTTCTTGCCTCCTTTGTCAAATATTAATTGACCATATAGGCGTGGGTTTACTTCTGGGTTCTCTGTTCTGTTCCATTGATCTATATGTTTGTTTTTAAGCTAGTACCATGCTGTTTTGATTATTATGTCCTTGTAATATTGTATGATAATCAGGCTGTGTGATTCCTCCAACTTTGTTCTCCTTTAAATTCTATATTATGTTTAAGTGTTTGATAACTTATTCTGAACAAGGATTGCAATTTCATGCTTCTGTCTGTTAGTAATTTTGCTCATAGTTTTATATCATTTTTTGTTTGTTTGTTTGTTTCAGGTAGAAGAACACTCTTCAGTATTTCCTGTAATGCAGTTCTTACGCTTGTAAATCTCTCAACTTCTGCATGTCTGGAAAATTCTTTATTTCTACTTTATACCTAAAGTATAACTTTGCTGGTTATATTATTCTTGACTGGTGATTTCTCTCTTTCAATAATTTAAATATTTGATTTTACTTTCTCATAGCTGTAGGGTTTCTGCTGAAAAAAAAACTAATGGACTTTTCTTCAGATGTTACTGTCCTTTTTGCCCTGGATGTCTTGAGAATTCTTTCTTTGTTGTTAATTTTTGACAGTTTTAATATAATGTCCCTGAGAGAAGGCAGTTTTGGATTGAAATAATTAAGTGTTCGGTTAGCTTCTTGTATTTGAGGATCTAGTTCTTTCCACAGGTAAGGGATGTTTTTATTAATTATTGTTTTGAATAGTTTCTCTGTTTCCTTCTCTCCTTCTTCCCCTTCTGGTATAGGCATTATTCTTGTGTTGCTTTTTCGAATGGAGGCAGATAGTTTTTGTAAAGTTCTTTCCATTTTTTCCCCTCTTAATTCTGTCTTCTTCCATCTGAGTCTTTTCTAGATTTCTGTCTTCTATGTCACTAATTCTTTGCTCCATCTGGTCTACTTTATTTCCTAAGCTAGCTATTTTATTCTTCTTTTGTTGAATTCTTCAGCTCCAGAATTTCTGCTTGGTTCTTTTTTATAGTTTCAATATCTTTAGTTCAGTTCTCCTTTTATTCATTGACTAGAGGCCTGGTCCACAAATTCATGCACCAGTGGGGTCCCTCAGCCTGGCCTGTGGGATTGGGTCAAAACTGGCTCTCCGACATCCCCTGTGGGGTCCCAGATTGAAAGAGGGTACAGGCCAGGCTGAGGGATCCCACTGGTGCCCGATTGGGGCTGGGGAGGAATGTGGGAGTTTGGCCAGCAGGGGAGGAACTATGGTAGGGCTTTAGGGCATGTCTGGCCCGTCTCGCTGTCCAAATTGGCCAGACCTCAGCAGCAAGCTAACCTACCAGTTGGAGCATCTGCCCCCTGATGGTCAGTGCACGTCATAGCAACTGGTTGACCAGTCGACTGTCTGCTCCCTGGTGGTCAGTGCACGTCATAGGGAGAGGTTGAGCGGCCTTAGCATATCATTAGCATATTATGCTTTGATTGATTGAATGGATGACCAGACAACTGGACACTTAGCATATTAGGCTTATATTATATAGGACTAGAGGCCTGATGCATGAAATTCATGCAAGGGTAGGCCTCCCTTCCTCTGGCTGCCGGCTTCGCATCCCCGGCTGCCAGTTCTGCAGCCCTGGCTCTCAGCCCCCGCTCTCAGCCCCGGCCCCGCCCCCTGCCTACACCTGCCTTGGCCTAGCACTGCCTATGTCTGCTGCCACACACCCCCAGTTCCCTGGTTCCATGGAGCCCCCCAATTGATTGTCCCGCCGACTGGTGGCTGGGCCTCCCTCTGTGGGGCGATCATGGGGTGATGGTGTGGCCCCCGACCAATCACATGGCACCCACCTTGGCTGGCCTGGCACCAGTGCATGTCATACCATGGTCATCCGGAAGGTCATCCAAACAGTCATTCGGCTGTTCGGTTATTCAGTCAAATTGCATATTATGTTTTTATTATTATAGATTTTATTTCTGAATTTGTTGGATGCCTTTCTGAGTTTTCTTGTATCTTGTTGAATTTTTTCAGAATTGCAACCTTAAATTTGCTGTCACTTAGATAACATATTATCATGTCTTTAAGTTTATTTCTCAGAGATTTATTTCACTTCTCAATTTCCTTGTTATCTGGTTATTCATTGTGCTTGATAGGTTATTTCTCTGGATTTTTTTTCTTTTCTTTTCAGCCCTTTTACAATCTGCTGAGTAAGGATTTCACTGCCCTGTGGGCCACAGCAAGATAGGGTGGGCAGATTCCCCATCTGCAGAATACTTTGTTTAATGCTGGTGGAATTGGAGTGCTGCATTTTTTTTTTTTTTGATTGTTTCTCTGCCCTCAACCATGGGCTCAGCTTCAACATGTGCCAGCCACCCAGGTCCAGCTGTCTTGCCCTTCGGTTCTGGTCTGCCTAATGGGTTCTGCACCCCAGCCTTTCACTGCTATCAGATCTCTTGGGGCCATGTTGAACCCAGGCCCACACAGTTTCTGCCTCTGCCCTTCTCCCTCCATACCAATTCCCTGCTATTCTCTCAGAAACACCCACATTTCCAGTGCTTCTGCGAGTTGTCTCAGACTTGTGTGTTTAACAAGGAATACTTTATTGAATTATAGCTGTCAAACTTGTTGTAACTTCAAGGGGAGAGACTTGGTAGTCCTTTCACACCATCATGCTGCTGATGACACTGGTCAATAGTTGTAAAACTCATAATATACGATGAAAATTTGCAAAAGAGTCGCTTCTCCTTACCTTATAGAAGGCAACAACTAACTTTCATGTGTTTAAGTTTTTTAGATCTTCTGCAAGTTTCTTCTGTTTCTCTAAATAATATGCTTCATACTGTTATTTCTTGACTTGATATAATTTAAGCAATATTAATTGATTTCCTGCTCTCATAAATAAGGATTTTGCTCATTTGAACTGTATTCAACTAGTCAAACATTCTCCTCCAAATATAATAATATCAGCAAGATAAATATTTATCATATTCCCATTAATAAGCGTATTGTGTGACTCCTCACACTCTAAGATAAAAACTTTCGAGTTTCTTCACTTTCATCTCTTTTTCCTCTTTCTTACACCTAAGATTTTTCTGCTCACTCTAATATTTGTGGAGCCTCCATGTGGAGCCTCACCCAGGATAGTCTATATAAGGCATTATATATCAAACTAATAAACTGCTTAATAAAATATGTTATAATATTCTAATTTGAAAAACATACCTTCTGCGGATTAGAAATTTCAGATTTGAATTTAGATTTCTCTGACTCTTTAAATCTAGATGGAACTTAAATGGACCCACTCTTTAATGTCTGTTTCATAGGAGCTTAGAAGAAGTCTAGATGAAATAATGCAGTTTATGCTTAAAGAACTTCAGAATCACAGATACTTCTTAAACCTAACTTCTCGATGAGAGAGCAAATCTGGATGACAACAAAAATATTTATTAATAAAACTCTATGCTTATTCTCAAGTATGAGTTTAAATATAGATTTAAAACCCAACTATCATAGCTAGTCTCTATGTACATTATACATAAATTATCTAATTTCATTCTTCCATATGTTGAGATAGGTACTAGTTTTGTCACCCTTCTATAGGGTGGAACACTAACACTTAGAGGAGTTAAGTAAATTATAATAATGATAATAATGGAGCCACAACTTTAGCTCAGCCCGTCTGATTCTAGGGACTTCTGTCTTTATCACTATGTGGCATGCTAGTGTCTCATTTCTTGTGTTTGTTTTTACAACCCAGTAGTTTGACTTCAAGTTGTTATCATGAAATTCCTCTTTTATATTTATATTCTCTTTTATATCTATGGTTTTGATTGAATGATTGCATCTAATCAGTTTTATGAAACTGATTTTGGAAAATTGTTAAGATAAATTTTTAAAATTAGATTTACATTGACTTGAGTTCGTTATTTTAACTCCTGAATCATCTTTTAAGAAACATTTTTGTTAAAATGATTGGGGGTAATATTGTTTAATAAGATTATATAAACTTCAGGTATACAATATCTGTATATACTCCATTGTGTGCTCACCATCTAACGTGCAGTCTCCTTCCCTCACCATATATTTGATCCCCTTTGCCTGCATCGCCCTCATCCACCCCCTCCCCATCATTTCGTCATCTCTATGAGGTTTTTATATGTTTTTTTTTCTGTATTTGTTTTGTTGCGGTTTTATATCTCACGTATGAGTGAAACCATACATACAGTTGTTTTTTTAATAAGTTTTAGAAAGTATCCGTGGGTTCTAGGTTTCAGAATCATTATATATTTGAAACTACTGTTAGGTCATTATTAACTGTAAATGACAGCTTTACTGTGTAATGGATTCTGGAGTCAAAATATTTTCTCCTCAAATCACAGTATCTATAACTTAATTGTTCAGTAAGCTGCTGTTGTAGAGGAGCAGTCTAAGGCTTCTGTGGCTTCTGTTGCTATCATTATTCTTCACAGTAAGCTACAGTATTTTAATTCCTGCATGCAAGGAAGATTTCAAAATATAATCTTATATGCAAATTTTGCTTTTTATTAATTCCATTGGTTCCATTATATTAATTCTATTTTTTATTCTACAAAAAATAGTGATACTGTTTCTAAGTTTCTTTTTTTTCAAAATTGTGTATTTTTGTTCTTTTTTGTTTTTTGTTATTGTTTATTAATTTTCCTTTTTTAAGAATACCAATTATTCATGTATTACATCTGTTACCTGATGTCCCAATTTCAATCATCAGCTTTTTGTTTCTCTTTATTCTCAACTTTATTTTTGCTTTCTTAGAGAATCTTCTAAAGCTTTTTACCTTACTTATTGAAAATATTGTATTTATTTTCTGAAGCGAAAGTATCTGTTTTCCTCTCTTCAGCATCACAGAGTATTCAAGATCCCATGTTTCTAATCCAATGTCAGAGAAAAGGTGAGCAAAGTGCTTTGTTGCCTTCTTTGGGTGGGTAGGACCACTTTACTTTGTGGTAAATCATTAGTAGACTAAAGATAATTTTTAGTAATCTAACCTCTTGTGTTTAGAGTTACTTTCTCCCAGATTCTGGCTAGACACTAACAGTTTAAGTGTTTGTTAGTTAGGTTTTGAGTTTCCATCATTTTTCCCCGCCTGCATCCTGATAGGTATGTAAGCTGAAAAACCTATAACTTAGATGCCATTATAAATCATGGCCATTGCTACACTTGGTCTTTTTAAAACTGAAGTGAAATTCCCATAACATAACAGCAACCATTGGAGAGAGAACAATTCACTGACATTTAACACATTCATAATGTTGTGGAACCACAATATCTCTCTAGTTCCAAAACATTTTCATCACCTCAAAATAAACCCCATAGCATTAAGCAGTCACTCTACACCCCGGACCACATTGCAGCCAGTAGAAATCACCAGTCCTCCTTTGTCAGCATGGGATTACCTCTTCTCTATGTCACGTAAGTGGAATAATAAACCATGTAACCTTTGTATCTACTTCTTTAACTTAGTTCACTTAGTTTTTGAGATTTACCCATGTTATAGCATACACTGAGTGGCCAGATTATTACAATCTCTGAATGCATAATAATCTGGCCACTCAGTGTATAGCCTATATAATAAAAGGCTAATATGCAAATTGTCCCCTCGACCAGGAGTTTGACCAGTAGGCAGGCCGGCCAACCAACAGCCCATGTCTCCTCCCCCCGACCAGGCTGGCCAGACCCCACCCATGCACAAATTCATGCACCGGGCCTCTAATATCTATATCTATATCTATATACTGAGTGGCCAGATTATTATGCATTCAGAGATCATAATAATCTGGCCACTCAGTGTATATTTCCTTTTGTGGTTAAATGATATTTATATATTTTATATAATTAAAAAACTATGAGATATATTTTAAAAATTATTTGTTGATGAGCATTTATGTTGTTTCCATCTCTTGGCTATTGTGAATAGTGCTGCTCTGAACATTCTTGTACATGTGTTTGCTTCAATAACTATTAATTTTTGCAGAACTCTATATCTAAAAAATTGCTTGCCTGCATTTAATTTAATTCTTTCATTGTTGATTTCTCCTGTTGTTTTATTTGGGGCATATTTATTTGTCTCCCTATTTTGGCTGCCTCCTTGTGCTTCTTTCAATATATTAGGTAGATCTGATATATACATTGAAACAAGCACAAGGAGGCAGCCGAAACAGGTAGGGTATTTGGTGTACTGTAGGATCCACTGGCACACAGTCTCCTTGACCACCTGAGCTGGTCCCCCCAGGAATGTTCCTTGTTTGGTTTATGTAGGACCTCCTGTTGTAATTGAGTCTTGATTGCTATTGGCCCATTACTACATGGGGTCTATCTTCAGGCTGGCTCACTCTGAGGATCAACCCTAACCACTGTGTGTGAGCTGCTGGGCAGGTGCTTACCATATGAAGTGGAATTCACCTCAGGAGAGTCTGGTGCCTGTTGAGATCTCCCTTTCAATATGCCACTTGTGAATTTAATTGGATTTTGCTCTCATATTGTCTAAAACTTGCCACTGGGTCTGTTGGTCCTAGGGAGGGACTCTGGTGCAGGCCCATATCAGATACTGCCTGTGACTGGCCATGGGCAACCTGTTTGGAGCTGCCAAGTCATCCATAGTTAGTGGCTGCCTGGGTGTACACGGGAAGGACCAAGCTATGCACCAATACTGGCTTTTACCAGCACTAGGCCTGTGGGCAGGTAATCAAATGTCCAAATATACCTTGTGATCTGCCTTTTACCTATCTCCACCTGCTGGCTGCCTGTTAAGCTCAGTCACTGAAAGAGTCTCTTGTGGCCCTCGAGTTATATAAAGTAAGTTCTCGGTGAGTCACAAGGTAGGGGCCAGTGGTGTTCAGCAGATTCATATAGGTACAAACTTGGTGCCAGTACTGGGTTTTAGGCCACTCAACAAAAGTCCCTGGGTATACCAAGTCTAGCTGCCACCCACTGGGTGCTCATTCACTTCTGTGGTGGGGTGGAATCTCCGGGAGTCATCATGGTGAGGCCAGCAGAGTTTATTAGGCCCAAACACATGAAGACTTGATCATGTGAAGGGAAGGCATGACACCTATTCCGTGAATGTGGGGAAATTGGCTCATGTTCTGGAGCCACACAACTCAGTGTGACCTAGATTTGGCCTGGAGCCTTATCTCATCAGGGTGGGATCACTGAAATTAAGGAGGATGGGGCTAGTGGATCTCTGGTGAGAGGATGATGCCATTCTGGCTTAGGAGAAGGGAGGGAGTGTCCCTTGTCTTACAGCCACATAACCCAGTCTAGATTCTGCCTGGAACTTGGCAGGGTAACTCCACCAGAAATTGGGAGTGTGGGGTCCCTGGGAGCCTGGAGAGTAGGGCTAGCAGATCTCCCTTGATGGGGTAGCACCAGTCAGGTTCATGGGAATGTGGGAGGGAGGGAATGGATCCAGCCCTGAAACTACACACCTCAGTCACTGACAACTCTTGGGTCAGGCCATACCTCTACACCTCAGCCCAGGCAGCTGAGTCCTCAGCAGGGTGCTAGCTCTGCAGGGTAGAGCCACAGAGAGACTGAGGCTATTTTATTTCCCCAGGCTGATGTTGTATGAAGGGGAGTGCACCACCCAAGAAAAATGTTATCTGCTGTGTGAAAGAAGGACTCTGCACAGGGATCCTGATAACTGTCCCTTCAGCTATTTCTCCAGAGCCACAAACTCTAGTTTTTCCTCATAAACTCTAGTCTGCTCTTCCCTCTCTCACCCAAAACCCAGGGTGAGGGCTGCAAATGAGATTTTGTGCATTGGCTTTTTAAAAAGGCTCTTATCTCTCCCTGGTGGACAGAATTCCCACTGATTTTCATAGCCAAATGTTATGTGGGCATCTCTTCCTGGCTCTAGTGCTCTGGGTTGGGGAGTCTGGCTTTAGGTTGAGACCCCTCACTTCTCTGGGGGGAACCTTTGCAGTTGAGATAACCCTCAAGAATCTCAGCTGTCATCCATAGGAGTGGGGCCAGCCCTTTTTGCATCTCCACCCTTGATACCAGTCTTAATGTGGCTTCTTCTGTAAATCTTTTGCTATAAGACTTCTCTTCAGCTAGTCTTCAGTTGGTTGTTCAGTTGATTGTTGTGTATTTTAGTGCAATTTCAGTTTGGTCCTGGAGGAGGTGAGTGTAACATCTTGGATCCTCTTGTGCTTTCATTTTAATTTTTTCTTTTACATACTTTGAATTAAATTTATTCTTATTTTTCTAGTTTCTTCAGTTGGAAAGTTAGATAATTAAATGTAGACCTTTATTCTTTTCTAATGTAATGCATTCAATGCTATAAATTTTTCCATAAACACTAGTTTTGTTGCATCCCACTAATTGTGTTTATTCTATTTATATTCATTTAGTTCAAAATATTTAAAATTTTTTCTTAAGATTTCTTCTTTGACCCATATGTTATTTATAGGTCTGTTTAATCTGCAAGTGTTTTGAAGTTTTCCAGAAATCTTTTGATGTTCTGATGTTTTTCTGATGAATTGTAAAAGTTCTTTATGTATTCTGGACACTAGGCTCAGAATTTCAAATATTTTCCCCATCCTGTAGTTTATCTTTCTTGATAATGTCCTTTGATGGAAAAAGGGTTTTAAAATTTCAATAAAGTCTGATTTATCTATTTTTTTTCTTTAGTTGTGTGTTTGTTTTTTTTTTTTTTTTGGTCATATCAAGGAATTTATTGCCAATTTCAATGTCATAAATACTTACCCCTATTTTTTTCTAAGAGTTTTATGGTTTTAGCTCTTATATTTAGGCCCCTGATGCATTTGAATTAATTTTTACATGATGTAAGGTAGGCATCCAATTTCATTCTTTTATAAGTAGCTATCCAGTTGTCCCAGCACCATTAATTGAAATAGTCTGTTATTTTCTCAGTTAAAAGATAACCAATTGACAATATATTTATTGGTTTATATCTGGACTCTCTATTCTGTTCTTTTGGTCTATATGTCTAAATATTTTAGGTTATTACCACATTGTTTTGATTACTATAGTTTTGTAATAAGTTTTAAAATCCGGAAATATGAGTCCTCTAACTTAGTTCTTTTAAAATATTATTTTGACTATGAAGGGCCCTTGCAACTTTATATGAATTTGAGTACTTACTTTTCTATTTCTAGAAAAAAAAATGCCATAGAAATTTTGATACAAATTTTACTGTGTATAGATTACTTTTGGGTAACATTGTCATCTTAACAATAAGTCAGTCTCCTGATACATGAACATAAGATATTATTCTATTCATTTAAGTCTTCTTTAACTTTTGTCAGCAAAATTTTGTAGTTTTCAGAGTGTAAATTTTGGGCTGTTTTGATAAATGTATTGCAAAATATTGAATTATTTTTGATACTATTGTAAGTGGCCTTTTTTCTTAGTTTCTTTTTGGGGTGTTCATTTCTGTTTATTTTGTATGTTGATCCTGCAACCTGCAACTTTGCTGAATTGGATTACCTCTAGTAAGGTTTTTGTGATTATTTGGAATTTCTAGAAGTAGAATCATGCCATCTTCAGGTAGAGATGGAGCTACTTTTTCCTTTCCAATTGGATGCTTTTCATTTAATTTCTTTTTCTTTTTCTTTCTTTCTTTCTTTTTTTTTTTGCACAACTGTGCTGGCTATACATACTTTTCTGCCAACTGTTAAAAGCAGCAGTGAAAGTGGGCATCCTGTTCTTGTACCTGATCATAGAGGGAAAGTTTTCAGTCTTTCCCAGTTAAGTATGATATTGACAGTGAGTTTCATAAATGTCTTTTATCTAGTCAAGGGAGTATTTTTGTATTCCTAATTTTATGAGTGTTCTTTTCATGAAAGGATGTTGGAATTTGTCAAATTTTTAAAAATTTTAATAAAAATTATCAGTTTTTTTGTTTATTTTCTTTATTTTTGTATCTACTCATGTGATGTATTACATTGATTAACTTTTCTATGTTCAACCAAACTTGCATACAGGAAATAAATTACTTATTTGGTAATTGTGTATAATATTTTTTTATTCTTATGTATTCAGTTTGCAAGTATTTCATTGAGGATTTTTGCATCTATATTCGTAAGAGCTATTGATTGGTCTTTAATTTTCCTCTCTTGTGATATATTTAGTATCAGGGTATTCATAGAATAAAGTAGGAAGTGTTCCTCCTCTTTAATTTTTGGAAGATTTTTAGAAGGATCAGTGTTAGTTTTTTAAATGTTTGGTAGAATTCACTAGTGAGGCCACCTCATCCTAGACTCTTCATTTTGGGGAGGATTTGACTATTAATTTAAGCTCTTATTTGTTTTAGGACTATTTTTATATTCTATTTCTTTTTGAGTCTCTTTTATTAATTGTGTGTTTTTAGTAATTTTTCCATGTCATCTAGGTTATTTAATTTGGTGATGTACAATTGTTCATAGCATTCTCTTATAATCATTTTTTCTTTTTATAAGATCAGCAGTAATTTTTCCAGTTTCTTTTCTGGTTATAATTACTTGCATTGTATCTTTTCTTATTTAGTTTTTTTTGTTTTATTAATTTTGTTGATTACACTTAGTAGTAATGAGTTTTTTCTTTTCTTCATAAAGTTTCAAGTTAAGAAAGAAACTTTTAACTTGTAGCAAGAACTTTAACTTATCCTATATAATAAAAGGCTAATATGCAAATAGACCAAACGGTGGAACAACTGGAACAACCGAACAACTAGTTCCTATGATGTGCGCTGACAACCAGGGGGCGTGTGTGGAACAAGGCAGGCATCGGCTGTGGTGGGATGGTAGAGCAGGTGAGTAGGGGCACCAGACCAAGGCAGGGTGCCAGTCACTGTCCTCAGTGCAAGCCTCTGGTGGTTACTGAAAATTCTTTGCTCTCGCATGCCACGGTTCCACCCAGCACATGCATCTGCTGCTGGCACTAGCCCCACTCACACCCGCTGCTGGCCTGGAACTGCTGCTCACACCCACTGCCGGTGCCCAATGCCAGTCCAGATCGCTCAGCGCCATCAGTGGGTGAGAGTGGTGGCTGCTGGCCCTGATCACCCCTGAGGGCTTCTCCACCTCCCCCTGCTCCTGAGGCATGATCGGGGCAGCAGCCGCCGCTCGCACCCACTGCTGATGCTGGACCCAATCGCTCCATGCTGTCAGCAGGTGCAAGCAGGGCTAGCGCCATCAGCATGTGGGAGCGGCGGCGGCAGGAGCAGGGCTGTTGGCAGACAGGGGACTGGGGGCTGTGGCAGGAGGGCCGGGCGGGGGTGCGGAGGATTGGCTAAGACCTGCCTCTGTGCCTACTGCAGCCTTGTAGCCCATAGTTCCTTTCAAGGTGCACGAATTCGTGCACTGGGCCCCTAGTTGGATATAATTATTTGCAATTATTTTTTGTAAGGTTGAATTTCTCAAGACTCATGTGTAGACAAAAAAAAAATTCTACTTGCCTCCTAACATACTACAGAGATAACTATCATTGAACATAGTCCGACGATATTATCCAGTTTATTAGGTCATATGACTAGGTTTCTTTTTTCTTAGATATTACCTGCAATGTTCAGAAATATGGGAAAACAAACAAAAAAGAAAAAAACAAAATACCCATTTGCTTAGTTTTCTTGTGATGTCCAGGTCCAGGTTTATTAACACCTTTTTCTTTATTTTCAATCATCATGCCACATATGATTAATAAAGTTGGACAGGCCTGTGTTGTTGCTCAAGCTCTGCTACATAATATAAAGTCTTTTTTTGACTAAGTAATTGCAGCATATGTTTGTGGTATAATAGTTAAAGATCTCAATTCTGGAAGGTCTCTTTGGGTTCAAATCCTGATTTTTTTTTTTTTTTTTACTACTCACTGTGTATTATTAGGCCAATTACTTAATCTCTTCTATCAATTCCCTCATATTCAAAATTTGGTTCTTAAAAGTCACCTACTTCATAGAGCTTTCTGTGCATTAAACAAGATAATCTACATAAAGTTCCCGACACATAGAAGGGTTCAATAAATGTTTTTCGTCATTATTATTTTATCAACTATCAAAAGTCTCAAATTACTTATCTCTAAATTAAAAATAATAATAGTACCCACCTCGTAACACTGTGAATTGTTTTGCTTATCTATTACTGTGTAACAGACCCACTCTAAACTTAGTAGCATAAAGCGAATACCACTTATGTTCCTAGGAGATGTGGGGTAGGAATTCAAATAAGGCGAAAGTTCTCAGCTAGGGAGACTCAGAGGCTGAAGTTGAAAAATCCTGAAGGCATCTTTACTCATAGGACTTCCACCTACATTTAAATCGCTCAGAGGGTGGGCTCAGATGCAGCTGTCTACTAACATGCCTACATTTGGCATCTCCATGAGGCTTGGGCTTCCCACTGAATGGGAGCACGGTTTTAAGAGAAGATGTTCTAATAGGGAGTAATCAAAGAGACCAATACTGCAGTTGTGTGTTCTGTAGAACCAGCTTCAGAAGGCATGCAGCGTCCACTCTGCCTCAATCAATTGGTTGCAAATGAGTGACTAAGACCAGTTCAGATTGAAGATGAGGGTATTTAGATGCCACCTCTTGATGGAACAGTGGCTATAGCGCACTAAAAAAAGTGCATGAAGGATGGGTGACCACATTGTGACCATCTTTGGAAAGTATAATATGTCACAAACAATGAATGCTATGATTTTATATTTTAATATTTAATAATAACTAAACACCCCAGTTTCCCAATGTCAATGTCACATAACAGATTTTGAGAAAGCTAACCAATACATCTGTCATCCTTAATCTCTCTCTCTCTCTCTCTCTCTCTCTCTCTCTCTCTCTCTAATATCTCCTCCCCCAACCCGTGTGTGTGTGTGTGTGTGTGTGTGTGTGTGTGTTTTAAGGAAAAAGATTGGTTGAGCGATTTATGGCAACATAGCCTCATGTAGCTTTTCTTAATGGAATAGATGTCTGGCAGCATTTTCTACAAAGTTAATGTTTCTAGAAGTAAATTGGAGAGAAGACACCCTTGTTGATGTGCTCCTTTCTTGTCCATTGAGAAAATAATTGTTCACTTCTTCCTTACAAGCATCCCCAGTGGGAGTCATAGATGACTTGGGTGATGGGAAGTATTTACAAGTGTTTTCTCTTTGCCCCCTTGGAAATATTCTGGGATATTTCCATAATCCTTCAAATGAGCTTGGCAAAAGCAGAAGAGCAAAGGGTTTTCATGCATAGAGTTGGAATTGTATGTTAAATTGTCCGCAGAAATGAGAGTGCTAGTTATAGTAAAGTAGTCCTCAAAAACTCTCAGCCAGCTGCCCAGTAGTTTTGATGTTTTTGAACAGCCTCTTTCCAAATACCTTGCCCTGAAGTTTGCCAATGCACACTATTTATTATACATTCTGGAGTTCACTAAAGGTACATGTTGCTTTCTGGGTAATTACATTTTCATCCTATCTCAGGCGCACCAATGCCTAATTTAAAATCCATCTGTTTTGAAGGAAATCTCCTTTGCCCTGAACATTTCCATTGCCATTAGTTGTCTGTGAGGGATTTGGGAAGGAAAAATGGCTTGTTGTGCCTGCCGGCGGATGTGTCCCCCACGTGTGAACCACTGTTGGAGTCAAAGCAGAAATGGCAAAGTGCAGGTTAAGTACATTCCATTTTCTGTTGAATCACCACATAATGGCTGGGATATTTATATCTCATGTCCACATTTTATGAGGCTTTGGCAGGATAGGAGGGGGCCAGGAGAAAGAACAAATTTTTCTTGCAGAGATGGCTATAAAGCAGTCACATACAGCTATTACTTGATATATTTAAATTTTCAGATTGTTCCTGTTAAAAAATATTTATGACACTTGTTAAAGATGGCAAGGAAGACTTTATTTAAGGGGGCTACTACAATAGAGTTCTGTGGCAGGGAGAGAGAGCAGGCTCAACTCTGAATACAAGAAAAAGTGGGGATTTATAGCCAAGTAGCAGGGGAGAGGGGTTCCATGGGTGGGAAAGTACTAAGATGTACAGTACTTTGCTAAATTGACTTAAGAGGATTTTAGGCAGGCCAGGGTGATATGATATCAGGAGCAAGGGGTTTTTGCTAAACTGATTCAACGTATTCTTGCTAAAACTGGAATAAACAGGCCAAAGACAGAGTTCAAGGTCAAAGCCTAAGAAGAAGGAGGACTCACAGGAACCTGACTCAAGTTCAGTCATGGAAAGTCTTTGTCAATCTCAAAATACGTTCTTCAGGATAGCTTACTCTACCAAACTAAGTCTTACTTAAATTTTGATGACATTGCATGGCTAATCAAAAAGCAAATTATCCTAAAGGTGAGAATATTATTTTGGTAAAATCTCTCTACTTCCTTTAACCCAGGTTTGTTGATAGGGTTATTTTTTCACATTCCACATGGATTTCACATTCTAAATTTTTAAAGTAATTTTTGTTTTTATTATAGACACCCATTAATTAATTAATTAAAAAGTTGAATTTCTATTAAATAGATTGAGGTCTTGGTGTCCTGGATGGTGGAGTGAAAATCTAGGTGAGCTTATTCTCCCTGTAAAATAAAGAAAACACAGGCAAAACAACTGAAATCAACCATTTCAGAAATCTGTCAGTTAACCCAAATCATAGAGCTTAAAACTGTATTTTCCATAGAAACTACTGTTCTATGGTAAAACACAGGTGACCCTGGGTAAAGCAGCAGGGCCTGTGTCATTTTTAGTTGCTTTATTTCTGTCCCCTCGCCTGCCCTGCTCAGTGACATGAGAGTCAAAGCTGGTAGCTAGGCCAGCAATGGAGAGATCTGACAGTGAATGGAGAAGCACTAAATGTACCATCCAGAGAGAGCAGGAAAATTTGCCTGACTTAAGGGTTCCCAGGGAATCAGTATGTTCAGAGTGTGGGAGCTAAGTGATTTGACTCAGGTCTTAGCTCAGAAAGATGGCAGGGGACCTACCTTCATAGTTAAACAATGCAAACTGCTGTCAACATCTTAGCTGCCTATGGCTATGATATCATTGGGGATAAACTAGAGCACAGCTGAGAATGTAAAGGGTCATGCTGGAGAAAAACATAACCCATGGAAACTTAAAAGCGTCAACATGTTCTTGGGGACATATAAGACTGTGCTTCTATGTAAGGCTGTGTACCTGACTAGGATAGATCGGGGAAGGGGTGGGAAGCAACAGACACTCACCTCTGGCTGACCTCAAGGCCCTGAGCAAGTGCAAGTGAAAGCTAAGGCTGTCTTGTAAACTGCCTGAAGTTTTAAAGCATGCTTTCCTATACAGACAGCCTTGGCAGGGGGCAAAAAGGAAGTTATAAAAACAAAACAAAACGAAAAACTGCTGATCATCAAATTATACTGACCCAGGTGCAATTTTTAGAAAGTCAGGCCTAAAAATTAAAACAAGAACTTAGAAGAAAAAAGATAGTTGAAGACTCAGAGAGGCTACACATAGAAAGAAATACTGAATTAGTCACTAAATACGTAAAAGTTACTAAATAAATAAGCAGCAACAAGAAAAAGAACAACAAAAATCAAGCAACAAACCAGCCATAACAACAAATGTAGAAGAATTTGTTATCAGAAGAAATTGTTACCACATCTACACTAATAAAAGAGTAAGATACAAATTGGCCATACATTCATGACACCCACCAGCCAATCAGGAGTGAGTATGCAAATTAACCCAACAAAGATGGTGGGTTAATTTGCATACACAGGCGCTGAGTGGCCAGGGGTGGGGAGGGATGCTTGCGTTGTCGCCATGGTGACAAAGCAGGCGTTCCACACCACCCCAGCCGCTTGGGGCCTCTGGGCAGCATGGGAAGGCAGAAAGGCGGCTCCAGGCAGGAGTGAAAAGGCAGCTCTGGCTGGAGCAAAGGCGGTGCTGGCAGCCAAGGGAAGGAAGGCCCATTCTTGCACGAATCTTCGTGTATCGGGCCTCTAGTATTATATAAAACTAGTAGCCCTGCGCACAAATCCGTGTGCCAGTAGCTCTCTGCCGCCCTCCTGTAGCTCTCCGCCCACAGCCCTGCCCTCCTGTAGCTCCCCCCACCCCTCCTCATAGCTTGCTGCCCTACCCCATCCTGTAACTCTCTGCCTCCTGCTTGCGTGCTGCCCTGCCCCCTCCTGTAGCTTTCTGCCTCCCTCTTGCTTGCTGCCCTTCCCCCTCCTGTAGCTCTCTGCTGCCTGCTTGTAGCCAGTAGCTTGCTACCACCCTCCTGTAGCTCCCCCCGCCCCCCTGACCCCCCACAGCTTGCTGCCCTGGCCCCTCCTGTAGCTCTCTGCCTCCCACTTGTAGTTCGCTGCCCCACTCTCCTGCAGATTCATGATCCGGTCATTACACGGTCGATCATTATGCCTTACAGCGTAATGGATAATTAGCATATTCCTCTCTTATTATATAGGATGTCCAATTTTCAATGAAAAAAATTACAAGACATATAAAGAAAAAGTAACTATGTAACATACACAATAAAAAAAGGCAGCCTACATAAAATTCCCCTCATAGACCTTGTTGAAAAAGATTTTAAGTCAGGTATAAATATTCCCAAAGAATTAGATAAAATGCACCTAAAGAATTAAGGAAGTATGGCAACAATGTCTCACCAAATACAGAATATCAATAAAGATATAGAAATTATAAAAACGAATTACAGTTATGCACTGCTTAATGATGGGGATACATCAGAGAAAGGCGTTGCTAGGTGGTTTTGTCATTGTGCAAACATCATAGAGCAGACTTCTACAAAAGTAGATGGTGTAGCTCACTACACAGTAGGCTCTATGGTATAGCCTATTGCTCCTAGGCTACAAATCTACACAGCAACTGTAACACCATGGTAAGTATTTGTGTATCTAAACATAGAAAAGGTACAGTGAATATATGGTATAAAAGATGGTATACCTGCATAAGGTACTTTTCATGAATGGAGTTTGCAGGACTGGAAGTTGCCCTGGGTGAGTTAGTGAGTGACCAAGGAGTGAATATGAAGGGCCAGGGCATTACTGTCCACTACTACAGACATTACAAACACTGTCCCACAAGCTCTCCCCTGCTTCCTCTGAAAGTTCAAAAGGAGACCATCAAAGCTGTCCACGCTGCTCCACAAACAGGGATGTGGGCTGGACTGACTGGACACATTGAAGAGAAACTGGCTGGGTAAGACACAGACCACCATAATAGTGACTGTCAGGAGGGAGTGAAAGGGGACTTGAGCATCAGTAAGAATGAGAAATCAAAATGGAAATCTTTTTAAAGTGGAAAGATAAAGAATGCTGTTTAACATGGAAAGGATGTAAAACTGAGGACTCACAACTTTAACTTTGGAAATTTGCTTTTGCCATTGACCATAATCGGCACAAAAAACTCTCTCTCGCATTGAAATTATGGGGGAAATAGAACTTATCTATGATTTACATTATTAAAACCTGGAAATGTTTCAAAAGTACAGGGACAGGCTGGCTCCCCACTATGACAGAAAGCCTTAACTGAAGTGGCTGTGCATTGAATACTGGTTAAGATAGCTCCTGTGGACCTGTGTTTTTGTACAGCATCGTAGGTCCTCAACAAACAATTTACAGCAATGTACTCTGAAGACATTAATATTATCTTAAATTATAAAATATCATAATTTTATCATTAAAAGATCTGGAAGGGCTATAGCACACTCAAAACGTGAGTGTTGTGGGGAGAGGGTCCTCTGTGTTGAAGCAGATCATTGGCTGATGGACACAAATCTGTGCACTGAAGGTGGAGGTGCTGTGAACGAGAGGGAATCTATTGTCAAGCCACACAGATATTGCTCTTATCAGAGAAAACAATTCCTCCTGAACCACATATCCTTCATTTTGTTTTAGAGGAAATTCAACTTTATTATAATTTTATGGGGGTCCCATCATATATGTGGTTTGATGTTGACCAAAATGTTATGTAGTGTATGGCTGTATACATAAAAATAGAGAACACTGATAACTATACAGTGAAAGATAACTATATTATGAAAGATAGTATAAATATGTTTCTGTTTGTAACTCTTCTGTTAATTTTTAAAGATAACTGCACAAAGCAATAATTTAAAAAAACAAACCTGTGTTGGTTGGCTTGAGATATACAAAATATGTAATTTGAATAATAGTAGTAGTAGAGAAGAGAGAAAAGGACCAGAGATTTATTGGAGAAATTTTTATATATTATTAAAATGAATGATAAAAATTAATGATAAAATTATGATATTTTATAATTTAAGATACTAATATTAATGTCTTCAGCAGCAACTAAGAATATACTAAAATATGTAGTAAAAGAAAACAGAAGAATTCAAAAGGTACACTAAAATTTCTATTTCACCAAAAAGACCTTAATCAAGGGGTAGAATAACAGCAACAAAAATCATGACATATGGAAAATGAATAACAAAGTGGCATATATATATCTTTCTTTATCAGTAACCACATTAAATATAAATAGCTTATAAACTCAAATAAAAAATTAGAGATAGGCATTAGAATAAATTAACAAGTATACTGAAAGTAAAGAAAAGGGAACCCTAGTACCCTGCTGGTGGGAATGCAGATTGGTGCAGCCATTGTGGAAAACAGTATGGAGTTTCTTCAAAAAATTAAATATGGAACTTCTAATTGACCCAGTGATCCCACTTCTAGGTATATATCCTAAAAAAACCTGAAACACCAATCAGTAAGAATTTATGCATCCCTATATTCATAGCAGTGCAATTTACAATAGCTAAGATCTGGAAACAGCCCAGGTGCCCACCAGTAGATGAGTGGATAAAAAAGCTGTGGTACATTTACACCATGGTACACTATGCAATAGTAAAAAAGAAGGATCTCTTACCCTTTGAGACAGCATGGAGGGACCTGGAGAGTACTATGCTAAGTGAAATAAGCCAGTCAGAGAAGACAAGTATCACATGATCTCACTAACATGTGGAATCTAATGAACAAAATAAGCTGATAAAAAAAAAAATAGATCCAGAAACATAGAAGCATGGAACAGGATGTGGAGTCTCAGAGGGAAGGCAGGGGTAGGTGGGTGAGTGGGAAGAGATCAACCAAAGAACTTGTATGCATATATGCATAACCCATGGACACAAACGAGAAGGCCTGGGGTGGGGGGCAGGGCTGGGCTATAAAGGGTCAATGGGGAAAAAAGAGGACACATGTAATACTTTCAACAATAAAGATTTTAAAAAATAATAATACATTTAAAAAAGAGAAATAGATATATCATGCAAAGTATAACCAAAAGAGAGAGTGGCTATATTAATACTATACAAATAGAATTTAAGGGAAATTGTTGCTAGAGACAAGAAGGACATTTTATTATAATAAGAGGCTTATTTCATAAAATATAGGAATTATAAACATATATGTACCTAACAACAGAGCTCTGAATTACTTATAAACCAAAATGTACAGAATTGAGTGGAAAAACAGATAATTCCCCAATAATAGTTGGAGACTCATTACCCCATTTTCAATAATAAATGGAAAATTAGGAAGAAGATCAAAAATAGACATCTTAACACAATAAAAGAATTAAACAATAGTATAAATCAATTAGATGTAATAGATAACTATGAAACACTTCACCCCCCCAAAAAATACATGTAATTTTCAAGTGCACAAGTAGCATTTTCCAGAATTGCTATGGTCTAAAATGCTTGTGTTTCCTTAAGATTCCTATGTTGAAATACTACTCCTTCCCCAAATCATAATAGTAGTAGGTGGGGCCTTTGGGAGGTGCTCAAGTCACAAGAGTGGGGCCCTCATGCATGTGACTCATGCCTTGTTAAAGAGGATCCAGACTGCTGCCTTGCTCCTTTCAGCAGGTAAGCATTCAGGAAGAAGGCACCAGCTGTGAAACAAGAAGAGGGCTCTCGGAAAACGAGACCATGCTGGCACCTTGATCTTGGACTTCCCAGCCTCCAGAACTGGAGGAAATACATTTATGTTGTTGTAAGCTATTCAGTCAGTAGTATCTATAATAATAAAAACTTAATATGCTAATTAGACTGGACGTCCTTCCGGGACGAAGTGGGGCTGCGAGGGCCGAGTCCCTTGCACAAGTTTCGTGCCTCGGGCCTTTAGTTTTATTATAGAAATCCAAACAAACCAAGGCAATAATAGACTGTGTGTTAGGTTAGAAAACAAGTTTCAATACAATAAGAAGATTGAAATCTTAGTTTTCTTTTTAAGTTACAAATATTGATATGATGATTCTAAAATTTCTATGAAAATGCTGAAGACCCAGAATAACCAAAACAAAAAATAGACTAAAGGCTTCAACATTTGTCAGATAAGAGTGCAGTCAGGTATAGCCTTGAGAATTTTATCTATTTATTGGAAGATCTAAGGGTTTTATGTGAATATTATTATTTTATACAATTAGGAAGATAAAACTTACGATTGATGATGCTGTTTAGAATTTACTGTTATTTAAAATAACTTCTAAGCTTTCATCTGTTTTATTAATAACAGCTACAATTTAGTAAATATTTAAGGTATTTCCTCATCCATAAAATTACAATTAGATCCTGCCTCATGGGGATGTCACCAGGACTGAATTAGATTATACATGTTGTATATAAACGAACATGATGGTTAATGGTTACCATCATGTATGACACATAATAAAAAGGACAATTGATGACAGTTACCATCATTATCATTATCACCATTGCATAGCCCACTTCTGAAAATAACATTTATTACTTATAGAGGGACATTGATAATGTAGAGAAAATCCAACAAAATAAACTGTATTGAACATACCTTTGCTTTTAAAACATTGGCTTGTGACATAAGGAAAACAAATAATCCAAGTAACATTAGTACATACAATTCTCAGAGTATCTGTGGTAGGCAGAATAATGCCCTTCCCAAGGACATACTCTCCTATGCCCTGAAACCTGAGTATGTGTCACCTAACATGGCAAACGGGACGTTAAAGATATGATTAAGATTATGGACCTTGAGCCCTTGGCTCAGTGGATAGAGCGTTAGCCTGTAGACTGAAGGGTCCCAGGTTCGATTCCGGTCAAGGGCATGTACCTTGGTTGCGGGCACATCCCAGTGCGGGGTCTGCAGGAGGCAGCTGATGGATGTTTCTCTCTCATTGATGTTTCTAGCTCTCTATCCTTCTCCACTCTGTAAAAAATCAATAAAATACATTTAAAAAAAAAGATATGGACCTTGAGAGAGTCAGATTATTCTGTGTTATCTGGCTGGGCTCAGTTTAATTACATGAGTCCTTAAAGGTGGAAAAGAGAGGCAGAAAAGTGGGTCAAAGAGACAGAACATGAGAAGGACACTACCCACCAGCATGTTGGCTTTCATAATGGAGGAAAGTGGCCACAAGCCAAGGCATGCAGCTACCTCGAGGAGTTCGGGTTACTTTCAGGGTATAGCCAGCAAAACAATAGGGACCGAGGTCCTGCAGCTGCAATAAACACAGCTCTCCCACAATTTGAATAAGCAGGAAAGAGATGATCCCTCCAAAAGGCAGGGAGCCTGCTGCTATCTTGATTATCCTTTGGTGAGTCTTGTACCAGACTCTGATCTACAGAACAGTAAAATAATAAATATATATTGTCTGAGATACTAAATTTGTGGAAATTTGTTAGGGCAGCAACAGGAAGCTAATCCCCAGTCAAAAATAAAAGATGTTCCCTCAGAGAGCAGAGAATTCCCTGTCACTGGACAGAAAAGAGGAAAAGAACTAATATTTTGGAGATCTCCTATGAGCCATATAGTATTTTACTTTCTACTTTAAACCTCAAAATAACCAAGTGAACTATACACTATTCCCATGTAATGAATGTAAGCAGGTTCAGAGAGGAAGATTAGTAAATTATGCAATTAAACTGAGATCTTCCTGACTCCACAGTTCATGTTGTGAGTAGTTTATCACTCTACCTCCCCTGTGCTTGAAATATTTAGGGGGATTTTGTTGCAGAGACTAAAGCAATAACTGGGGGGTTAGACTTCTAGCTCTGAGACCACTTTTCAAGATAATAGGTTTTTCCCTTGACTTACCACAGAGAACTTGGCTTTGTATCAGTGAAACCCTAAAGCTTAAATTTCACCCTGGGGCTTAAAGCTAACTTTCTCTCGCTCCACCCCACATGCTGATGCTATTCAAACTGTTACATCTGAATATTTAAGAGATTCAAGTCACATGTAAGAACACAAATGCGCTCTTAACAATAGGAAAGCCTTGCTTAATAATTTCCCTCAGAACCATCCAGATTGCTAGACAAGGAGTATTTCCAGTGGAAAGGGATACGTGATTGCATCTTTCTAATAATATCTTTTGGCTTCATCTAATCTTCGGGATCTTTCCTTATTCTGGAAGCTGGCCCAATGTTATTGTTTCACTTATGAGAAAGCTCAGAACTTGGCCCCTCTAAATCTGTCTGAGGCAGGCTGTTTTATCAAAAAGTCTTTACAAAACACCAAGGTCAAACCCAAGGGATATGGACTGACCACGTGGGGAATGCAGAAGACACTCTTGGAAAATACAGGTTTGGGTTCTGTGAGGTTCCATTTATGTTCATACCGCCTGCTGTCACAGGAGAAGCCTATCCTGTAATCACAAATGACAGAAATAGCTGGCCCTATGTCTTCATTTTGCCCTCATACCTGGTCTAACTCATCATAAAATAGGGAACAGGTTCAGAGGGACCTTAACCTTTCCTTTAGTGAAAATAAGGGGCCAGATCCCATTCCCACCTGTCTTTGTTCTTGGTCTTCAGAAACCGTCTCCCCAAGTAAATAACTTCAGGGAGCATCTGATCCTTTGATTTAGACCCTGCAATGATGTGAAATGCTGACTTTGTTTCCATGCACACCCACTAAAAGTTTTTTATACAGACTTTCCTAAAGTATGATATTTATGTCCTTAGTGAGCCTCAAGATGATTTTACTTGGTATTCCAAATTCATATTTTTATTTCAATAATTAGTAGATTGTAATATACTTATATATTTATTTTAATTTTTAAAATAAATTTTAACTAGAATATCAAAATAATAGTTTAACTAATTTAGCTTAGAATGAGTTTTAAAGGAGTATAAAGAAAATGCTTTTGCATTCATCCATGAAGTAGTGACTCTCATTATTCATGCCATATAAAACTATATGTACCCATCAATAGACAAACGGATAAAGATGCAATACATATATACAATGGAATATTACTCAGCAATAAAAAGAATGAAATCTTGCCATTTGTATAACATGAATGAAACTAGAGGGTATTATACTAAGTAAAAAAAGTCAGACAAAGACAAATACCATATGATTTATTTACATGTGGAATCTAAAAAGCAAAATAAAGTGAGAAACAACTCATAGATACAGAAAATAAACTGATGTTTTCCTGATGGGAGTGGGATTTGGGGATGGGTGAAAAAGGTGAATGAGATTATAAGTACAAATTGCCAGTTACAAAAATAGTTGTGGGTATGTAAAGTACAGCACAGGAAATATAGTCAATAACATTATAAAAACTATGTATGGTGCTACATAGTTATACAAATGGGATACTACACTTATTGTGGTGATCATTTTATAAGATACTCAATTTTCTAATCACTATGTTGTGTACCTGAAACAAATATCATATTATATGTCAACTGTATTTGAAAAAACTAAAGCAGGCAAAATATATGAAATGTCTGCTTTTAGACACTGGACAGCACATGAGGCTATCATACCTGAGTAAAAAGAAATAAAGATCTTTAGCCCAATGATCACCCTGGCCTTTTGCCTAGAGGTAAGTTCTATACCACAATACAGGAAGGAGAAATTCAAACAAAGCCTGGTGGCCTCTTCGGTTTATGAGTTATAGCTCAGAGTTCAGAAAGACTGAAACAGCTAAGATTTGTGGGACAGAGTACCATAGAGTACAGAATTACATAGTAAAAGAGCTCTAGAAGGCTGCACGGAGTCTTTGGGTGGACACCAATATAAATTTGCATGTGGCAAAACTTTATAAGGACAGGAGACAACTACTGAGAAAGAAAGAAAGGAAAAAAAAAAGGAAGACTGTAGGCTAAACAACCCCTAGAGCGAAGGTAGATGGGTTATTTACTAGAAATTCCCAAAGGCTCACCCTAGTAGTAGGACTAAAGCATTTCTTTAATAAACTAAAGTCCTCAAGTCTGCCCTAGAAAAACTTAAAAAATAAGATCTGAAGGGATTGAACTACTCCATAAATAATTTAACTGCCTTAACAGAAAGAGTTGACACTCATTAGAGAAATACAACAAAATCCAGAGAACTAAAAAACAAAATCCAAAATGTCTGACACCCAATAAAAATTATAAGACATGTATAGAAGCAAAAATTTTGATTCATAATCAGAAGAAAAAAAGTAATAAATATATGAGTATGTCATCATAGATGATGAAAATAGCAGAGGAGGGCATTAAAACAAATATTATAAATATGCTCAATGTGATAAAAGGTTTAAAGGAAATGTGATCATGATGTGAGATACAAAATAGAACTAACTGGAAATTCTAGTCATGAAAAAGACAGTATAAGAAATGAAATATATACTTGGTGGTATAACTGCATTTTAGACACTGCAGAATAAAAGATCAATACATTTGAAGAAAAGTACCAGGTAAGAAATATATGGCGACAGGAGAAGCTTTGCCTTTGGGTGGTGGACATGCAATATACAAATGATGTATCAGAGAATTGCACACATGAAACCTATGTAATCTTATTAGCCAATTCACAGCAATAAAATTATTAAAAAAGGAAAATCACATCAAGGCATATGATAATCAAATTGCAGATAACCAGCTATACAGAGAAATTCCTAAAAGGCAGGGATGAAGGGATTACATGCATAGTACCAACAATAAAAATAATAGCAGATTTCTTGTCAGAAGCTATACAAGCCAAAATGCAATGAAACAACATTTTTTGGGGGTACTTAAAGAAAAAGTAAAAGTTTCAATTTATAACACTATATCCTACATTTTTTAAGTTTAATGGTGTAATGAAAACATTTTCAAATAAACAATAGCTAAGGAAATTTGTTGCCAACAGACCAGATCAACACTTTGAAAATTAGGTATAAAGTTACAGTGTGACCCAGCAACTCTTCTTCTGGGTGTTTATTCAACTGAACACCTAACCTGGCCAGGGCCTCTGCCCATTTTTAATTGGATTATTTGTTTGATTGTATGAATTCTTTATATATATATTTAAATCGTAAACCCTTATCAGAGCTGTTGTTTGCAAATATCTTTTCCCATTCCATTGGTTGCCTTTTCATTTTGTTGGTGGTTTCTTTTGCTGTACAGAAGTTTTCTAGCTTAATATAGTCCCACTCATTTATTTTTGCCTTCAATTCCTTGCCTTTGGAGCTAAATTCATTGTATCCTCTTAAGTGTATTGTGGGATTTATAAATATCTATAATAACAAAAGTGTAATATGCTAATTAGACTGGACAGCTGAACGACCTTCCAGATGTCATTTCAGATGCTTTTCCAGACAAAGCCGTGGCAGCAGAGGCCAAGGCAGAGGCAATTAAGGGCAATGAAGCAGGCAGGTGGAGTGGTTAGGGGTGATCAGGCAGGCAGGCAAGTGGATTGGGGCGATCAGACAGGCAGGCAAGTAGATTGGGATGATCAAGCAGGCAGGCAGAGCAGTTAGGGGTGATCAGATAGGCAGGTGAGTGGTTAGGGTGATGAGGCAGGCAGACAGAGTGGTTAGGGGTGATGAGGCAGGCAGGCAGAGTGGTTAGGGGTGATGAGGTAGGCATGCAGAGTGGTTAGGGGCAATGAGGCAGGCAGGCAGAGTGGTTAGGGGCAATGAGGCAGGCAGGCAGGTGAGTGGTTAAGAGCCAGCGGTCCCGGATTGCAAGAGGGTGCAGGCCGGGCTGAGGGATCCCCACCCACCCCCATGCATGAAATTCTTGCACTGGGCCTCTAGTGTAAAAACAGTATAGAACAAAATATCACAAAGAATGGGATAAATTGTGATTGTCATTTTTGTTACTGTTATTGTTACTACATACTGGTATGTTGTCACTAATGAAAATAAGAAAAACTTTTTAAAATAAGTTAATAAGTTAAAAATATTTTTCACATTATATATGAAGAGATGTATTATTTGAAGGGAACCTGGAATAAGTTAAAGATGCATATTATAGGCTCTGGCTGGGAAGCTTAGTTGGGTGGAGTTTTGGTTCAATACGTCAAAGCTGCAGGTTTGATCACCGATCAGGGCACATACAAGAATCAACCAGTGATTCATGCATAAGTGGAATAACAAATCTCTCCTATCTCTCTCTCTCTTTCTCTCACTCTCAAATCAATGAATTAAAAAAGATGCATATTATAAAACTTAGAGCAACCTTTGAAAAAATTAAAGGGTGGCATAGTTAATAAGCTAATAATGGCGATAAAACTGAAAAATAATTAATCCAAAAAAAGCAAGAAAAAAGAAATAAGGTAACAAATAAGAAACAAGTAGTAGATTTCATCAAATTGTGTCTATTATAAAAACAGTTCTTATAATTATTTTAATGTAAGTGACATTAGTGAGATGTAGATTGTCTAAAATCTCATTAAAAAGCATAGATTCACAAATCATTTAAAATATTATATTTGTAGTAAATAGGTGAGCAAATAAAGCAAAATTATGAAGATAGCATAATGATAACTAAGGTTTTGGCAAACATTGTTTCTTAAAATATAATAACTGCAGCATTAATTTAATGAGTGCATGCACAGTTATGGGAGTTGGGGGTTAAAGTGTGTGAGGGTGCAGTTCCCAAATCATTAAAATAAAAATCATTGCATCCAATTCAAATCTCTTTGTGTAAATGGCTAAGATATTTTCTCTGTCACCCTCAAATAATTAGGAATGGGTTTAAGTAATATATATATATATATATATATATATATATATATATATATACACATTAGAGGCCTGGTGCATGAAATTCATGCATGGGTAGGGTCCCTAGGCCTGGCTGGCGATCAGGGCCCATCTCTGGGGCGACTGACAGGGCAATCAGGGGCCCCTGCTGGCACCCGCCTTGGCTGGCCTGGGGCCTGCAAGCTGGGTACAGCTCCTGCATTGAGCGTCTGCCCCCTGGTGGTCAGTGTGCGTCATAGCAACTGGTCATTCTGCTGTTCGGTCTATTTGCATATTAGGGTTTTATTATATAGGATTCTTAGCTCCTACTTTTTAAAATGTAATATATATATATATATATATATATATATATATATATATATACACACACATACATATATATATATTCTTAATAAACATTCTGATTTTGTCAATTGTGAATTATATATAATTTCTTTTGAACTTGTTCACAATTTCAGCCAAGTGGAGAAATAACTTCTATAATTTTACTATTTGCTATACTTGGTGCTATTAGTAGAAACATAAGCAATATTCCTGTATATGCTTACTCATTTGGTATTCATAACAACTCTTTCTTATAAGAATTTTCTATCCCCAAGTTTCAAGTATAGAAACTGAGGTTCAAAGAGATAAACTGTTATTTGTGATTTTATAGTTGTGATGTGGTTTAAATTAGGTTTTATACCAATTCTTCTTGACTTTTAATTTTGTCAAGTTTCCATCTTACCCTCACATTCTGCTAGAAAAAAATTTGTATGTTCGTAATAAATGTCCTGTTTCTCTTTAGTTCTCTTTCTCTTAATTATATAAACATAGATTTTTTCCCCAGTTTTATCATTTTTAGGCCAGCAGGTTTCCATCTCTTTGGTGCACGCTGGAGCTTTGTTTCTCATCCTTTTGGTAGCATTGTTTCCCTAAATCTAACATGACATCATGAAGACCCGAGGAGTCACTCCGAGCTGACCTTCCTTTGTCCTCTGTGTGCGAGTTTGCAGTCAGGTGCCCTAGACTCAGAGCCAGCCTTGCCATGTACTAACTGTATAATCTGAGTCATCTATGAAACTACTCCAAGCCTCAACTTGTCCCGCTCTCAGGGCTCTGATAACAGTGGCTGTCTCCCACGTTTTGGTGGAGAGTCACTGAGATCTGGCGTGTGAAAACCTCAGCAGAGTATCTATAATAATATGGACTGAAAATTGCTGTTACCATTATTGTTGTAACTAACAGAAATAAGCAAAACATTTTATATGAGTTCTTTTAGATTTTTATCCTGGCACTAGTAAATTCTAGAGAGCTAGAAGTTTTCTGTGAACACAGGGCTCAGAGAAGCTTAACCTGAGGCATACAGCACCCAGCCGCCAAAGGTGGCCATCCAGCCCTTGACATGTGCCTAAATTGAGATGAATGTAAGTATAAATAC
Source organism: Plecotus auritus (assembly GCF_963455305.1). Lineage (NCBI taxonomy): Eukaryota > Metazoa > Chordata > Mammalia > Chiroptera > Vespertilionidae > Plecotus > Plecotus auritus. The sequence goes on along the minus strand of NC_137783.1, from coordinate 57,907,435 downwards.
TGTACAGAAAAAATAATGCAAAATATTGAAATGATGACATTTTAGATATTGGGCTAAATAAAAGTATATTATTAAAATTAATTTTACTCATTTATTTTTACTTTTTTAATATGGCTACTAGTAAATTCAGAATTGCGTATGTGGTCCCTGCTATGGTAGTGGAAAGCACTTGTCTTGTGTTCGTTTCCTCATAAAACAGCTGTAATGCAGGCCCAACTTGGTGCTACGCCCTGGAGCTGAAGACCATACAACCTGTGTGGAACTCCAGGGAGGGGTTCTAGAAAACCACACAGTTTTTACGAGTATTTAATGAAGCAATTTATACTAGTATTTAGCTACACAGGGGTAAGACTATAACATTTTATAAATATGAGCTACTATTATTATTACTATTTCTGTATTAAGTGCAAAGCTGTATGATTCTCTGTGCTTTAGAAGTGGGGATCCTCTCACCTGCTCAGACAGCTGTGCTGTGGACTCTGTGGCCTGCGCTTCGTTCAAAGAGAACGGTTCTGCCACTGGCTGAGCCTGGAGCAGCACGGGCAGCAGCAGGGCAGTGGAACGCCTGCCTGGGTCCCTGGTGCCCAGCAGTGTCACCCTGTGTGATCCCCTCTGACTTGGCAGCATGGGGCCAGTTTACAGATGAGCGATTTGTGGACTGGAGACTTGAGTAAGACAGAGAATGGAGATTTGTGTAAGGATGCTGAAGATGCCTGTACTTTTACCGCATTCCCTGAGAACTGACTGGCTTCTTTACTTTATATCTCACCCCTGCTGAGGTTTCCAGAAACCAAAGCGTCTCTTTGTGAAGTTCAGATCCCTGGTGATTTATTTGGGGATCTCCTGCCAAGCGCTCCTAAGGTTACCAGTTTCCACTGGAGCGTCTCATCTTCCTTCCCCCACTCAGTGTCTTTACTTCTCAGTACTAGGTGCTAAATGGATTCGGATGGACAGTTTGGTTTGCTCTGCTTCTTCTTGGCCATGGCCTGTTAGCTTCCACAAATAAAAGCTGAACTGACAGCAGTGTAATTTATTCATTCCATATGAACACCAGTAAGAAATGAGGTATGCAGCTGAGGGCTCTATTTCCAGGCCAATTGCACTAATAGTAGGCCCAGATTCTTGCAATTGCAAAGACCAAATATGCCAAGGTAATTCAAAGGAAATGGTTTTTATGTCTCTGGAAACCTAGGACTGGAAATGTGCTGTGGGACTTACCTGTCCCCTCACCTTCACACAGCCCCAGAGTTCCCATGGACCACTAGGCTGCCTCAGCCTGCAATTGGCTGTGATTATTCAAATCCCATCCAAGGCAGCTAGATAAATCTTGAGCACCAAAGAGATTTCCAGATTTTCCCAAGATTTACTTGTATGTTTTTTCAGTGTAAGCTTGCAGACATTTTCCAGGTCTGCAAAAATGGGGTCCCTGTTCCCATGGCAGCCTCCTTCCCCAAAGCGGGGATGCGGGCACTGGATCCAGGGATGGGACAGAGTTCTGTGGATTTATGTTACATTGACAGAGTGTTGGGCCTTTGGGGCCGAAAGGAGCCTATCACTAGATGCCAGTACACTTTCCCAGTTGGACTCGTTTGCCTCAGTTGTATGTTCATGAGCCCCACAAGTGCTTCTGCACACATGATTGGAAACATTCTTTACAGCCTTGAAACATAAAAGAAAGAAGGAAATACACCAAACAAGCATTTGATTTTTGTTAAATATACAGATACATTATATATACACACATGCATATATATGTGCACATATGTATTTATAAATATACACATGCATGTGCACATGCACACAGAGATATCTATATATGTATAAACACATATTTGAATATACACATGTATATGCATACATATATACATACATACATATGCACACACACACATGCCTTGCTTATTTCATAATCTCAATAGACACTGGCCATGGCTAGGGCCTATTGAAACCTAGATGGAAAGCTCACTAACTCCATTTCTTGTGGTGCCACTGCTTGGCTTTGAGAGCTGAGTTCTAAAGAATCAAGAAGGGCAGAGCCAGCCTGTGGTAGAGACATTGGTCACATTGAGGTAAGAATGTGCCGAGAGAACGATGCAGCCTGAGCAGAGAGCACTGCCTGCCGCTGGTCCAGGCCCCTAGAGGCCTGAATGGAGGAGGCAAATCCCAGTCCGCTCCTTCAGGTGCAGAGCTGACCCTTAAATAAGCTCAGCCACTTTTTATTACTAAGCGCAGTTTTATTTCAGCCCTGCGGCATACGGCCACTCAGATGCTGCCCTGAAGAAAGCACGGCCGCGGAGAGGTTGTCACGGGGAAGCGGCAGAGCTCCAAGAAAGCGCCCGGTTTCCTTCCTGTCTCAGCATCAGTGACGAGTTCCAAGACAGAACCTTTGTCTTGGGACTGAGAATATTAATCCTGAAAAGTAAGCTCAAGGAAAAAAAAAAAAGGTATGTTTTAAACAAATGTTTGCAAAAACTGGAAATGATCATTGGAAATAACTTAGTTTGTCTTTGCTCTCTGGAATGGAATACCTCCCACCAGCCCAGGCAACAGGCATTGCGTTGTGCAGGCAGATGGTTGCTCTGAGTTGTGGCTGAGGGAGGCATTGTATTATAAGTTTCATTTCTCCCTCAGCCTTTTTCTATTTGCCCTAACAACCATCCCCATGGAGATTAGGTAAAAGCAACTTTGCTGACAATGAACAAAAAACAACATCCCCTAAATAATTGCCTGAGATTGCGGTGACTGCATCCAGCTCTTCAAAGAGACAGACATGACCTTAAATGAGCACTTTAAGGCTTTTGCAAAAATGTTAACTTATGTGTGACAACCCAGTGACTGAGTTTAATGCACAGCAGTTCAGATACTGGCCCACTGGTATCAACCACACCTGGTGATGAGATAGAGCAGACAGGAGCCTGGCAGTTTGGATATGACATTTACACCTCAGAACAATCAGCATCTGAATCTGGGCTTTTCCTCTTCTAGGCAGTTGCGCTCTCTGTGCATTTTAGAGAAGGCAAAACAATAGTGTCAGTGTGGCTCGCTGAAGCGAGTGTTGTGTGGATACATGCATTGGAGAGACCCAAGCTGCATCATTCACATGCCTCAGCTTAACGCAGCTCAGTAGCACAGGTCTGAGTCACCAAAAACGTGTGTGTGAGAATTGTCAGATTACTTTCTTTCTTTTAAATCAAACTCACTGTGACTCCAGGTGGGAGGAATTTCAGCTTTTATTGTTACTGGCAGAGACATGGTGTTCACAGTGATTGCATTTCCCTGACTCACAGCCTTGGGCAAACTATGGCCCGCGGGCCGGATCCGGCTGTTCTATCTGGTTCTCTTGCTCTCCCCTCCGCTCCTTTACTTTGAATTTATATTAGTTCACACAAACACTCCATCCATGCTTTTGTTCTGGCCCTCCAGTCCAGTTTAAGAACCCATTGTGGCCCTTGAGTCAAAAAGTTTGCCCACCCCTGCGTCTAGCAGTTAGACTGGGCCATGTGACTAGGTCTGGCCAATGAACCGCAATCAAAAGTGACATGCACCATTTATGAGTTGAAGCTGCAGAAAGTTTCAGCTCCACCCTCCAGCTCTTTCTTCCCTGCTCAGCAAGCTTCAGAATCACGTTTTTCAGATGGTGTCATTCCATATAGAAGCACTCCGCCAGGCCCACATCCAGTTTTGTGCAAGGAAAGGAAATCTTCAGCGGGTGAAGCCAGGAGCATTTAGGAATTAATGTGTTATGGTCACATAGGGCGGTATTGCCTGACTTATTTTATTCTCTAGGCTCACACAGGAACAAGACAGACAGACACCATGATAGAAAAATGAGGGAAGGGCCCTTTTAATGTCACACTGTGATAATGGCTGTAGACTTGCTCATTGTCCAATCTCTGTGACCCATTGAAATTAGGTGCCTTTGTTGATTGTATACCATACTTAGGGGTCAGAGTTTTGCTCTTGTTAAAGGGAACAAGGGACAAAAGAAGGCTTAGACCCCACTTCAGTCTAGGATTTTGAGTGATAATGCAGATCTAAGGCAATACTATTGCTGATACTGTTGTAATTAGCTAGTTATTAATAATAGAAAAGGGGCAAAGGGGCAAGCTAGACATTCTAGGCATGTCATTTGGGCAGCTTCACCAGGAAGCTGCAATTTCACACTCTCCAGGGAACCACTAGCCCAACCCCCACAGATCAAGGGGGAAGGAGTACAACAAAGGGGAGAGAGATGCATGCCTGGTGAAGTTGGGGTGACTAGGGAAGGTGCCTGTCAATCAAACTTGGGAACAGAGGTCATTGGCCAGAATGGGCGGGGTCACTGCAAACGCACAAAAACTTGAGAATACATAATCCCCTAAACAAAGGAGCTCACTCTCTTGGCTTGTGGGGCTGTCTTGTGTCTGCCTTCTTGCATTTGCCCGTGTTTCCTCCATGGCCATGTGGCCATGTGGATCCCACACGCAGTGGACTAATGGATTGCAGCTGGGAACACAAACTAAGCTAGCCTGATGCTGGATTGCACTGTCCCTAACATGGAGCGGAAACGCTGGCCACTGGCTCTGATCCTAACGGCTGCAGCCACAGCTACACGTCTTCCTTGGAAGGATGAAGGAAATGGAACCCTGGAAGCTCAGGGATTTGATTCCACAGAAATAAAGCTTTCTACAAAACCTCATCCTCCTGGGTGAGTCTCAGAAATTTCTCTTTCTCAGGATATCACAAGAAGCCCACTCCCACAAGCTACCTCTCCCCACTGATGACAACAGCAGTCCTGATGCAGTTCCCTCACAAGCAGCCTGCTGCTGTCTGGAGAGGTGCTGTAGAGGGGACAGGTATGTGCTGTTGCTGCCTTTAGCATCTAGGGCTACCTTGACCAGCCCACTCCCAGCACAGAATGAGGTAGTAGCGGAGCATCCTCCAGAGGGATACGAGTTTGTCTCCTTCTGCCCACACTGTGCCCCAGCCCCAAGTCTCTGAAGAAAAGATGACAGGAACTTGAAGAAAACCAGAAAAATAAAAGCCCTACTTAAAACTGGGATATATGTTTAATGTAATTCCTGACAAAATCCCAACAGTATATTTTGTATACACAAAGAATCTTATTCTAAAATTTATATGGAAAAGCAATAACTACAACATTCTTGAAAAAGAACTTTAGGAGAATAACTCAGTAATCAAGAGAGTATGGTTGGTGGAGGAATAGACAGAGCTTAATGAGACAGAATAGAGAGCCCAGAAATAACCACACAGTAATCCTACCTGATTATTTTAAAAGGTGCAAAAGCAATTCAGTGAAGGAAGGACAATCTTCTCCATGATTGGTGCTCCTGTAGCTGGACATAGATCAACAACAACAACAAAATGAATCTCAATCTAAACCTCACACCTTCTATATAAATTAACTCAAAAGGGATTGAGAACTTAAATATAAAAGGTAAAACTATGAATATAAAAATGTTAGGAAAAGGACTCAAGAGAAAGTTTTCTGGATCCTAGGCCAGGTGAAGAGTTTTTAGATTTGACACTGAAAGCACAGCCCATCACAGGAAAAAATGATAAACTATATATCACCCAAAACTTTAAAGTTTGCTTGATAAAGATCATGTGAAGATGAAGAGAAAATTCGTTTCAGACTGGGAGAGAAGATTTGAAAACAATATATCAGAAAAGAACTAGTTTTTAAAATATATAGATAAATTATCTAGTAAAAATTATCAGTAAAAATTATCTAGTTAGTAGATGAGCAAAAGACATGAGTGGACATTTCACTGAAGAGGAACACAGATGGCAGATAAGTACACAAAATTATGTTCAACATTGTTAGCCACTAGGAAAATGAAAATTAAGCTTCGATGAGGTATCACTGCACACCTATCAGAATAGCTGACATGAAAAAAGAGTGATGATGCCAGATGCTGGGAGGAAGGGAGATGCTGGACCATGAACACTAGAGATGCTGGTGGGAACGTAAAATGACACCGTCACTCTGGAAAACAGTTTGAGAATTTCTTAAAACAGTAAACTTGCAACTATCATAAAATCCAGCCACTGCACTCTTGGCTGTTTATCCCGAAGAAATGAACCTGCATGTGAGTGTTTACAGCAGCTGTGTTTGTAATAACCAAAGGGAAACAAACCCAGGTGACCCTGGCGGGGTGAATGACTCAAACATCGGCCGTCCACGCCGTGGAATACTGCTCAGCACCAAAAACGAACAAAGTATTGATACAACAACTTGCTTAGTAATAAAAGCCAATTCCAAATGCTTTCCATAACATTCTCAAAATAAAATTATACAGATGGAGAACAAATTAGTGGATTCCAGGAGTTAGGGCTGGGGAGAGATGCATGTGGCGATAGAGAGATGACACAGAAGAGCTTGTAGTGATGATATTGTGGAGGTGGCTACACAAACCTACATATATGATAAAATTGAAGAACACACATGTGTGCACACCATGAATTCATGCACAGCTGGTGAGATCTGAGTAGGGTTGTGGCCTCCCCAGTGTCAGTTTCGTGATTGGGTACTGTACTGTAGTGATGCAATGTGTTACTATTGGGGGAAGTTGGATACAGGGCACACAGGACTTTCCTATACATTCTGTTCAACTTCCTGGGACTCTATGTAATTATTTCAAAATACGAAGTTTAAGAAAAAGCCTCTGGTTGCAGACTGTGCGCTTGGACTCCTTGTCTGAGAACCTGCAGCAGGCACCCACCAGCAAACGGCTGCCCTGTCTTTGACTGACCCCTGGTCCTCTGGAGATGACTCCAGGTAATGAACGTAGTGTGGCTCTTGGCTGATTGACAGCCCAGTTAGGTAGGGGTTCCTGGGTGTTAGGTTTGATGCAGAGTGCAGAAATCACTGCTGTTTTTACTATTTGTTCCTTCATTAAACAATCATCAATGATTACCTGCTGTGGGCCAGGCTGCACTAAGAGATGCGCACTGAAACCTGGGCCTGCCTGTAAAGGGGGTTCCACATAGTCCTGGTGTGACATGGTGAAGCCTGGCAGGCAGGTGCTACAGGTCAGTGGTCGGCAAACCGCGGCTCGCGAGCCACATGCGGCTCGCGAGCCGCGGTTTGCCACTCTATTGACTGAGTTTGCCGACCACTGCTACAGGTGAAGGCCAGGCACTGGGGGACCCATGCAGGACCAACAACCCAGGTAACGGGTTCTAAAGGTGAGACCAAAAACAATTGAAATTAAATCAAGAGCAGGTGGGCTAATTGAGGGAGAATATTTCAGGTGGAGAAGAGGCCAAGCTCAAGGTACAGACCAAGGCAAGGTGATGCAGTGGCATGGAGGTCCCTGGGAACTATTGCAAGAGATTAGCCTGGTCAGGCCAGAGCCTAGGACAGGAGCTGGGCTGTAGCTTGGTGCAGAGGTGGCCATCATGAATGCACTGCCTCCAGGCACAACCAAACAGGAGCCTTTCAAGGACAGCCACATAGAGGCACCCCTCAAACAGAGGCTAGATAGAGAGAGAGACTGGCTTCAGATGCAGCAGGATGGGGCTGAGATGAGAGCGAGTCCAAAGGGCAGGTGGAAGCATAGCCTGAAGGAGTTCCAGGGTCCAGAAGGAGGTAATAACAGGAACTCTTCCAGTGTCTGGCCATAGGTCGAGAACAGCTGGAGTTCAGCATGCAGCTGGCCAGCAGACATCACAGCTATCTGGCACCAGCACCAGCATCAGCACCAGCCCCAGCCCCAGCCCCAGCCCCAGCACCAGCACCAGCCCCAGTCCCAGCACCAGCTCCAGCCCCAGTCCCAGGTTCAGCCCAGCCCCAGGACTAGCACCAGCACCAGCCCCGGCAACAGCACCAGCACCAGCACCAGCACCAGTCCCAGCCCCAGCCCAAGCCCCAGCCCTAGCACCAGCCCCAGCCCAGCCCCAGGACCAGCACCAGCACCAGCACCAGCACCAGCACCAGCTCAGCACCAGCCCCAGCCCCAGCACCAGCCCCAGTCCCATCCCCATCCCCAGCACCAGCACCAGCACCAGCTTCCTGGCCTGGTGAGAGCATCCCAGTTTACAGAGGGCTTTGCATAGCTAAACACTGGTCTTGATTAATTAGCAGCACTACAGTATTATGCTGAGGCCTCTCATTTTGAAATTACATGGCTTGGTTTCCAGGTCTTGTTTTGCTAGGTATGAAAAAAAAGACTATATTAATCAAACTACTTAATTTATTAGTTCTCAGTTTTCTTGTTCATACAGTAAACATAATATTAACCTACATTGTAACATTGTTTTGAGGGTTATATATCCACAGAGTAAGTGATAATTACTTATAATTATTACAACTACCACTATATTATTATTAGACTTAATAATTCTCCAAATATTTTCACTTTGCTTCTATAGTACTCCTCTTTTTAAAAAGTTATTGATTTGAGAGAAAGAGACAGGAGGGAGGTAGAGGGAAAGAGAGAGAGAGAGAGAGAGAGAGAGAGAGAGAGAGAGAGAGAGAGAGAGAGAGAGGTGTTGTTTCACTTACTTAGGCATTCATTTGTTAATTCTTTTATGTGCCCTGACTGGTGATAGAACTCACAACCTGGTTGGGACGATGCTCTAACCAACTGAACTACCCATCCAAGGCCCACAGGACTTCTCTTTAGAAAGGTGAGCTTTCCCAAGTCAGACCACTAATCTTGCCATCTCCCTAGATAAACCAGGAACCTGGTAGGAACCTGGAGAGCCAGGCTTCAAGGAAGACATGTCTTAGTGAATTTCCCAAGCACAGGGTCAGGGCAGGTCTGTATGTTCCTAATGCAAGATGTTCTCTCCTTCAGCCTTTCTGTGGGCCTGAGCACAAGTCGCCCTCACCCCCCTTTCCTCCTGCAGCCCCTTCCTCACTCTCTGGAAGTGAGGAAGTGAGGCGCCATAAGGGCCATCCCCGGGTGTGCACTGAATCATGAAAGCAAGGAAGGCATTTCATAGCACTGGAGACATCCTTTGATTTTTTTCCAGGACCATATTTTTTCCCTCCAGTTTGCTTTGTCTCCTGGTCAAAGGATTAAAAGAATCACACAAAAGACTCCATGTATCTTTTGAAAGGTAAAATAGAACCAGCTGAGCTAATCAACTCTCAGAGGTGCCATAAATACCTACCAGGCTATAAAAGCACAATCTCTCTGATACAGCAAGGAAGTGAGAGCTACAGTGGGAATAAGGCCTCCCCTCCCAGAATAAACACATCTCAAGCCCGCCTATGCTCATGCCTGTCAGAGCTGAGCAGCTGGGCTGAGGATTAGGAAGAGGAGCTTAAATGAGGATTCCCAGAGCACCCATGCCTTGGTCCAGGTGCTCCCTGAGGATTGGAGCTGGCCAGCGTCCACATGAAGAGAAATGGGCAGTCTATGGAATGCAGGCAACCTAGCATGGGAGTGCTGAGATGATGTCATCTTTTCTGATTAATGAATAAAGGTCTTAACTATGTGTCTCATCCCATCTCCACTGATTTCAGCCAACTGGGAGCTTCCCTCCCTCACGGTCTACATGTAGGGTTTCCCAGTCTTTGGAATGCTCCCCCAGTTGAGCACCCTAGCCCCTCAGACATCAGTAAATAACTAATGATAAATATCAGGCACATAATAGCTTCCCAGTGTAAGTCAACATCCTCCTTTCCCCTCCAGAGAGGACTTTTGCCCTCTCCTGCCCTGTAGAAAGTCCCACAGTTTTCTTGGTTTTCCTCACACTTCTATTTCCTCTTCTGCTCTGTCTTCTTTAAAAGTGTATCTTCTTTGTCTGGCCAGTGATGCTCAGTGCTTGAGTGTAGACCCATGAACCAGGAGGTCACAATTTGATTCTGGATCAGGGCACATGCCCGGGCTGTGGGCTTGATCCCCAGTAGGGGGCATACAGGAGGCAGCCGTTCTCTCTCATCTTTGATGTTTTTATCTCTCTTCCTTCCTCTCTCTCAGATCAATAAAGACATTTTTAAAAAGTGTATCTTCTTCTACATGGCCATGGGTATTATTGATATGGGGCTATTGAGGAATGTCAGAACAGTGAGGAGGTTGGATAAAAGGTAGTCTGGTGTCTTGGTTCCCACAAAGAGGCAGACCCGCCTAAAACGAACCTGAAGAGCACTGGTTTCCCCAAGTGTACACTCAAAGTAAGATGTCCATGCCTCTACCTTTTATCCCTGTTGTGAGCCACAGCACAGCCCTAACCACATATGCTGTAAATTCTAGTCAGAGAACAAAGAGACATTTTTCTTTTGGGTTCTAAGGATCCCATTTAGGCTCACACTGGTTCTCTTGACCCATTGGTGATCTTGTCACCTTACATGCACCCACATGCAACCTGTCACTCAGGATGCTCTGAAATTAAATCCAGAAAACACTCCAGCTAACTGCAGTTCCAAGGGAGGGACTTCTCCAGACACCTGTTCAGTCCTGGCTATGCCACTTGTCAGCTCTGTCACACCAGGCTAGCAGCTGGGCTGTGAAAGCAGCTGTTGTCACAACATTGGTTGGCACCAAAACAAATCAAGAGCATGGTGACATACCTGGAGAAAATGTAGGAAAGAGAAAATAGGTAACTTCTTTCATCCTGAGTAGCTTCCCTTCCTCCCTCCTTTGCCCTTAAATCAAAGCCATTGTTTTTGTTATAGAAACCGATCTATGAAGTCAAAGGTTAAATATGTGTGGATAGGAGCTGCAAGTGTGTGTCAGTGTATGAGTGTGTGAGTGTGTGAGTGTGTGAAGGGAAATACAGGGTCCTGAGTTATATTTTTAGTCCTTTTCTGAAAATACACCCATAGGCACTTTCACTTTAAGTGGTTTACTATAACAACATTAATAAACAGAAATAGCAAACACAGGACTGTGGAAGGGACAAAGGATGCTAACTTCCTCCCAAGGTCACTGTGGAGCTTCCCTCACACCTTCACTCTCTCACATCAGACATTTCTATGTCATTTCTAACATTGGGATCATCAAGCCTCCCTCCCACCCCCGCTGATTTCTGTCCCCTCAATAGGTCAAGCCACTGCACCAGGAATATCAGAAGATGGACAATGCCTGGCAACAAGGACCTCCAACCTGCAAGCGAGCCCTCAAGGCAAACAGTGCCTCTGCCGTCTCATCTTCTGACTCAGATATTAAAGCCAAAGAAGTTGCTGACAACCTGCATGATATTTAAGGCAATAATGAAGTGACCGTGAAAGGTGGTGGCTTTTAGCAGCTAGAGAATCAGAGGGAAAACTTACCAAACTGGAAAGCATGAGGAGCATTTTGGAAATGAAATCCCACACAATAACCCTTCCTCTTAGTATGGCCCATGCAGAAGAGTAAACAGGGAAGTTTGGTGGCTGCGATAATTATCTCTTTTCAACAACCTAATTCAAATGACTTTTTGAAATTTCTTTGGAAAGAGTTAGTGGAGTTGACAGGTGGGGCACAGGAGTTCCATCTCAATTGCTACCTGCTTTGACCTAATGTGATTCATCCATACTGTCTGCATGGTTCTATGGGCTCCACCTCTCACTGTACATTTGAGGTTGAATTTGGCCACACCCCTGCCGAAGGTTCTTTAGGCATCACTGGAAGATATACAAATCTGGGAGGCAAGCATTCTTGGGTGCCACCTACCAGCAGTGTGATCTTGGCAGATCATCTCACCTCCCTAATTTCCAGATAGAAACACAAGAAGATAATTTTAAATCAGTAGAGCAAATAAGGAGAAGAGGTGCCACTTGACCCCTCTTGTGTCCAAGGCTGTTGTCACTAGTCATTGCATTTTTTCCTACTGAGTTCTGCCAAGGCCTTAGGAGCCCTCTTCAATTGTTATTCACCAGAAGTTGAGTGAAGTTGGCTACAAGATGGAACTTCTCTATCTTGCAGGTCTTCTCTAGATGTCTCAATTTATTATTCCCAGAATCACCAGTAACATAGCATTTGATGTGCTTCTATTCACTGATCCAAGAAAAAAATCCCTGCTGAGTCCAAGGGGTTTGAAGAGAATCTTCATACAAAGTGACTAAGTGCTGAATTTCTGCCATGATAGCAAAGGCCATGTAAGCTATAGTCACAGCATAATGATTTGTGCCATGACCAAGAAGAATGAATCGGAAGCAATAAAGAGATCAGAACTCATGTTTTCTACTTAGTCTTGGAAAGAGGGGAGCAGGATTTAAATTGTTTTTGTGTGGGTTGGTATAGTTAGAAAAGTCTTCAGTTTACAGAATGAGTACAGGTCTATCGTGTTTTAAGGAAGCTGATGTATCAGCAGAATTTCTAAAAGATCCATCAACCTAATTGTCTCAATGAGGTTCCATTAGCACTAACAGTTCACAGCACTCAGTATCCAAGCCACTGAGGTGGATTGCCAGCCTTCTTGACTGTCCCTCCGAAGTATTTCTGGGAGCATCTAAAAGATTTCCAACAAGCTCATGACCATGTTCCCTTTTCCTAGGTGTGGTTGCTGCTCCTCCTGACTCCTCTGTTTTTAGACATCATTTTTTCTGGTACCAAACATCTTCTGCCTGGGTGACAGACTGACTCTTAGGAGTTTAACATTTTCTGAGACACTGTCATGACTTTCCTATTTCTTCTTAGGTTACCACCACCTCCCCGCCACCCCCCTTCATGTGTGTACACGTATACTCTCTCTGGTATGAGTTCTTCACAGGGATGCTAAGGCTCTTCCAGAAACCATCAAGCTGTGGTTGTCTGCACTAAACAGAGGCATTTGTGTGTGAGTGTGCAGAGATGTTGGTGGTTGGGTTATGACAATCCAGTGATAGATACCTTGTTTTCTGTAGTGTCACCTGTCCCTTTTACTTGAGGAGGAACCTGATCCTGAGGCAAGATTGGGATTCTTTTCCCTTACAGAAAAGGACTTTTGTTAAGACATCTCAATGTATATAAAGCCATATTGCACCTTCACAATTTATATGAGTTCCATTATAGTTCAATAATATTTCTTTACCTTTATGGAAATTAGCTTCTATTGGTTGTTGGACATTGGTTGATATTTCTGAGATTTACAGTCAGGCTACAAACCCCAAATATAAAAAGTATGAGTTCAAAAATAATAAAAAACATTGACCTTAAAATGCATATATCAAGAAATGGAACTTACAGACTAGTATGAAAATCTCAGTGGACCCTCTCCCATTAAAGTGACAATTTACTGATGAAAATTATAAAAACAACAACTTTTATCTCTATAAATTGTCCTAAGGGCATACAGAAAATAGAAAAGGCTAAATATGCCAAATCTCAGTAAGAATAATAAGAGAATATGTCACTGGAAACACAATTCCACCTCTATTCTATTACTGATTTCATGTGAAAGACGCTCTTCTCTCTGGTGTTCTATTTCAGATGTGTTCAGCCAGGAAGATGGGGGATTCCATCTCCTAATCTATAGCATTGGCTTCATCTAGGGAGAAGAAGATTCCCAGCTTGTCTCATCCCTTTCAACATTATGTGGGTGGGTGTGGCTAAGAGGACTGGAGCTCCCACTCTAGGTCCCACCCAGCTCCTATTCCTTGGGACACACTCTGTACCCCAGGCACGGCAAATTAAAATTAATGGGAGCCCAATTGCCATGCCCCAGATTGCTGGTTGGGTGATTTTTCCTAGGAGACCAAGGGCTACTGTTTCTGACCAGTGACCACTCATATACCAGGACTATTACTCTGGGAGAAGCAGACCATTGTTCCTGCCCACAGGTTCTGTCCAGTGGCACAGGAATTCTGCACAGGAGAGGCAGAATTAAGGATGGATACTGGTAGCTCCACATCTCTGCCTAAGGGGATTGGTTTTAGAAAGAGGCTGAAGAATTTCATGCCTAAGGGTATTTTTAAAAATAATAAAATCTTCCTGTAGAGCCATTAAGAGGGTGCAGGTAGCTCCAAGAAACATGTAGCAACAAGCAGAAAAGCAGAAAAGCCAAAAATTTACCAGAGCTAATCTGTAAAATAGTTTAAATAAATCTTTTTGAGATCATGGTTAAGCTTAGGTGTTAGCAAGACTGTTCATAGGTGCTAGGTTGTACCCAGCCGGGAAAACATCGGAGTGGGGCATGAGACAGTCTTAAAAACATTACCACGTCATATGCAAATTCATCGGAAAATGGCAGAAGCCGCATTGGCACAGGAGAGGTAAGCATAACCTCTGACCAAACACTGATTTAACAGTAAGTGATGCAGATCCTGGGAAGTCACCTATAAAGTCAACCTTGAAAACAGTCACATTTGTCCCTGGATCTGTAAGACCACATGCAGGCACCAGGTTATGTCCTCTCAGTAGCAATTTAAGAAGAAAACTTTATTGCCTATGTTTACTTCTAGGAATTTTATGATTTTGTGACTTACATTTAAATCTTTTGTCTATTTTGAGTTTATTCTTGTGATTGGTGTGAATTGGTGGCCTAGTTTTATTTATTTATTTAGCATGTACCTGCCCAATTTTCCCAGCACCATTTATTTAAGAGACTGTCCTTTTTCCATTGTATGTCAATTAATCTTTTTCAAAAGAGGCGTTAGTTTATTTCTGGGCTCTCTGTTCTGTGTTCTGTTCCCTTGGTCTATATGCCTGTGCTTATGCCAGTACCTTTCTGTTTTGCTTACAATGGCCTTGTAGTGTAGCTTGATATCAGGTAGCATGACACCTCAAAGCTTGTTCTTCTTTCTCAAGATTGCTGAGGCTGTTTGGGGTTTCTTGGTTCCATATAAATTTTTGGAATTTTGTTGTAGATCTGTGAAATGTGTCATTGGTATTTTAATAGGACTTGTGTTTAATCTATAGATTGCTTTGGGTAGTATGGACATTTTAATGATGTTAATTCTTCTTATCTGTGAGCATAGTATATACTTCCACTTATTTGTATCTTCTTCAATTTCTTCAGTATACTATATTTTTCTGCATACGTCTTTTACCTCCTTGGTTAAAATTATTCATAGAAACCTTATTATTTTCCTAGGACCCTTATTATTTTGGCTGCAATAGTAAGTAAGATTGTTTTCTTAATTTTTACTTCTGAGAGTTCATTATTGGTGTATACAAATGCCACTAATTTCTGAATATTAATTTTGTATCTGCTACTTTACCAAATTATTTGTTCTAGTAGTTTTCAGTGGAGGTTGTAGGGTTTTCTATGTATAGTATCGTCATCTGCAAATAATAACAGTTTACTTCCTTTTTTCCAATTTGGATGCCTTTTATTTCTTCTTGTTGCACTGCCATGTCTAGGACTTCCAGTACATGTTGTAAAAGTAGTGAAAGTGGACATCCCTGTATTGTTCCTGCTCTTATGGGAAATGCTTTTAGTTTTTGCCCATAGAATATTATGTTGGCTGTAGGTTTGTCATATATGGCCTTTATTATTTTGAGGTATGATCTCTCTATTCCCACTTTGCTTAGAGTTTTTATCATAAATGGATGTTAGATTTTGTCAATTGCTTTTCTGCATATATTTTTTCTGATATATTGTTGCATTTGATTTGCAAATATTTTATTAAAGATTTCTGCATCTATGTTCATCATGGATATCAGGCTATAATTTTTTATAGTCTGGTCTTGGAATCAGAATAATTTTGCCCCCATAAAATGAATTTGGGAGTCTTCCCTCTTCTTCAATTTTTTGGAATAGGTTAAGAAAAATAGGTATTAATTCTTTGAATATTTGGTAAAATTCACCTTTCAAGCCATCTGGTCCTATACTTTTGTTTGGTGGAAGTTTTTGATTACTGGTTTAATTTTGTTAATAATTATCAGTCTGTTCGGGTTTTTTGGTTTCTTCCTGATTCAGTCATGGAAGAGTGTATGTTTATAGGAATTCATCAATTTCTTCCAGGTTGTCCAATTTATTAGCATATAACTGATACTGAATTTTTGGGCTGGAACCCGGATTCTTTGTCCGCCGGAATCGAAGAATGAATCCATGGACAGAAAGTGGTATAGCAAAGGTGGAAATTTATTGAAGAACAAGTACAGACTCCCACATGGGGAGAGGAAAGAGTCCCACAGAACGGACTCCCAAGAAGGGAGGAGGAAAAGGGTCCCCCAGAACTGACTCCTACGTAGGGAGGGGGAAGAGTCCCACTGGGTTCCTCTTCCCAACAGCTTATAAAGGCTGCAGATCCTGGTGCCTGATATCCCCTCTGAATGGTCAATATTCCCCTTTGAGTTGGTTACTATAGTAACTCCTGGGCTCAAAGGTTGAACCTCACTTGGCACATGTGAGGTTCTCCCCCCTCCATCCTTATTGTTTTCCTATTCCCTTTGGGCTTTCTTCCTCTCCTTCTGAATGAAGGGCTTCCTTTTCTTTATTTTGTAAATATAGACCTTTTGCTGTTCCCAGCTTCCTCATTCTATGGAAATGTACCTGTTGCAGCTTTCCAGCTCTCCTCTTCTATGGAAATATACCTTCTGCTGCTCTACAGCCCTATGCTTCCTCCATGGTCCCCTTAATTTCCAAAATTTCTAATATTTCCTAAACCTGTCCTATTTTACCCCCAAAATTCCTGTTTCATAACTTTTCATAGTATTTTCTAATAATCCTTTGTATTTCTGAGGTCCTGGTTGTCACTTCTCCTCTTTCATTTATTATTTTATTTATTTGTTCCTTCTGTCTATTTTTTCTTAATTTGTCTGGCTAAAGTTTTATCAATTTTTATTTATCTTTTCTAAGAATAATCTCTTGGTTTTACTTATCTTCTCTATTTTTTTTTATTCTCTAGTTCATTTATTTCCACTCTGATCTTTTTTTATTTTTCCTCCTACTTTCGGCTTTGATTGTTGTTCTTTTTCTAGTTCCTTTAGATAAAAGGTTAAATTTTTTATTTGACAGATTTTCATGCTTCTTGCAGTAGACCTGTACTGTTTGAATTTCCTTCCTAGAACTTTTTTGGATGTGCCTCATAGGTTTTGAGTCACTGTGCTTTTGTATTCATTTGTCTGAAGGTATCTTTTGATTTCTCTTTTATCTCATTATTACACATTCATGGCTTTAGCCTCCACATGTTTGTGTGTTTTTCAGTTATCTTCTTGTAATTGATTTTTATTTTTTTATTATTGTGATTAGAGAAGATGCTTCATATCATTTCAATCTTCTTAAATTTATTGAGACTTGTTTTGCGGCCTAACATGTAGTCTATTCTGGAAACTGTTCCATGTGCACTTAAAAAGAATGTATATTCTATTGCTTTTGGGTGAAATGTTTTTGTTTTTTTTGTTTTTTTAAATATATTTTATTGGTTTTTTTACAGAGAGGAAGGAAGAGGGATAGATAGTCAGAAACATCGATGAGAGAGAAACATCGATCAGCTGCCTCCTGCACACCTCCCACTGGGGATGTGCCCACAACCAAGTTACATGCCCTTGACCGGAATCGAACCCGGGACCCTTCAGTCCGCAGGCTGATGCTCTATCCACTGAGCCAAACCGGTTTTGGCTTGGGTGAAATGTTTGAAACATATCTATTAAGTCTATCTATGTGTTATTTAAGGCCACCATTACCTTGTTGATTTCCTGTCTCGATGATCTACTCATTGATGTCAGTGGGGTGTTAAAGTGCTCATGATTATTGCATGATTGTAAATTTCTCCATTTATTTATGTCAATATATTTGTTTTATACATGTGTATAAATGTTTATAAAAGTTATATTCTCTTGTTGGATAAATACCTTTATTATTTTGAAATGCCCTTCTTTGTCTCTTGTTACAGCCTTTGTTATAAAGTCTATTTTGTCTGATTTAAGTACTGCTGTCTAGCTTTTAAATTTACACTTGCATAGCACATTTTTATCCATCCTTTTCTTTTCAGTCTGTCCTTTAATCTGAAGTGTGTTTCTTGTACAGATCTTGTTTTTTAAATCTTTTTAGCCACCTTATGTCTTTTGCTTAAAATATTTAGTCGATTTGGAGTTTCTTTAGCAGGTTTCTGATGCCAGCCAATGCCACACTTTGGGTGTGAAGTTTATGAAGCTGGTTGGGTAGTGTTATGTTGTATTCTGAAGTCATCCACTGGGTGATGACTCTTGAAAGAGGCTCTGGTGCAGGCCACGATCAGCTGCTGCCTGTGCTAGGGATGGGGCCATATGGTAGGAGCTTCAGAGTAATCTGCAATTGGTTGCCACTTGTGCTAGTCTTGAAGGTTCTTGGGAGAGGCTACACTGTGAATTAGGCTCACTGACTCTTATGCTGAGCTTTGAACCCCTTGGAAGGTACTACAATGTGAGCTGAGGCCAGCCACTCCTTCTGTTTGGCTTGTGACAGCTTAATTGAAACTACATTACAGGCCAAGACTGCTGCCCCTTATGCCAGGTTTGGGGCCACCAATTGGGATTTATAATACTAATTGAGATTGCGCATCCCTTGTGCCAGGCTTGCCTCTTGCTGCTTGGCAGGAGCTACAATGCACACCAAGCCTGGCTGCTGCTTGTATAGGATGTTTGGAACTTTGAGAAAGTTTGTACCATGAGCCAATAGTAGCTGCCACTTTTGTGATATTTGCAGACATTTGAAAAAGTCTGCAGGGAAAGCCTAGGGATCCATGACTTGCATGGGGTTTGTGGTCCTTTGAGTGAATTTGCAGCAGAAACTAACATAGGCAACTCTGTGGAGGAGCCATTGGGAGAGGCTGGGCTGGATGAGTCAGTTGGGTGGAGCAGGGTCTCAGGGTGAACAGTGTTAGATTAATAGAGAGCACAGAGTTGGAACCTTCATGCACTGGGCTGGCTGTGGGAAGAGCACTCAAAAAAGGAACCATGACACCTACCAGCACTTCTGTCCATGGAGAGAGTTGCCCTGCCCCCTATTCCTCCAGCCTTCCACCTAAAGTCAGTCAATTAATTTTTCCTTTTATGTCCTTGGCACTTTTTGAGCTACTGACCCTGAACTGGGGCTTGAAATGAGTGAATCTGTGCACAGACTGGTTTACACAGCCATAATACCACTCTCATGGTTTTACATAGATGTGTAATATGTATTATCTCATTTTATTTCAAATGTATTTGACATCCTTGCAATTTGTATTTATCACCTTAATGGGGAAGGAATTGGATTCTGATGATGATCATGTAAGTATATAGATTTCTCATTTTCATTCTTATTTTTCAAGTGAGAATTTTGATACTTAGACAAAAAAGTGCTTTGCCCAAAATCAAACAGCTTGTAAATAATGAAGTTTGAACCCAAACTGAAGCCATTTCCCAACCTCTGTAACTAACACAGAAACTTGGAAACTTTGTTGTAAGCCCGAGGGTT
This sequence comes from Plecotus auritus, assembly GCF_963455305.1. NCBI lineage: Eukaryota > Metazoa > Chordata > Mammalia > Chiroptera > Vespertilionidae > Plecotus > Plecotus auritus. Next base: position 57,888,199 of record NC_137783.1, on the reverse strand, counting down.
CCTGCCTGCCCTCTTACTTACTCTGTGAGCCTGGCCTTCATACCCCTTCCTCAGGCAAAGGGGTCACTTGATCATATGTCCGTGACAGGTAATATGGTAAGCAGGACAGTTAGCTTTTGTGGGGTTAAATCTTAGCTCTATTGTTTATTAGCTGTGTATGTTTGAGAAAGTTTTTTAAGCTCTCAAAGCTTCCATTTCCTTGGCTGTAAAATGTATTCTAACAAGACCAATCTTACAAATCTGTTGTAAAAATTATAAACAATGATTTCATAGTGGTGGGGACACAGCAGACACTCACAGAAAGTATTTGTTTTGCAATTTAAAGCCAGCAGCAAGAATTATTTTCTGTTTTTATTTGTTGTATGACTGGAGCTCAGCCATTAAGTGTAGTCAAAGAGAAGCCTGTGGCTGGATGTAGGCCCCGGTCTCTGTCAGCCACAGAAGGGGGTTCTAAGTGAACCTGAGGGCTGTTAACATGGTTGAGATTGACACATCCTGAGGGATATTCTCTGTGGTAAGCAAACCCATTAGAATGATGAAACCCTAAAAACTTTGTTCCACATGTATTGGTTTATGATGAACAAACATGATGACTTCATTTGAATGGGGCTAATAGTGAACAGATGGATTGGAAAGGCAAAGACCACAAAATGCTATCTCTAAAAATGTAGTTATGCTCAGTAAACCCTGAATGCTGTTCTCACTTTTTAGTCCCTGTAAGTGCTAGCTGAGACTGAGGAAAATGGCTGACAAGAAACACATGGCCGAAGATGGTATTTATACTTCTACGACCCTAAGATATTGCCACTAGCTGCCCTCAGCAGGATGAAAATGAAGTCTGTGAAAAGAGAAAGGTGACATGGCCCTTGAAATTTACTTAAGAGGTATCCATATGGGGATACGTTTTAAAGTTGATTCCCGTTCTGCTATAAGAACTCAACAAAGAAGAAGAAAGTGAACATTTACTGAACTAGTATCTAGACATGTATTATACTAGATTTTATACACATATGACATATACACATTATTTTATAACTAGAGGCCCGGTGCACGGATTTGTGCACAGGCGGGGTCCCTTGGCTTGGCCTGTGGGCATTGGGTCAAAACCAGCTCTCCAACATCCCCCAAGGGGTCCCAGATTGAGAGAGGGTGATTCTCGGGTGACACACCCCAGAATCGGGCTCCCTCCTCTCTGGTTCTGGGTGCATCACCCAAGAACCACAGCTGCCAAGTCACCACAGCTCGGCAGCTCCTGCGTTGAGTGTCTGCCCCCTGGTAGTCAGTACGCGTCATAGCTACTGGCCAGTCAGCAGGTCAGCCAGTCGCTTAGGCTTTTATATATATATAGACTAGAGGCCCAGTGCACAAAATTCGTGCACGGGGGTGTGTGTCCCTCAGCCCAGCCTGCACCCTCTCCAATCTGGGACCCCTCGAGGGATGTCCGACTGCCCGGTGGGATCGGGCCTAAACGGACAGTCGGACATCCCTCTCACAATCCAGGACTGCTGGCTCCCAACTGCTCACCTGCCTGCCTGCCTGATTGCTCCTAACCGCTTCTGCCTGCCAGCCTGATCACCCCCTAACCACTCCCCTGCCAGCCTAATTGATGTCTAACTGCTCCCCTGCCAGCCTGTTTGCCCCCAACTTTCCTCCTCTGCTGGCCTGGTAACCCCTAACTGCCCTCCCCTGTAGGCTTGATTGCCCCCAAATGCCCTCCCCTGCTGGCCTGATCACCCACAACTACCCTCCCTTGCAGACTTAGTCCCTCCCAACTGCCCTCCCCTGCTGGCCATCTTGTCACAGCCATCTTGTGTCCACATGGGGGCAGGATCTTTAACCACATGGGGGCAGCCATCTTGTGTGTTGGAGTGATGGTCAATCGGCATATTACTCTTTTATTAGATAGGTAGAGGCCTGGTGCACGGGTGGGGGCCAGCTGGTTTGCCCTGAAGGGTGTCCCGGATCAGGGTGGGAATTCCCTTGGTGCATGGGGCGGCCTGGGCGAGGGGCCTGTGGTGGTTTGCAGGCCGGCCATGCCCCCTGGCAACCAAAGGGGAGGCCCTGGTATCTGGGATTTATTTATCTTCTACAATTGAAACTTTGTAGCCTGGAGCGGAGCCAAGCCTTCTGCTCACTCCGTGGCGGCAGCCATTTCTGTTGGGATTTATTTATCTCCTATAACTGAAACTTTGTAGCCTTAAGTGGAGGCCAAAGCAGGCCAGGGCTGCAGAAGCTAGGCTTCCTCCATCGCCGGGGGCAACCCTAGCCTCCTGCTCTCTCCAGCTCTGTGGCTGCCACCATTTCTATTGGGATTTATTTATCTTCTATAATTGAAACTTTGTAGCATTGAGTGAAGGCCTGGGCCGGCAAGGGCAGGCGGAAAGCTTGGCTTCCTTCATTGCCAGGGAAACCCAAGCCTCCCTCCTGCTCTCTCGGTGGCAGCAGCCATCTTGGTTGGGTTAATTTGCATACTCGCTCCTGATTGGCTTGTGGGTGTAGCGGAGTGATGGCTAATTTGCATATTACTCTTTTATTAGATAGGATATCAGTTACTTTCCAAGGTGATTGTCATTTCATTTGTTTTGTTGTTGTTGTTGTTTTTTGCCATTATTTGTTTGGTTTGGCTTGGTCTGGTTGGCACCAAAATGCTGTTGAGGTTTTGGTTAATCCCTGAGATCTGGAGTTTGAAATTGAGTTTGGCGACTAAAGAATTGGTAGAAATGGCAAAATGCACTCTGTGACCATCTTAAATTTTTATAAAATTAATTATGACTCAATGGCACAGAAATTTATATATAATTGTAATTTTATGTTTAGGTAATGTGAGGACAAAGCAGACACAGCATGGTAGAAATTAAATATAGGACAAGCTCAGCTTATAAGTTTAAATTTAAGGCCTCAGCAGACATTGTGGTGAGGGATATGGCTTCCAAAGACATGGAATTCCAAGGGGTTTAAGTAAAACCAAACTGACTTTAATTCACATTATTTTATTTCACTAAAACTGACAAAAATCCTGGAAATGGAGAGTAGTGGCCCATGTTATTAGGAAAATGACTATTAAAGAATAAAGGGGAAAAACAATAAGGGGGAGAATCAGCATTTGAATTCAATTATTTTTAATTTAAAAATTCTGCTTTATGAGCACTCCAAAAATATCTATGCTATTGGCCTGGGAATATGGCCACATTGCATGAGACTTGATCACATGTCATATTTTATTTGAAGTCACTGATCCTGATTACTCTACCTCTTAATCTGCTTTCTCCTTAACATGTTAAAAAACTATATTTTCTCTTAAAAATTGACACCTACTAATTCTAAAAATAAAATAAGAACAAACTTAAAAATACAAAAATTAAATATCTGTCATATAAAATTTCACTTAGGGACATTCTTCTTATCAAGAATTGAGAGCAGCATTATATTACCTTTGAAACTAACTAGTTATTAATAACAATAATGGAAAGGAGCAAAGGGAACACCACACACTATAAGCATGGTCATCTGGGTAGCTTCACCAGGAAGCTGCAACTTCACACTCCCCTGGGAACCACTGGCCATTCCCTGCAAATCATTGGGGAAGGTGCTCAACAAAGGGGGAAATGGCCACACACACAGTAAAGCTGGGGTGATGTAAGGAGGGTTAGTCTAACCTAGGGACAAAGATCACTGCTAGGAGGTGCAAGCATGCAAAATCTAGAAATGCGTAATTCCCAGACAAAGGGTTCTCTCTCTCTCTTGTTCCTTTTGCTTTGCTCCAGCTTCCTTGCACTTGCTCCTGCTCCCTCCATACCCATGTGGTCCTAGATGCAGCACGGCCCACAGCCATGTACACCCCACATGCAGTGGACACAAGCTAAGCTAGCCAGATGCTGGACCAGACTGTGCAAAGATAGAATGGAGGCTCTGCGCAGTGGCTTTGACCTTAGTCCTGCTGAAGACAAAATTGAACTTTTTCCATGGTGGGACAGAGGGAGATGGGGACTTGGAAGCCTAGGGGTTTAATTCCACAAAAATAAAGCTTTCCATAATAAGTCATGCTCTGTCGGGGCCTCAGGAAATTCTTATTCCCATGGCACCCCAAGAAGCCCACTTCCGCTATCAACAGGTGTGGACACAGAGAGCACCCTCCCAATAACAATTATCAGCATCTTCTGATACAGGCACCAACTAGATATACAGAATTCTATAAAATTGATATTAAAATTTAAATCAACATATTTATTATGAAAATATAAAATTTCCCAAGAATAATCTACATATAATGCAATTACAGTAGAAAGCCCAAGAGGATTTTTACAGATTTGACAAACTGTTTCCAAAGCTTATATGTAAGAGCATAGTAAAAAATAGCCATATAGAAGAGAAGGCAAAAATTTACACGCTACCAGGTATTAAGACTTCTAAAGTTAGCAAAATAGAGTCCATGCTGATCTGGTCCAGAGATACGCAAGCACATGAAAATTCTCCGTAAGGAAAAAAATAAAATTGGAACTTAAATATCATGTTGTGCACACTAGTCAATTCCAAGTTCATGAAACTTAAATAAGTATACAAAGTAGTATAAATCTAAAATAAATATAGGGGTTATATTTAACACCTAAGGTGGGAAGAGAAGATTTTTTAAAAACCCCATAAAATTACAGACCATAAAGAAAAACATAGTAAGTTTAGCTGTATTGTAATTGAAAACAGGTGGTACTTCTGGCTAAGGTAAAGAGAATTACAAAACTTCTCCCCCCAAAAACCAAGTTTAAAGCCAAACAAAGTGGTCGAAAACCAGTTTTTCAGGCCTCTGGAGAGTGACGAAAGGCAAACAGCAAGGTAAGAGGTATTTATCCATGAATAGCTGCTGAAACTTCAGGTAAAAATAGGAGAGTCCAAGGCTACTTGCCTGGGACTTCCTACATTCTTCCTATCCTACCTCAGCGGCAGCAGTTTTACCAGGAAGGACTGACCATGACCAGTCACTTGGCTGCCAGGGGTAGCTAATGTGATTTGGAGTGGAGGGTAATACCCATGGCTGATAACGGCAATAAAAGTAAAAATCAAATACGAATAAGTAAGAAAAATGGGAAAACCCGTAGCTCCACTAGTCTAAAGTTGCTAGTCTCCTGGTTGCAATGAGTGGCACAACAGCCAGAAACTTAAGGTCAATACCTGGCAAATGAGAGAGCCACAGCAGGGTTAGCTAACTCTACAGCCATCTTTGGAAGACAAGGACGCTGTGCATGCACACTGCCACTTTAAATAAACGAGGCCCGTGGCCCGCCGGTGGCAAGTTTGACATGCGTGTGTTCACAGAAGACCTGAGTGGACCCAGGAAAAGTAAAAGTCAGGGCCAGAGCTGAGGGCTACCTGAGCTTTGTGCCCCTCTTCCCACAATCCATCGCCAAGAGTGGAAGCCTTCTATTGTGAACATAGGCTTACATTTGAGCACACATGTTCCTCCATTATTAACTGATCATTAAGCTATTCAGGTACTGAGGCAGTCCTTAGGAAAACATCAGGGGCCTAGGTCAGTTAATAAACAAGCTAACTAAACCCCCTCAAAACAAAAAGTTTCAGAATCCAGAGTCGCTATAATATATCATCTCAAAGCTCCATTTATTTTTAACCACAGAAAATTATGACATGCAAAGAAATAGCAAAAGGTGGCCCATACTAAGGGTGATAAGAAAACAGTCCATAGAAATGAACTTGAAATGATACCAGCTTTGAAGGCATTATAGGTAGGCTATTATATGTTAAGATAAAATAATGTTAAAAATTAAAGAAAACTCTAACGACAATAACTCTACAAATAAGATATCTCAAAGAGTATCAATTATAAAAAGAAGCACATGGAAATTTTAATAGCTGAAAAGTTATTAAATGATTTCAAAATAATATTTGAAATATAATATTTAGTGAACTTGATTAAGGCTTTGTATAAATTATCTGATGTGAAAAATACAGAGACAAATATTGAAGAAGAATGGACCTGAGGGACAACATGAAACTCCATCTGGGCATGTGTAAGACCCTTTCAACACTCAGGAAAAGGTGAAATATACAAATCTGAAAAGGGAGGACATATTGGTTGCTTCCAAATTTTGGAATTATAAATAAAGCTGTTATAAACATTGGTGTGCAGGTTTGTATATGAATGTTTCCAACTTCTTTGGGTAAATACTGAGGAGTCTGGTTGCTGAATCACGTGATCAGAATATATTTACTTTTGTAAGTACTACCAAACAGTCTTCCAAAGTGGCTGTACAAGTTTGCATTTTCACCAGCAATGAATAAGAATTCATGTTGCTCCACAGTCTCACCAGCATTTGGTGTTGTCAGTGTTTTGGGTTTCTACTATACTAATAGATGTGCAGTGGCATCTCATTGCTGTTTTAATTTGCAATTCTTTGCTGACATAAGATGTGGAGCACCTTTTATATGCTTATTTGCCATCAGAATATCTTCTTTGGTGAAGTGTTTGTTGAGATCATTAGCCCATTTTTAAAATCTTGTTGTTTTCTTATGGCTAAATTTTAAGAGTTCTGGGTATATTTTAGATAGCAGTCCTTTTCCAGATGTGGTGTTACTAATATTCCCTTTCAGTATGTGACTTGTCTTCTCATCCTCTGAACAGTCTTTCACAAAGCAAATGTTCTTAATTTTAATCAAATTTAGCTTATCAAATATTTCTTTAATGTATCATTCCTTTGATATTTTATCTAAAAAGTCAGTGCCATACCCATGACCATCTAGGTTTTCTTCCATGTTATCTTTTATAGTTTTGTGTTTTATGTTTAGATGAGTGATCCATTTGGAGTTAATTTTTAAAGAGTGAAAGACCTGCATTTAAATTCATTTTCTTTGCACGTGATGTCCAGTTGTTCTGGCACCACTTGTTGGAAAGACTAAATTTGCTTCATTGTGTTGCATTTGCTCCTTTGTCAGATCAATTGGCTATATTTATGTGAGTCTATTTCTGTGCTTCTAATTTGTTCCACTGATCTCTGTGTTTGTCTCTTGCCTGTTGCACAGTCTTGATTACAGTATTTTTAATAGTTATACTTTTTATTTTATATCTGACAGCACCTCTCCTATAATTTTTTTAAAATATATTTTTATTGATTTCAGAGAGGAAGGAAAAAGGAGAGAGAAATAGAAACATCAATGATGAGAGAGAATCATTGATTGGCTGCCTCCTGTACACCCCCTACTGTGGATCGAGCCCGCAATCCTGGCATGTGCCCTTGACCAGAATTGAACCTGGGACCCTTCAGTCCACAGGCTGATGCTCAATCCACTGAGCCAAATTGGCGAGGGCTACAGTATTTTTATAGTAAGTCTTGAAGTCAGCTTGTGTCAGAACTCCAACTTTACTTTTCTTCTTCCATATTGTATTGGTTATTCTGAGTCTTATCCTTCCAAATAAACGTTAGAATTAGTTTGTTAATAGCCATAAAATAACTTGCTGTGGTTTTTATTTGTAGTTTTTCTCATATTTACCTTATACACTTTTCTTAGATTTATACCTAAGTGTTTCAATTTGGGTGTTGCTTATGTAAATGATATTGTGTTTTTAATTTCAAATTCCACTTGTTCATTGTATACAGAAAAGCAGCAGACTTTGGTATATTGACTTTGTAGCTTATAACATTGCTATCATTCCTTATTAGTTCCAAGAGTTTGGTTTTTTTTTGGTTGATTCTTTGGATTATCTACATAGAAGATCATGTTATCTATAATAATAAAAGCGTAATATGCTAATTAGACTGGACGTCCTTCTGGACGAAGCCTGGGCTGCAGCCCTGGGATTGAGGAAGCCTGCGAGGGAGGGATCCAGGCTGCTGTGAGGGAGGGATCCAGGCAGTCGCTGTGAAGGCCTGCTCTTGCACGAATGTCATGCATTGGGCCTCTAGTCTGTGAATAAAGACAGTTTTATTTCTTCCCTTCCAATCTGTATACCCTTTTTCCTTTCTTCTTATTGCATTATTAACACTTGCAGTGTGGTTTTGAAAAGGAGTTGTTAGAGGGAACATCCTTGCCTTGTTTTTGCTATTAGTGTCAAAGTGTTGCCAGAGAAATTAAGGGGTCCAATTTCCCTGACACAAGTGGGTGTGGGGTGGCTCTTGCAATATCTTTAGAAAAACAATTTTTTAAGATTCCCTTGGGAGAATGAATGATTTTTACAGCATGGAGCTGCATTTCTCATGTTGCAAAGCCCCATGCCCCTTAACCCAGACCTGATATAGGTATGGCTGGGGTTCCAGTAGAGCCACAACAGGGCTGGGGCATGTCCAGCTGCAGTCCATGTAAGGCCTGCAAAATCATCTGGTCTGGCCCTGCCAAGGCACTAGGGGTGAGTTAATTCATTGTTTGACCAAATATAGCAGGCTAATTTTTAAGTTGATAATTTTGTGTGGCCCGTGAATTATGCTATAAATATTTAAATGACCTTTGGCCCACCCCTGAGCCAAAAGGAGGACCAGTGTCCAGAGCTTCTGTTCCATATTGCAGCTGAGTCTAATTCAGCATTAGGCTAATAAAAGTCCATTAACCATAGCCATGTGGGCAAATGCAGGGCCTGAGAGCCCCAAAACAGGGCTCAGGCATGCAGCAAGGGAGAGGACCAAGAGCCACGAGAGGGATCTTCCTTTGTTCAGAAGTTTAAATATTCAGGTTTTGTGCCCTTGCAGTGGCCATGCCTATTCTGGCCAATTACCTGTTCCCAGGTGTGATTGGCAGATAGGTAAGCACTTTCCCACATCACTCAGACTTTATTGGGCATGCGTCTAAACTGCCTTTGTCCAGTCCCTTTCCCCACCGATCAATGGGGAACAGACTTGGAGAGAATTAAATTACAGCTTCCTGGCAAAACTGTATAAATGGCAGGCCTATATTATCTAGTCTTCCCTTTACTCCTTTGCTGTTAAAGAATAGCCAGATTATTCTACTTTTTCACCATTAAGTATGATGTTAGCTGTAGGGTTTTTGTAGATATTCTTTATGAAGTTGAGCTTTCAAATCACCTTTAGAGAAAAAAATTACAAAGGATTAAAATATTATATATATATATGTATGTTTCATTACTCTATATAAAATAGATGCTTATTTTTTGTGTAGAAGGTTTTGGCATTAGTGAGCAAATAGCATTATATATAACTGTGTTTAAAAATAAGATTTTTTTTCTCCATCATGTTATGTAGAGAAGCAATAAGCTAACTTTATCATAAAGTTTGTTGTAATAAAATTTGTGTTTAGTTCCCAGAAGTTTCACCTGAATGTAAATAAAAAACTATTTTATTCTTTTAAAATGCCATTTATACCTATAAGATTGACAAACAATATTTCAAAGCCTAATACTCCCAAGCATTGGTAAACATTGAAATGGGAGCTCTCATACCCTACTGTAGAAAAATGAATTGTTATAACCACTTGAAAAGCAGTGTGGCAGTCTCTAACTACTGAGAAGACCCACTTACACCTCTGTATGACCCAGCAATTCCTCTCCTAGAAAAAAAATACTCTGTAGAAACATACAATACTTATACCACCACTTCTGAGAGCACAAAATTGAAGTCAGCTTAAATGTCCATAAGCAAAAACAATTATAATTAAATTAGAGGCCCAGTGCACAAATTCGTGCATGGGTGGAGTCCCTAGGCCTGGCCGGCAGTCAAAGCTGATTTGGGCTGTCTTGGGGGAGGGACTGTGGGAGGTTGGCTGGCCGCAGGAGGTTGGTTGTGGGAGCACACTGACTACCAGGGGGCAGCTCCTGCATTAAGTGTCTTCCCCCTGGTGGTCAGTGCATGTCATAGCAACTGGTCAACCAGTTGTTCAGTCTACAGGTCATAACAGTCACTTAGGCTTTTATATATATAGATTTTGATGTACTTTTAAACATATGAC